>NC_135485.1:68856625-69197627 GCF_052094955.1 Ictidomys tridecemlineatus
GGCTTTTCCCAGCTCCCCAGGCTCCTTTCCCTTCTCCTCCTTCCACCCACCATTCCCTCCTCAGTGGAGGACAGAATGCCTCCCCTTTCCTCCTGATCTTTTGGAATTTGGTCTGTGCAGACCCAGGACACGTTGGCAGCCACAGCAGAGACCTTCCCTAGGACAAAACACACAACTCGGGCACCCGCCTGTCCAGAAGCTGGGGAGCCAGCAGTGAGGAGGTGGCACCAGCGGTACAAATGTGGCTGGGACAAGCAGGGTTTAGCAGCAGTCCTCCTAGTGGTCACTCCAGTGCGGCTTGCTCCCATTGATGTGGGAGAGGTGAGGAAAGGAGAAGACCCAGGCAGCTTGCCAGGCAACCTTAAGCACCTAAGCCTGGGCACCTGAGACCAATTAAGAAATACCTTCTTTGGTTGTTAAGTTCACAGGTAGCTAAGTCCTGCCAAATAGAGTACAATGGGAAAAATTATTAGGGGCTGGTAATCAGTCTGGAGTGTGTCAGATAGTACAGTAGAGAATGTAATAACAGTGTTCCCTGAATAGTAGGCAGAAAGGTTACATGGTAAGAGTCCACCACACTGAATTTCAATACCCATAGCAATCTTTTAAGTCCACTTTTTTCATTGAACTATAATGTAGACTTTTAAAATTCCAAGAAATAAAATTAGCTTTTTAAAATTTACAACATGAATACACCTGTACATCTGCCACCCAGATATTTGAAAAGAGCTTTAACAATTTGCCCAAAACTTCTCTCCCGCTCCTTCCTAGTTCTTATCCCATCCAAGCGGTGCCACCATTCTGAAATATATATTAGTTTTTGTGTTTTTAATTAGTTATTTATATAATTACTAACTTATGCATGTGAGGGATCACCATTGAGTTATATCTCCAACCTGTGGGAATTTTAATAAATCTTCTCTTTATTCTGAACTCTGTCCTTGGTTTCCCACGAAGCTCCCACCAAATCCCTGGGGATCTTTTCATTGCCATATTCTCCTTTTTTTAAAATATATGACTGAGCTTCCTGATGAGATATTTTACATACATCTCATCTCTGTCTTAAAACTGCTTCATGATCCCACCTGCCCAAACATGTTTTAGTCATAGTCTTTATATGGGTGAATATTGCCATCACCTGCAAGAACATCTCACCCAAAGCTTGAGTGGCATCTGAAACACCTTCCCTTCCCTTTCTTACAACATTGTTCTACCTCTTTAGCACCTATCAAAAGTATCTTTTTTCATATAGCACTTGTTCTCATTTAAGCCCTCATCATTTTTTCCATGAATTATGCATTGTTTTTATTCATGTGACTCTTCAGTATCTTAACTGAAAACATATTTAGGGCCTAAACTTGTGAGGTAAGTGATGTAAAAGAATACAATTGGGGAACAGGGTTACCCTATAGAGAAGACCTGTCAGAAGCCTTAAACAATAAAGGGAAATGTTCTGATGAGTGAGAACTGCATAAATGAGCATCCTGAGGCAGGAAAACATTCAGAACATTCCAGAAGTTGAATTATCAGTTACTGGAAACTGCCATCCAATGAGAATGGAAAGGTAGTCATGGGTCAGATCCTAGATCAGATGGGCTTTCTACAGTGATTACAGAGGGAAGTAGAACTTTAAAGTAGGAGAATGACACAACTTTAAATGTTAAGATGACCACTGAATTCCATGTGGACCACATTGGATAGAAGCCTCTCTCCCTATGCCCAGACTTTTTGGATTGCCAGGAATTACCTCTAGGTGCTCCTGATTCTGAAACCAGAAGAATTAAGATTTATCTCCCATACCACTTCCAAAATAAACTTTAAAATCTTAAGATAATGGACTAGTATTTCACTACATAGCCTTTGCCTACTTGATCAAAACTAACACTCTTGGTCTGGGGTTGTAGTGTTCGCCTAGCAAGTGCAAGGCCCTGGGTTCGATCCTCAGCACCATATAAAAATTAATAAATAAATATTGAGTCCAACTACAACTAAAAATAAATATTAAAAATAAATTTAAAAACGGACGCTCTCTAAAAACATCTGGTACTTTAACCATATCAAACCATTTGTAATTTTTTTTATTTTTTTTCTTTTTAGATATACATGACAGCAGAGTGAATTTTGACATATTATACATACATGGAGTAATGAAGCATAACTTATTCTAATTAGGATCCATTCTTATAGTTGAACATGATGTGAAGTTACACCATTCATGTATTCATATATGAACATAGGAAAATTATGTCTAATTTATTCAACTCTCTATCCTATTCCCATTCCTCTTCCCCTCCCTGCATTCCCTTTTCCCCAATACAATGAACTTCTAATCTTCCCTCCCCATTCTACTTATTGTATAATAGCATGGAATGTAAGAGAGAAAATTTGGCCTTTGGTCTTTGGGGACTGACTTATTTCACTTACCATGATAGTCTCCAGTTCCATCCATTTACCAGCAAATGCCATCATCTCATTCTTCTTGTGGCTCAGCAATTTTCCCAGTGTGTGTGTGTGTATTATATTTTCTTTATTCATTCATCTGTTGAACAGCACCTAGGTTGGTTCCATACCTTAACTATTGTGATTTGTGTTGCTATAAACATTAATGTGGCTGTATCAGGGTAGTATGCTGGTAATATACTGATTTTAAGTCCTTTGGGTGTATGCAGAGGAAAGAGATAACTGGGTCAAATGGTGGTCTCTTTCCAAATTTTCTGAGGAATCTCCATACTGCTTTCTAGAGCAGGTGAAACAATTTGAAGTCCCACCAGCACTATATGAGTGTATTTTTCCCCACATCCTCACCAACATTTTTTATTACTCATATTCTTGATAATTGCCATTCTGACTAGAGTGACATATCTCGGTGTAGTTTTAATTTGCATTTGTCTAATTGTTATAGATGTTGAATATATATTTTTATATATTCCTTGACTGGTCATATTTATTCTTTTGCAAAGTGTCTGTTCAGTTCCTTTGCCCATTTATTGACTGGGTTATTTGTTATTTCGTGTTGCTTTATGAGTTATTTACAAATCCTGGAGATTAATTCTCTGAGACTTTTCCCATTCTGTAGTCTCCTCTTCACATTCTTAATTTCTTTATTTGCTGTGAAAAAGCCTTTTAGTTTGATGCCATCCCATTTATTGATTCTTGATTTTACTTCTGGTACTTTAAGAGTCTTGTTCAGGAATTCTTTTCCTAAGCAGATATGATGAAGAGTTGGGCCCATATTTTCTTCTAGTAGGCACAGGGTCTCTGGTCTAATGTCTAGGTCCTTGATTGAGTTTTGTGTGGGGTGAGAGAAAGTGGTTAAATTTCGTTCTGCTACATTTGAGTTTCCACATTTCCTGTATGTTTTTTTGAAGAAGCTATGTTTTTCCAATGTATGTTTATGCTGCTTTTGGCTAGTATGAGATACCTGTATCTCTGTGTCTTCTATTCTGTTCCATTAGTCTTCATGTCTGTTTTGGTGCAAATACCATGCCATTTTTGTAACTATGGCTCTTTAAGTTCTGATATTGTGATGCCTCCTGCTTCACTTTTTTCACTGAGAATTGCTTTGGTTATTCTGGGTCTCTTATTTTTCCAAATGAATTTCATAACCACTTTTTCTATTTCTATGAAGAGTATGATTGGAATTTTAATAGGAATTGCATTAAGTTTATGCATCACTTTTGGTAGTATGGTCATTTTGACAATATTAATTATCTCTATCCAAGAACATGGGAGATCTTTGCATCTTCTAAGGGCTTATTTAGTTTCTTTCTTTAGTGTTTCATAATTTTCATTGTAGAGATATTTCACTTCTTTCTTTTGTTAGATTGATTCTCAAAGATTTTTTGTTTGTTTTTTAAGGCTGTTGTGAGGGATAGTTTTCTTAATTTCTCTTTTAGTTGATTCACTATTGGTGTATAGACACATGATTGATTTATAGGTGTTAATTTTATATCCTGCTACTTCGCTGAATTTGTTTATGGTGGTGTCTTTTGGACCTTCTAAATATAGATTTATTTCTTTTGCAAATAGAAATAATTTGAGAGCTTTTATTCCTATTCATATCCCTTTCTTTCTTCTGTATAATTGTTTTGGCTAGAGTTTCTAGGACTATGTTGGACAGAAGTGGTGAAAGAGGATCTTCCTGTCTTTTTCCAGTTTTTAGAGGATATACTTTCAATTTTTCTCTATTTAGAATGATGTTGGCCTTGGGTTTAGCATATATAGCTTTTACGATGTTAAGGAATCTTTCTACTATTCCTCGTTTTTATAGTGTTTTGAATGTGAATGAATTCTATATTTTGTCAAATTCATTTTCTTAATCTATTAAGATAATCATGAGATTATTTTCCTTAACTCTACTGATGTGGTGAATTATTGATTTCCACATGCCGAAACAACCTTACATTCCTGGGATGAACTCAACTAGATAAAGGTGCACTACCTTTTAAATATGTTTTTGTATGCAATTTTCCATTATTTTATTAAGACTCTTGCATCTATGTTCATCAGGGATATTGTTCTCAAGTTTTCTTTCCTTGATGCATCTTTGTCTGGTTTTGAATCAGGGATCACCCTGATTCAAAACCAGACAGATACTGGCTTCATAAAATATGTTTGGAAGGGTTCCCTTCTTTTCTATGGAATAATTTGAGGAACATAGGTGTTTGTTCTTCTTTGAAAGTCTGGTAGAACTTGGCTGAGAATCCTTCTGGTCCTGGGCTTTTCTTCCTTGCTAGGTTTTTGATGGCATCTTCAATTTCATTGCTTGAAATTGATCTGTGTAAATTTTCTATGTCCTCCTGATTCAGTTTGGACTCATTCATTTCTATGTCCTCCTGATTCAGTTTAGATCATACAATCTAGAAATTTGACAGTCTTCAAAATTTTTTATTTTATTGGACCATAAATTTTCAAAATTGTTTCTGATTATCATCTATATTTCAGTAGCGTTATATCTTGTTGATGTAAAATTCCCTAAAGCAGTATGAAATGACCTTCTGGGTCCTTTCTCATTAACTTTGGCTTAAAGTCCATTTTATGTGATATGAGGCTAGAATCTCCTGCTTATTTGTGAGATCCAGATAAATGATATATTTTTTTCCCATCCTTTTAGCTTCAGTTTGTGGATGTCTTTTTTTATAAGGCGAGTCTCTGGAAGACAGCATATTGTTTTGTCTTGTTTTTAATCCATCTGTCAGTCTATGTCTTTTGATTGATGAGTTTAGGCAACTTATATTCAATGTTATTATTGAAAAATTATTTTTATTGCTAGTCATTTTGATTTCTTTCTGGTTTTCACTTTGAATTTGTTTTTCTTTGATTGTCTATTCTTCTAGTGTAGTCCCTCCATTTTCTGATTTTAACTTTTATTTCTCATTTCTTCTTCATGAAATATTTTATTGGGTATGTTTTGTAATGCAGGCTTTATAGTTTTGAATTCTTTTAACTTTTGTTTATCATGGAAGGTTTTTATTTCATCTTCAAATCTGAAGCTTAATTTTTCTGGGTATAGTATTCTTGGCTGGTAAGCATTTTCTATCAGAGTTTGATATATATTATTCCAAGACCTCTTAGCTTTGAGGGTTTTGATTGAGAAATCAGCAGAGGTGCATATTGGTTTCCCTGTACATGTAAACTGTTACTTTTATCTGGCAATATTTAAAAGTCTATCCTTATTCTACATGTTAGACATTATCATAATACTGTAACTTAGTGTGGGTCTGCTTGAATTTTGTATATTTGGGGTCCTATAAGCCTCCTGTATTTGATTTTCTATTTAATTACTAAGGTTTGGAAAATTTTCTGATATTATTTCATTAAATAGATTGTGCATTCCTTTGGTTTGTATCTCCAAGCCTTAATCTATCCTGATAAACCCTATATTTGTTCTTTTCATGTTATCCCATATTTCTTGGAAGTTCTGTTCATGGTCTTTTAAATATTTTCTCCATGATCTACTCTATTTTAAAGATCATTATTTTGTCTCCATTATGTAAAAGTTGGTCTTCCAAGTGGTGTAGTCTGTTCATGATGCTTTTCATTGAATTTTCAATTTGGTTTATTGTTTCATTTTGGGTATCTCTGCTTGGTTTTTAAGAATCTCTGTTTATTAAAATGTTCTTTCACTTCATCTGTGTTATTTCACTCCTATGTCAACCTATACCTTGCAAATCAGATTAATTATGAACATTCTAAACTATTCTCTGAGATTTCTTCCACCATGGTATTGGAGGACTCTGTTATTGAAGTATCTTGGTTTTTGGAGGGTGATTTTTTTCCCTTGATTTTTCATGTTATTTGTGTTTCTATCCATCTAAAATTATGATTTTAAGGCAGTAGAATTTCTACATTGTGGACTTACAGTGTCCTTTAAGGTTTCCAGTACATCACAATTTAGTGGGAGAAAAATTAAAACACACAATACAAACAATATATAGCATTAAATCAAATAGTTCCTATTATGACATCTACAATATTAATTGTCACAATAAATAGAAATCATTTGGTCAGTTATTGCCCATAGTAATCAGGGTAAGTTTGCAAAAGATTTTATAATTTTAAATGATGGACAGGGAGAAAGCAGACGTGACATAGAATGTGATAATTATGAGGAAGGAAGAGAGAACCTAGAAGTAAAAATTAAAGGAAGAGTGAAAGAGAGAACAATAAAAATTGGTTGTTAGGAGAAGAAAAGGGATAAAGAGAATCAAGGGTAACAGAAAAGTGAGAGAAATAATATATAAAATTTTTAAAATAAAAATAAAAGAATACAAAATAAATCAAAATATATTACTCATCCTAGTCCTGAAAAACAGATTCATGAAAAAATCTGGCTTCAAAAATGCTAGAAATGAGAAAAAAATATGAATATGTATATGTGTGTCCATGAACCATTCAGGTCACAATTAAACAGAAAAGAAAAAATAATAAGAATTTAAAATTAAGAAAAAAAACATCTTAATGAAAATTTATAGAATTTTTTCCACTGGAGTTTAAAAGATTCTCAGCTTCCCTACTCCACAGTGTTAGATGGGATGGGCTGCAGTGTGATATCTGCTCCACTCTCAGATTGGGATTGCTGGAGTGTGAGAGGATATCCTGTAGGTAGAGCTTTCAGTGGTGGGGTTTAGGCTTTGGTAGGCTTCAGGTTCTTCATTGAATAGTGATTAGTCTAAAGATTTTAAATCAGCATACTGGCAGGGCCAAGTCCGTACTGGAAGACTACACCCCAGAGATCTCCCCTAGGTTCTACTCATGTGGTGGAAGAGCCAATTTTTAGCCCCCTCCATCACCTGTGGACCCTATGTTTCCTTGTCTATCAGGCTCAGTCTTCAATTCTTCCACCCTTGTGAATTCCTGGCTATGCACATCTCTCTCAGCAAGTAATGCAAGTGGCAGGATTGAAGGGGAAGGGAGAAGTTGGGTGGATTTCCACAATCAGTATACCTGTGTTGCAAACCTCTCTCCATTTTTTACTTTCTCCTGGTCACTTACATACACTCTATGTCATGCAGTATAAGTTTGCCAGGAACAAGTTCCCTCAGCTGCCAGCCCCTGCACAATGGCTGCAAAATCGTTCCTTCCTCTGGCCTCCACAAGCAGCAGGAGAGATTCATCTTCTTCCCACAGAAGGAAATTATGTAGCATGCCTTTCAATTTAGTTGGGCAATACCTTTGATCTCTGATCTCTCCATATCAAAACATGCCTCAGGCCTTCTAAAAATAAAATAATTCCCTTATCCCTCCAAGTTGCTCTTGGAGGGACATCTCTGGCTATTGCCTCTGATGTCAGTCACTACAACCCCAGCAATGGCACTGGGGATTTATATCTCATTTTATTATATCCAAACTTCTGAGTCCCTAACCTGTTTTGAATGTCCAATATTAAATCTCAGTAAAGCCCTCCCGCCCCCTTTTTTTTCACTCACCTTGCTGAGAAGCTGCCTATCTGCTTTCTTGATTTCACACCATGGAGCAGTCAGGAAAATGACCTCATGTGTTCTGCTATCTTGAGAAACCTCTACATAAGGTTTTGGAGTTTTTCATACCATATGTATATATACGTGTGTGTGTGTGTGTGTGTGTGTGTGTGTGTGTGTATTTTATGAAAAAAATAGATGTTTTATGAAAATTAATATATACATATATTTATTTTATGAAATGTTGATTATGGTATTGACTATAGAAAATATTTAATACTATTGGAGAAAAACTAAACCCAAGACTTAGTTAAAAAAATTAACTTTTAATATACAGAACACTATGAAGAAAATGGCATCTCATTGAAATGATAGTATTAGCCAGTGAATCTTTACTTCACCCACAGGATGGAAAAATTGACTATAAGCCTGCTTTCACTATGAATCTGTCAAACAGAATAACCATTGGGAATTCGGGTCACCCAAGAAAATGGAAGGATCCTGCTAAAAGCTGTCTTGAAAGAATGAGCTCAGTGGTAGACCATCACTTGATTCAATCTCCAGTATAACCAAAAATAAAACAAAACAAAATATAAGTAAAAAGATAAATATAATACAAAAGTTGGATAAACATACTAGTATATATTCTTATTAAATTCATATTTTGAAAGTTGGTATTATAATTTTGATAATTTGCCTTGTTCTGATTGGTCTAGTGTGAGGGTAAGTTATAGATGTATGTAATATGAAAGCACGTACACAGTGAGGTAGGAATGGCCAGAACTGTACAAAACACAGTAAAAATTTATTCACCTGATATTCACATAATAACCAGGAAAACTGTATAAGTTTTGAGATGATGCCTTAGTCAAATCATAAGAAGAAAAATATTTTCCTTAAAGTTCAAATATAAAAATACAAACCTTTGTCCAGACACATGTTGTAACAACATTGCAGGCAGCTCTGAAGGGCTAAAATGATATACAAGATCACCATTAACTGGGGATCTCTGTTGGCTCGCCCCCAAATTGCTTGATTCCTGTAAGTATTTTGCTTTTAGGAAGGGTAGCTGGATGGACTGTGACCTCCTGAACTGTAGCCCAGAACAGTGAAACAATGATGGTAGAAAAGTGGTGAAATCTGGACAGAGTGTGCAGTTGAATTAACAGCAATGCATTGATGTAAATTTTTAGCCTCATCACTATACCTTGTTTTATATGAATCATATAAAATATTAATATTAAGTGAATCTGGGTAAAGGGCACATGAGAGCTTCCTACACTATCTTTTCAACTTTTCTATAAATCTTAGATTACTTGAAAATTAAAAGTTTACCAAAAAATGTGGGAAGGAGACTTAACTATGTACCGGTGCACACAAAAACAAACCTGAGCTGTAGTGATGTTCTGATAACAGTAACAGAGATGAATACACAAGTGTCATTTCCAAAACAACCCATGGAGAAAAGAGGAAGTAGTGGTTGGGAAAAGGGCACATGGGCCTCCTGAGTGCTGGCCATGTTTTACCTTCTTGACCTGAACTGGGGTTACACACATCTTAATTTTTGGTAATTCATTGAACTGTACTTTTTATTACATACCCTTCAATCAAAGAAAGGATTAAAAATATTTCAGTATTACTGGCAAATACTTTCCCATTTCTGGTAAAGGTGAGGATGAACACAGAGTATAGAAATAAACGAGGTGTACAAGTGGGGGGGGGATCCTGTGTGGGCCCAGATACAACAGTCATTAGACTCTAAGTCTAAAGTTTTTAAACTTGGAAGGACCTTGGAAATGACCAAATTTAGCCCTGGCAAATTCTTCATGGAGGCAGGTTCATAGGTGCTGCTGTGTTGAGACAGGCAGGGCCAGACATGGGTGTCTTAACAGAGCTCTCAGGAGATTCTGAAGCAACCACATATATGCCACCGAGACATCTGGGGAGTGAAGTGATTTCAGAGCCAGAATATCCCAGAAATTCACAAGAACCATATCCTCGGCCTGGCTTTCTGTATAACTAAATCTCAAACCCATAGTAAAGACTACTAAGATTTGAGACCCCCACTAGAAGTATGTAATATGAAAGCATGTACACAGTGAGGTAGGAATGGCCAGAATCATAGACATGTTTCATTATCATCATGAATTTTTTACCCTAGAAATATCACTGTTTTTTCAATCTAATTTAGATTTCATTCTTCCAATATAGCATTAATATTTTAACATATTTGTTATTTATTAAGTAATGGCAGGTCATAGTTTATAAACTATTAAAATAGAAGGGCTACTAACCTATGTATTGAGGTTGAAAAATGAGAAAACTAATCAGTCGGAGATATTATAACTAGTCAAGAGTTTCTAGAATTCATTTCTCTTTTTTCAGACTGATAAATTCAACTGAATTTCTCCCCATAATTATTGTCTAATAAGAGGAACTTATATATACTAGTTTTGGGCTTGGATTCTTTCATTTATAGTTCTGTTAGCTGTGATTTTTCTGAAAATTTTTTCTATTGAAAACACTTCAACAGTATGTTGGCAATCATACACAACAAAAAAGTCTTCACTGGATACTTAAAATAAATTAAGGTGCTTCTTATTAATGCAAGAGTAACTCATAGTATATTAAGGGTGATTTTAATTACTTCTTTTAAGAAATAACAATTTTAGGTAGGCAATTGTGAGGAAAATTATCATCATAAAAGCCAAAGCCACATGATCCTTCCATAAACTCCAAGGTGAGAGATCGATGCCCTGGTTTGTCAAGAATTCTTCACCAATACATCTGAAATTCAACACAAAAATATATGATTATATTCCTAACATCTTTCAAATTGTACTAAATATAGTTGCTATTCCTTTGTTAAAGAAGTCTACAGGTCATCTAAATATTCAGTATCTGTCATTTCATAAGTAATAGCTGACAGTCACTGAGTACTTCAAATTTTGCTAGATATATTAAGCAACCTGTGCCTGACAGCTTAGTTAATTCGTAAAACAATCTAAAGGAATATAAATATTATGCATATTTCAAAAAGGAGATGATGCAGGCTTAACTTACTTGGCCAAGTTTACAGATTCACACTATGAACCAATTTCCTAGGCTTCTCAGATTCATCTGTTTTCAAATCTATAATGCTGCTCTCTTCAAAGGAAATACTGATCAAGTAAATTCATTTTCTCCTCGTGGGAAAACCTCAGTTTTTATGATGACAACTCTGTCCCCTGTTTATATGATCAAAGCTCCTTAAATTCTGCTTACATCACAAGATAGTCATCCAAAAAATAGGCTAAGAATTCTAAAACCAGAACCAGGGGGGAAAAGGGCTTGTGAACAGAATTCTGTTCTGTCAGCTCTCACACCAATACTATAATGAGTATTGCAGATAGTCAGCAATGAGAAGATACCAGCAGGTCTAGGATCAGGCTCAAACCTTAAGTAGCAGCTAGAGGAGAGCAGGATGGAGTGCCTCTGTCAGAGGTGAGAAAAGCACCTGGGCAGGGCTTACCAGTAGCCAATCCAGAGGTTCACAGACTATAAGCCCTTAGTAAACCATGAAAATAGTCTATTACAAATTCAAATGTTCTGAAAAAGAACTCATTTTTTCACATTCGATAATATTTTACTGTTAAGAGAACAAGAGTTACACAACATGTTCACATACATTAGTGCCCAACAACTCACTTTACGAGTTAAAAAACTTAGGCTTAGAAAGTCTTATTGACCTTGAAAGAATCCTTACCAGCTCTAAGGCCAGGGACCTTTCCATATCATACTATGATAGTAAGCAAACCCAACGTGACACTGAATGCAAACTTACATTACATAATTGGAACAGCTACTGATTTCTGTTGTATTGAGTTCTGGACAGTAGTTTCGTCCCAAAAATTCATTGTGTTGCAAAGCCTAAAACACAAGGGGGAGAAGGGTAAGATAAATAGTTTCAAGGGATTATCACAAGGGGGCAGGGTAAATAGTGTCAAGGGATTATCACAATTATGCCCTCAAGTTTAATGTTTATGATTATTTCTAAAAAATATTCTCTTTCTTGCCATGTCTTTGCCACAGCAAAGTACCTAATTTTCCCTGGAAATAAAGTAGGCTAGGGTTGAGATGCTGGCTCCCATTGGATAAGAAAGGAGAACTCTGGTTAGATTAGACTGTGGTTACTTCCTTCTCTCCCAATTTTATAGTTTGAACACTATATTTAAAATGATATAACAGTAAAATGGTTCTGTGATTTGGTTTGGAATCTTTGATGGCTTCATAACTGTGGCATGCTTGGTGGCTAGGAAGTTTCTGTGCAAAGACACAGAATGCCTGGCTGCTAGGAAAATTTCTGTGCAAAGACATAGGATGCCTATCTGCTGTAGGAATGCTCTGCATAAGGAGGATCTGTGCTAGAGTCTTATCAGCCTCAACCTTGACCTCAGGCTCACAGCTCCTGAGAATAAACAAAACTCTCTTGTTAGACAACTACAATGTTTCACAAAGCTCCACTGCACCTGAACCTGTCCATATAACAGTAAATTTAAACAACGGACACTTGAGAGCTACACAAACCTCTTAACATTACATATTGCAACTGTAGCATGTAAGTGAAGAATAAGCTGCATAATGTTACTTACTCTGTAAGCTGCCTAATGACACAATGAGCGATAATGTACTACTGATGCCAATGATCTAATGAAACTTATTGATATAAATAAATAAAGCTGACAGCTTGGCTATTCTGTTAGTCTGCCTCTGTATCTTGTCTCTGTGTCTCTTTTTATTTTCCTTACATAATAGAGCTCAAAGAATATTGCTGATTTATAATAGCAATCTTCTCTTATTTATTTTTTCCAATCCATTTTAATTATGATAGTCAAAAACGTAATCATTCTATTTTGACACAGGTTATTTTGGAGTTGAATAGCTCATGAAAGACAATATGGTTTTGAGTATTATATGATTTTTGTTCTGTTCTAGTTTTCCTTTTGATATAAACTATAAATTCTAGTCTCTCATCCTCTCATTTACTTCCTTATTTAACTAAAACACTACATGTTTATCATCAACTTTTATTTTCACATTTTACTATGAGATTTATCTATGACTTTCCTCTTCCTCAAACAATGGGGTGACTGGGAAAAACCCCATGTGACTCCAGGGACTTGTGCTAACTGAGGCTAACAGGATAGTCTCATTAATTGCTCTTGAAAGGAGACTCCAAAATCACAGACATTCACATCTCATGGCTGGGGAAATGAGCTGGTCAGGCTTTATTTTGCTTTTCTCATAGCTTGGAAACACATGTATTGTAAGAGAATAAGACAACTTACCAAATAGCCATAGTGAGGGATACTGAAGTACTCAAGCCATGATAGCCAAGGTGGAAGAGGAGTGAAAGTCAGCAATATACCCAATAAACCCTATAAAAAGCAAAGACCATGAATCAGAACCCAACTTGTGATTTTATGAAGAATTCTAGATAATACCCTTTTCAACTTTCAACTCTACAACTTTCCAAACATTTCCACTAGGATCATCTCTCTTCATATTCCTTCCAGTTACTCTAAAAAAAATCTTCATCGTTTGAATGTGTATACACCTCTGTGTATCTAAGGTTGTTTATTATTTTAAAGGAAGGACCATTTCCTATAATCTGCATAATATATACTATTTGGATGATCTAAAATTATTAAGACTATGTCCTCAACATTCTCTGTAACTGCACACAATGGAAGTTTAAGAAATAGTCATTCCTTGGTACCTGAGGGGGATTGGTTCCAGAACCTCAGTTCACAGATACCAAAATCTTCAGGTATTCAAATACCTTATTTTTAAAATGGTGTAGTATTTGCATGTAAATCATGTACTTCCTTTTTTACTTTAATATTACTTCCTATATATTTCAAATCCTTTCCATATTCCTTAATGATACTATAACACAAATGCTATATAAGTAGTTGACAATACATATTTTATGGCATAATGACTAAAAAATGACATTAAGAATAATTTGAGGTTCAGAATGCAGGATTCAGATTACCCAAAGCCTAGAACTGATAAACACAATAATATGATGAAGTACAGCAGAAAATATGGTCAATACTTCCATTTAAAGCTATCAGAAATTAATATTACAATAGAGATACTAGGAACAACTTCTCAAAATACAAGGAACAGCTATGAGGTTCACATAACACTTGTCCTAAATGGTACAATTTAGGTGGTACTTGGTACCACTAGGATAACAACATAATGACAACGTTGTATGTCTGCCCACATTTAGATTTGACCTAACCAAGTGCTTCATATAACACATACCATCTCTGAGTAATATGTGGTTTCATGACTATGGTTTTAAGGTTCTACCAAGATCCTTTACATAATATTCAGTCAAAATATCCCATAAATCAAACAATTCATCTGTATTTATTAAAGGATATTTTATTTATTACATGAAATATAAACAAGACATCACTTTCTGAATGAGATACATTGTAGTTGACAAATTCAGAAATTCAGAAATGAAAGATTTACACTTTGACAAGAACTTATGCTGATTATGTATCACTGAAAGACATCTATTGTAGCAGAGATGACAAGTGCATTAATTGGTTAAGCACTCCTATTTAGTCCATGTCATGGAACAAAAATGTGAGAACTATGTTGGGGATATAGCTCAGTGGGTAGGGTGTTTGCTTCATGTGCACAAAGCCTTGAGTTCAATCCCCAGCAGCACACATACACACACACAAAAAAAAAACAAAACAAAACAGGGGAACTTGTTCTGTTTATCTGTTAATTCATCTATGTGATTACAAACTTTAGGTCCATGTGAGATTAGAATTAAGTAACTATTATAAAGAAAAGATAAGCAGAAATACTTGATATAGAGATTCTTAGGAACACAAAAAGGGAATCACCTAGTACTGTGGACTTTGGAATTTTCCAGTATTCTTAAAACACTCCTTTTCAAAATACAGGACCCAGGTAAGACCCCCCTCCCCATGCCACACACTATTACACTTCTCAAGGAGCTTCACATTCACCTTGGAGTTTCAATGCATCCAATGAAACTGTCTCCACTGGTTAAACAGCTAGGAGTTCTCTAACTCCAGCATGAAAATCAGGTAGAGTCTACTGATCGCATTACTCTGATTTCTAAAGTTCAAGGTCTTATTCAATACTATCAAGAAGTGTCTTTTAAAAGCTCATCACTAAAGACATGTTCATACTAACGACATTAGAACACTAGCAAAATAAGCTTGGATAAAGTTGAGAAGGAAAGCTGGTAAATTCTCTAGAATATACCTCATCTAGGCCTCCTGGAAGCGACCAAATCCCATGTATAGAATACTCAAAGTAGGTTTTAAATGACAGGTAAAGGCACAATAAAGAAAGAAGGGGAAATTTCCTTCTGAGAGAAGTACAGTTTATACTCACCAGCATTAACAGATAATAGGTACTTAAAACTGCTGCTATGAAATAACGTTGATGTGAACCTATAGCCAGTAGCAGGGAAGCAGTTGAATAGTACACCATCAAAACAGTAAGCATCATGATTGAGAAAGCTTCTGCCTCCAGTTTCAATCCTTAGGAAAAAAAGAAGGGTTTATCACGGCTGCCTAGGTCAATATGTATTCAGGATCATTTACCATGCAAATAATGCTAATATTCAGAGCAATTAATACCTGAATGAAGAAAGTTACCCACATCCAACTACCATGGGCCAGCAATTTTAATTTTCACCTATATATAATTGCATGAAGTTACCACACAGATTTCTTTTGTACATTTACTTGCAAAGCACTTTTCCGTATAGCACCTCTGTTTTCCTATGTGGAATTAGGACAAACTTCAGAACTACTTAGATGGAGAGGCACAGGTAACACAACTGGTCAAATTATACTGCCTTCTCCTATACTCAGACATCACCACATTGCTCACTATTTGCTGTCACTGCATTACTGAAGAAACAGGAATCAGGTTTCACAACTTCAGTGGTTTTAATGCCTGGGGGAAAGAAAGGAATCTCCATACCTAAGTCTCCCAGACAAACCATCACATGGCTCTGTGATAGAGAATGGAATAAGATAAGTATACTTTAAAAAGTGTACCAAGCAAACATTCATTATATAGTTTAAAGATTTGGAACAGCTATAAAAACACTGATCAGGAGTCTGGGCCTAGATACCATGATCAATTCCTTATAATACACCTCTTATTTGTATACCGGAAGTTTTTGGTTCTTATACTATAGTGTGTTATCATAAATAGATATTTCCAGTGTATGTGAGAAATAGAGAAACATATAGAAATTCAGAAGCAATGACCCTGGGGTAAAGTCTGAGAACAATGCAACAATGATCAAACCCCAAAGTAACCATCTTTCTCTCATTATTAAGGGTATAGGGAAAGAAGACATGTATACACAGATTCTTTACTTTTCTATATATCTCTTAGACCTTATCAATAATACATACCAATCTAAATTTTATCTGTATATAGTCACATGTTGAGAGACAAAGAGAAACAATATAGATAGATAGGCAATAACTATCACAGCTCCTCAGCATAGTGTTGAGTTTTTTATAAATCATTTCTATGTTTCTTCATGATACATGGCATCTTGGTAAAATGAAGTTTTGTAAATATTGAAAGTTCTGTTGAGTAGAGCATGGGGCATGTGTGCAATCCCAGTTCTTCAGCGGACTGAAGCAAGATGATCTAAATTTTCAGATAAGTCTGAGAAGCTTAGAAAGACCCTGATCAAGACAAAAATTTTTAAAACAGCTGGGGATGTATCTCAGAGATAGAGCATTTGTCTATCATCCATGAAGCCATTGGATTGATACCCAGCATGGCACCAAAATAAAAAACAAGAAGCTTCACTTGGGAAAGACTTGAAAACAATACTCAACTGAATGGCTATTGTTGAGCATGCACAATGGATACACACTTCCCTAGTGGTGGGAAGTGTGTACTTCTAGTTGTAAGAACCATAAACATGCTTGCAAAAGAAATTGGTTTTAACACATAAGCAAAACTAAAGACACATTCTCTTTGTATTGGTACTTACCTATCAAGAAGTATGCTACACAAGTACATATAATTGGCAGCAAACTCCTGGGTAGTAATTCAGATACCAGTTTTCCAAAGAAGTAAGATGACACTTCATACCATCCACTAATAAGCTCTTGTCTACAAAACAAAAACACACACCACACATCCCAGATTAGTCTAAGGCACAGCCCAGTGGAGACACTGCTGTCCAGGTTCCTGCTGCCACCAGGTCTGCCACCAGCTGCCCACGGGCTCCAGGCTGACCCTCCCACCCTGCCCCCATCCCTTCTCCATTGCAGGTATTGCCTCCCTGGAGGTGGGACACAGAGTCTGCATCTCCTCACTCTTCTCAGATACCCTGCTTCTCCTCTCAGGCTGACCCCTTCTTAGTAGTACCAAAAGGGCTAATCTTAGCAGTAACAGAAGATTTTCTTCACTCCAATTCTGACCCTGTAAAAGATGACACTGTTATTCTCCAAGGCCTCAAAGCAACTTATGATCCCTAAACTTTTTATACTTCTGCTACTCTCATGTTAGAAAAAGAAAATGACTTCTCCCTCCAACGATCACCAAGCAATACACCCATCAGCTACCAAACCCTCATCTTTCTTCTTCCTGATGTCTTTCTCCTGAAATTCAAAACTCTTCCACCAGTATCTTCATTCCTTCCCTTTCTGATAATTCCAGTCCTTGGCATATAAATAGGGTAAAATATCTTCCATTTTTGAAAGCAGAAGAAACAACCCAGTCTGCTTTTTAGTGTAAGACTGCCCTCTTGATCTTTTCATTCCTTCATCCACTAAGGCCAACTGTACTCTCACCTCCAATTGCTAATCCTACAACTTAACTCTCTACTAAGAACTTCAAACTTTTCTTGCAAGGGTCATGTTGGCCTGTTGTTTCCAAAAAACCTAAAGATACTTTTCAGCTCTTTATTGCTGGCTTTCTCTGCAGCACTGCAAACTGATGACCACACCTAATTCTGAAACTTTGTTTTCCTTTGGTGACAGGCCCCACAAGCTCTTGATTTTCTATTTCACTCTTGACTGCTTGTTTTCAATTAATTGTGATAACCTGCATACATATTTCAAAAGCTCATGTTACACAATGATAAATACATACAGTTTATATTTGTCAACTAAACAAACCAAGAAATAAAAGAAAAATACTGGTAATCCTCTGGGTCACACCTTTGACCCAATTTTAGATCCACTCCCGAAATAAAAACCTACTCACCTAAAGAGCTTCTCCAGTTCAACACTCTTTCCTCCTAACAGGCCGGCCAAACTCTGGAAGATAGTCAGTGTACAGAGTGCCCGGGCTCTGCCAGGACAGAAAAACAAACAAACAAAAAAAATCCTCAGTCAATTCAAAGCTATTAGATCAGCTTTCAACTCACAGGATCTCCTTCCACAAATTATATAACATTTTTCTTTAAAATAGAGTCTTTAGTATTTTGTTATGGCAGCCTGAGCTATCTGGTCAAAGAAATACCATCACCTTGAATTCAGTGTTTCTCTGTTTATATTTTAGGAATGAATGCTTGGCACCATTCCTAAAATATAAACAGAGAAACAGCAAATTTAATAAACTTCTCAGATGGTTAAAAATTTAATTAGCCAGTTTGATTTTAAAGTTGAGTCAAGAAAATGGTGAGACATGTGGAAGAAAAATGCCAGATGTTAGAAGGAACCCACACTCCATTCCTTCAGACACACAGACAGCACACACGTCAGCAAAGCCCAACAGTCATCCTTGACCAGGACAGCCACCTTCCTACAAGGTCTTCAAAAATAAATCAAAGAGATATAATTTAAGAAGAAAAAAAAAATTCTGTGTACCTTCTCAGTAAAAGAATTGTGTTTTTTTTTAAAAATATATATAATTTTTATGATTATATACCAACCTCCTGGAAATAAGAACAAGCTTCTCTTCAAACCAACTTAACTGATATGAATGATTTTTAATTGAAACATTTTGAAAAAAAAAGATAAGGTAGTACATCAGTTAAGTGACATAAAAAACAAGAGGAAAAAATATTTTAAATATAAATTCAAGTGAACAATTCCAGCTATATTAAAGGAAAAACAGGAGTCCAGAGACACTCCATATATTTTCCTAATGCCTAAAGAATGATGAAATAATAGTACCTGTAAATGTGTAAACATGTAAATGTTAATATGATAATTAAAATAAATAGGAAACAGCCATGCCTAGTAGATAATCAACTACATAACTTTGAGTCCAAAAATTTACCTTATGTAAACTTATAAGTTAATTTGAAATGCATGGGATATAGCAAAGATTCAGTTCAATATAGCTAATGATATTATAGTGTTCATAACTCTGAGAAGACAATGAAATTCATTCAGATACATAATATGATTTATTTTATATTACTTTTTATTATTACAGAACCAATTCATTCTAATTCTTTATAAGATAGTAACTTACATTTGTCATATCTATTATTTATCTGATTGATTTTAATTTTTAATTTCAAATAAATCAAAATATACTTGTGCATATATGGTACAAAGTAATGATACTATTTATAAATATGTTAAATAATGAAGTCAAGGTAATTCAGGTGATCTCTACCACTTCAAATATTTATCATTTTTCATGGTGAAAACATTTGAAATTTAATCCAAGCAATTTTGAAAGGTATATTATTATTTAGCATCTTCACAGCAATGAGCAATGTATCTCAAAAAAATTAAAAAAAAATGTGTCTCTTCAATCTGAGACTTTGTACCCTTTGATCATAATCTCCTCATTCTGCCCATCCCTCAGATTCTGGCAACCACCGTTTACTATTCTATTCTATGCTTCTAAGAATTATTTAATTGTTCTGGAATGTATGTATAAGTGAGAATATGTATTATTTGTCTTTCTGAGCCTGGATTAATTTACTTTCCATAATATTCTCCACTTCCATCCATGTTGTCACAAATGACAAAATTTCATTTTTTAGGGCTGAATAGTATTCCATTATGTATACATACTACATTTTTTTCCCCATTCATCTGCTGACAGGCACTTTGATTCCTTAACTTGACTATTGTGAATAGTGCTGCAATGAACATAGGACTGATGACACCTTTTTCACAAACTGATTTCAAATAATTTCCATAAATATCTAGAATTGGGATTAGTGGAATCATTTTAAAATACATTTTTCAAATTTGCTTAGCCATAACTATAACCTTATAAAGCTATTGAATCAAAGGTGCTCACACTCTACATAGAATTCAAAGCCAGTTCTTAGTTATACAGGTTAGAGAAAGTGCAAGGATAGTACTTGATCCCAAAGAAGAACAAAACCTTTGGCCTCCCTAGCAATTTCAAATGATAAAGGACTGATAGTCACTGCTGGAGAGTGCTGTAAGGACATAGTTTCCAAAATGATGCAAAACTACTGTTTTCTAATCAAAAGAATAAATCACTGTTAGGTAAGCCACACACACAGGCTACTTTTACATAACCAAATGCCCACAGAAAATGTGAACAAAGGTAAGTCAAAAGGACAAGTTAAAATAAGGTTGATGTCTAAATTCTTCAAAAATAATCTCAAGAAATTGACCAAGATGCTTAGCATAAACAATGTTTTTTGGAACCGGGGGTTCAATCCAAGGGCTCTTTACCACTCAGCTCCAGCCCCAGTCCTTATTTTTTTGTCTTGAGACAGGATCTTGCTAAGCTGCTGAGGCTGTTCTGACTCCACCTCCCAAGTAAGTGGGATTATAGGCAGTACCTGGCTCTGACATAAACAATTTACAGGGAAAAAATAATTTACACTGATATACAGTTTCAGAGGTTTCATTCCACCCTTGGCTGGCTTCTTTGGTTGGGGTTAAAGCAGAATATTATGGCAGAAGTGATGCTGGAGGAAAGCTGCTCAGCTCATTGCAGCCAGGAAGCAGAGAGAAAGAGAGATGAGGAGGGGCCAGGGAAAAGATCAACCTTCCACCAGGGCATGCCCCCAGTGACCTGCTACCTCCAACTAGGTCCCACACCCACGAGTCTTTCTAACTATCAATTGATGAATCCACTGGGGAGAAATGTGCCTTCATGATTCTATCACTATCCAAAAGCCCCACCTCTGAACACTCCTGCATTGGGGAACCCTTCAACATATGAGAGTTTGGGGGATAGTGTAAATCTAAACAATGCTCATTCTTAGTTTAGAAAATAGCCAGCCTTCTCCATGTATCAAAACAGACTCAACACAAGCTTTTACAATCACCCTCTATAATAAAATGGGGATAAGACCATACAGCCCCTTTGGCTGTTTAGAGGTAACCTTAGGCTCTGGATGACAGGCAGCCATCCCATCAGGTAGCCACATATGGTTCTCCATACATGAACTATGAGGAGGACCCTGGGTCTGGGATGTTGCTGAGCACCTATGTTCAGGACATGACACAGCCAGTTAAATCTCTCATCATGAGAAGAGATTAAAGGACACATTACAGTTGAAACTAGGCAACAATCACAAAAAGTAATATGAGTGCTCCACACAACAGAAAAAACTGAGTTCTGTCCTCTTAACTGACACTCCTATGTTCCCCCCCAAAAAAAATTCAAAGAAATTGACTCACTAGTAACAACAACAACAGACAATCTTGATTACATCAAAAATAGAAACATTTATGTGTCAAACACACTACCAACAGAGTGAATAGATAACCCAAAAGATAGGAGAAACTATTCACAAATTAAGTAACTGATAAAGGATCAGAAATTCATAAATATAAAGAACTCAAAGTCAACAATAATGAAAAATAAAACAATTAAATTTTTGAAAAGGCAAAAGACTTCACAAGATATTCACCAAAAATCCAATAGATCTCTATTATTTACAAAAATAAAAATGAACAAGTTCTGGTGGGGATGTGGAGAAACTGGGACCCTTGCATGCTGCTGGAACAATGGAAAATGGTGCAGCTGCAGTGGAGGACAGCATGGCAGGTCTTGGAAATCTTAACAGAAAGTCCTTATCACCCAGCCATTCAATATACCCCATTGAGGTGAAATCAGAGACTCACAGAGATAATTCTACTAATCGCAGTATTACTCACAATACTGAGTAATACGGACCCCAAAAAGGGGTCAATGACACAGACTTTCATGAATGGATGCATAAACAATATAATGGACAATTAGTTGGCCTTAAAAAACAAATTCCAACATATACTACAGTATGGATGAACCTTGAGAACATTATGCTAAGGGAAATAAGCCAGTCATATGCAAAAAAAATATTACATGACTGCAACAGAGAAAGTCAAAGATGGTTGCCAAGGGTTGGGAGAGGTGGGTATGGAGACTTACTATTCAATGGTATGAAGATTGCATTTCAGAATATGAAAGAAAGGTCTGGAGGTGGATAGCAGTGATGGATGCTCAGTATAAATGTATGTGATGCCACTGAACTGTACATATAAAAATGGCTGAAAGGGTAAACTTCAGCTTGCATATAATTTACCACACATATGTATACATGTGTAAAAAGAATACTGACTCTTTCCTGAGTTTTGCATCATACTTATCATAAATTCAAATTCTTGAATGGGTGTCTACAAGCTTGAATAATGTAATGGAATTTTATAAAAATCAAGATCCAAATTTACCTACCTATGGTAGATGTCAGTACAATCATGTTTTAGTGCCAGGAAAAATGCACCTATGACCACTCCCAGAATGACTGCCACAGTTATCTTTTCAAAAAGAAAAATGAACATAAAAAGGGTAAGAATTTCAATTAGAGTTAAGATTTTTCATGTCATTTATTATTATATGATATATATATATATATATATATATATATATATATATATATATATATATATATATATATATATATATAGATCACATCTCTCCATTTCAATGAACACTTTAATGGTGTGGCCAGAGTCACTAAGCAGTATATGTTATGAAAATGCTATCTAAATTAGATGGCAAATTAAGGTATCTTTTCTTCAGGGAATTGGCAGGACAACAAGTAGACTACTGGACAAGCTAAAATTACTCTCAGTGTCCACCAGGCACTGTCAGTTAAGGGTCCAGTTCAATTCAGGTACTGAACCCACAAATGCTACTAGAGTTAACAGACATGCAGGGATCTGGGGAAGTCATTTGGGAACAAATGAAACTCAATACTATAACAGTATTAAAATGTGAAATAATCAGTGAAGGACATTTATGGCATAAAGGAAAATAAAGTTTAAAAAAATTAAGCATGATCTGTAAAGAATAGTTTGTGAGGACCCTAATCTGGAAAGACTTCCAAATAAATGCTGATGGTTCTACCAATGTGCAATATAAACAGGTAAACAAGAGTCTTTACTTTCATACAGAATAACTTTTAAGAATATTCAATTTTTCAGTTTCAACACTCCATATTCTTAGTTTTTTTTTATTCCAACTTGACATCTTATACTACCAATAAGTATTAGGATGTTTCCTATAGTTTTCAAACATTTAACAAAACAAAGAATTGCATGACAATATCATGCACACTATTATGAGGTTACACATATTATTCTGTCTTACATTAAAAAAAAAAAAGAAAACTAAGCATTAGTAGTGATAATGTCCACATATCTGAGCTTTGCGCATCTGGTTTGTTTTAAACACAAAGATGAAAAAGGAGTTCTCCCAAAATGTTACTCAGTCTTTGTTCAAATATGTTGAAACAATATTTCTCAAGGATATGTTCTGAGGGATGTCTATAGCTTTTACTAAAAAAAATCTATAGATGTTCAATATGTTAATAGAAACAATGATTCTCAGACAGATTGATAACAATGTCTTCCAAATTGATTTAATCAGGAAAACTTTAGCACACTGAATAAATTCTAAATAATTTTATATAGATAATTCATTTATTCTAAGAACTTCCAAATACAACTGCTGGCTAGAGGTCAAGTCTGAACTGTATAAATAACTAGTTTAAATCAAAACATAGTTATCAGGTTACAGATAGGGTCTTATAAGAAGGAAGCCATAAAACAAATCTATCTTAACATTTTAACAAATCTATCTTCAAAACTTAGGCGAAAAGAACACTCCAGTTTAAGAATCCTAAACCACAAGGATCATTAAACTATTCTCCACAGGTCAAATGGGGCCAACTACTGTTTTTTTCTTCTGCCCACAAACTAATAACAGCTTTATAAATTAAAAAAAAATCATAAAAATACTATGCCTTTTGATAGGAGATTTATATGAAATTCATGATCCATGAATCAAAGTTTTAGGAGAACATAGCCAGGTTCATTTTTTTTATTATGACCTAAGGCTGCTTTCACTCTAATGTGAGAGGTAACTACCTGAGACAAGGACTATATGGACCTGAAAAGCCTAAAATATTAACTATTTGGCGCTTTCCACAAAAGAGTTTGCCTCTTCCTACACAAACATTCCAGCATTTACAAAATTGTTGAGATTTGTCCTACTAAACTCAGGGATCTCTAAGAGTTCCCCCCTTATTCTGGAGACTACTATTCTCTGAATATTGCTGGACTTCCTTTTGCAGAACTGAGTTCACTGATGAGACCAGAAGGCTGAACATCAAGCCTGGAGGCACTGGGCTTCTGTTTGCATCTTAAGGACACCTAGGACCAAATGCACAATCCTGGTGTATTTGCAAGTAGCTATGTCCTAATCATACTCTGTCCAGAACTACTACTTTGAGAATCAAGTAAGAAACATGATACATAAATCATATGAAAGAATGAATGGATTACATCACATTGTTCAAAAATATATAATGCAGGTTGATAAATCTAAGTCATCTGACATGCTTCCAAATAACATCAAATTTGCTCTGAAACAGTAAAACTTTACCTTTGATTGGTAGGACATAAAACTGTCCATGGTCTGAGAGAAATGACAGATCAAAAGCACAACAAATGTTTGCAGAAATTGACAATCTGACTCAAATACAGATGCAGGCAATAATTAAATATGAACATTATGATGGTTAACATTAAATAGTCAGTAGTACTTCATTAGAGCCAACAAAGGCCATATTTCAATACTTAACTGAAAATCAATGATTGACAATGTGCATTTCGTCCTAGGCCTCCTTAAGATGCAGACAGAGGCCTAGTGTCTTTAGGCTTGGTGTTCAACCCCAAACAATCAGCTAAACTGATTTCCTTACAAATGACAGAAAATGAACTGGAAGTTAGAAAAGCTTTGTATGACACAGGGGATAAAAACAACAGAAAAACCTTGAGAAGTGATAATCAACAATGACCACAGAGCTAGCCAAAGAAGAAAATTACATTATATCATCTTATTTAAGAGGGTTAACCTGACAGTGAATAGACTTGTTAAGTCTGGTTACTATCTGTGCATTAAATGCAAACCCTTTGAGGTATCTAGTGCTTTCTAAAGTTTAAAATCTCTCAATAAGGAAGGTGAATTATAAGGAACAGCACTTTGCATACAGGATCCTCCACCAGACAGTGGGCAGCCCAGACAATGGTCAGCCTAGTCAACTCTCAACTGTATTCATTAACATCATGTTCCCTCACTGCCACATTTCAAGGGCAAAACAACCCACTTGCCCCTACTACCTTTTGTCTCCCATCCCTCTTCTCCCTCCGTTGGTGATTAAATTTTCTGTATAGACCTTTCTGCAATCTAATATATTAATTATCATGTCTCTGCCCTCATAACAAATGAATTGCATGAGACCAGAAATGTTTATTTTTACTCATTTTGTGTACTGCTTAGTGAGTTCCCAAAATGCAACACATGATCCTGTGAATGACTCTGCAAATGAAAGTGGACAGCTATGCAATACCCATACATATCTGAGACACATTGTCTTTATTTTTTTTGAGGAAAATTTTTTTCTACTCAATATTACCCATTATAATTTGTCTAAATCAACAAAAATTCTGGTGAGGTAATCCCAGAATCACTAAGAAACTTTCCCATAAGTAAAACTTGTGATTTTTTGTTGTTGTTGTTGTTCTATTGGCCATGATTACATACCAAATGAAGCAAGAATAATAAGTGAATGGAAGAGAATAAACCAATTCCTGAAGTAGATCATAGCAAAACCATGTTAATTCTACAGGGGTATTTCACAGCATAATTAAAAGAGTCTCAGGTCACCTAAAATATGTTTTCTTCAGGATCACTCAGCAAGTTCTTGAAAAAACGCCAGACAATCCATCTGAGCTGATGATAGAAGGAGGTGATATAGGTGGTCTCCTTGAAGGCCGAGCTCCTCTTCTTCTGACCACCTGAGAGTTGGTCTAACTCAGCTTTCGTTTCTCTGTAGATGGAGGAGTTGAGGTAAAACTCAGCTAATGTTTCTATGACTGGTATTTTCCCCTTGGAAAGCTCTTCAGTCTCGCTGACTTTCAAAGAAAAAATGAATAAAGAACAAAATCACTACTATCAGACAACAAGTTATTTAATCCATTTTTCTATGACTCCTTTCTTCAATAACAATTTGATTTTAGAGCTTGAATATAAAAATTACTAGCTTTATTGTCACATTTCACATTAGGAATACACAGGTAAATGAGCTGGCTACTACTATGATTGTAATTACGGATACAGGAAACTCACTGACCTTTTCCTCCCAACTTGGAACATAACTATGAAAATAAATATCTTCATACAGAGTGATAATGTTAATATAAAAATCTGGTCCTTTAATTCTACATGTTAATGCATAAAAAACTGTTTCTCATTTATAAGTACTATAACAATGAACATATTTATTTTTAAATGGAAACCCCCCCATAAAATCAAAAGTAGCATATAAATGCTCACTCTTAAAACAAACAAACAAACAAACAAAAAACCATAGCACTGACAGGTAGCAAAGTCTATCTGCTGACTGGTATCAGAACACAACATTAATGCAAATTCACAAAGCCCTGTTAGAATATGTTTCCATATCACAAAACCTCAGCCAAATTGATTAGGCAAAAACTGTAAATCTGAGACTGATGTACCTTCACGCCCTTCTTCCTCTCTGTTTAATACCATAGCAGAAAATTCTCCATTAATGATCTCCAGAAAGAAGACTGCAGGGCTGTTGTACAGCTCACAGGGATAACCTGCAAAAGAAGGCACTCCAAAAACTCAACCCAATAGTCTTCGAAAGTAAAGAGGACTCACACAGTGTGAGACGGGTGAGACTAGGGAAGGCAGAATTATCATCTTCTCCCTCATTTTCATATATATATATATATATATATATATATATATATATATATACACACACACACACACACACACACACACACACACACACACACATACATACATACATACATATCCAACCAAATCTGGACTCTTTAGAACACATTACATTAGTTATTATCTACAATAAGTAGTAAAATTCAATAAGCTATCTAAATTTCCTGGAGTTTATCAATACTCCTGCATAAGACTAAGGCTAAGTACAGGAAGGAAGTTTTGAAGGCCCCGATGCATTGTATTCTGAGTTGATCCAGGAAATACTGGAATGGCAGTACTAATGACAACAAGATAGCTTTTCTACCTATTAAATTAATATTTCAAATTTATCATCTGTCAATCTGTCATAATTCCAAAGAGGAACAAATCTTTCAGAGTAGCATTCTGGAAAGAAATTGACCAGTACAGTACACATGAACTCTTTCCTTCACTTGTAGTGGCTTAAATCATCTAAACTTTGCCTGTGGTCTGATTCTTATCTCCTCTGGACTCCCCAGACCTATACATGCTTGGGTACTTTTTTTAAATTTTTTTTTAAAGAGAGAGAGAGAGATAGTTTTTTTCTATAAAGAGAGAGTATGAGGAGAGAGGGAGAGGAGAGAGAGAGAGAGAGAGAGAGAGAGAGAGAGAGAGAGAGAGAGAGAAAATTTTTTAATATTTTATTTTATTTTTTTTTTTAGTTTTTGGCGGACACAACATCTTTGTTTGTATGTGGTGCTGAGGATTGAACCCACGCCGCAAGCACACCAGTGGAGCACGCTACTCCTTGAGCCACATCCCCAACCCCCATGCTTGATTATTTTTAAAGGAGAGATATTAAACAAAAACAAATTTAAAAAGACAACTGCTTGTGGTCATAGAGAAGCATCTATGATCATACCCAAATATCTCTGAAGCAGATTGTATGAGCTGTTAAAAAAATCACATAATTTAATAAAAAAATTCAAAGAATCAGTCATCCCTGAAATATTGGTCTAATCAGATTTGGGATTAGCCATTCCATTGACTAATAGATCACTCACACCCACTTAAGTCCTAAATCTTGAGTCTAATGTTTCTAGAAAGTTAAGTAGTATCTCCATGAGCTCTCGTGAAGGCAGAGCAAGATTACATGTCACAATAAAAACTAAAAAAGCAATATGTTATAGGTCTCAAAATAATAATATTGGGCCATTCCATAAATATTTAACTGACAGAATAACTAGATATAAATCCAAGTAGTTAAATTTTGAACTTTCAGGGAAAGATCACTGTTATGGTTTGGATATGAATTTCCCCAAATATTCATGTTGTTTTAATCAACTGTGACCAAAAGACCTGAAAATAAAAACATAGAGGAGGAAAAGATTATTTTGGCTCATGATTTCAGAGGTTCAGTCCACCATCAGTCAACTCTGTAGTGGTGGGCCCAGGCGAGATAGAACATCATGGTAGAAGGGCATGGAGTAGGAAAGCATCTCAGGACATAATAATTAGGAATTAGGGAGAGAGGTTCACTCACCAGGAACAAAATATAAGCCCAAAATATATGTCCTCAGTGACCTACTTCCTCTAGCCACCCCCTATTTGCCTATAGTTATGATCCAGTTAATATATACCAGTGGATTAATCCATTGATCAGGTTATACCTCTCATAGTCTGATCAATTTACCTCTGAACATTGTTATGCCATCTCACACATGACCTCTTGGGGAAAACCTCATATCTAAACCACAACACATGTGTTTAAGGCATGGTACACAATATAGCAATCTCATAAATTAATAACTTCAATGGACTACTGTGTGGTGGGAGGAATTAAGTCACTGGAAGTATGCCCTGGAAGAATTTATCATGCTCCTAATCTCCTCTCCCCTCCCTCCCTCCCTCCCTCCCTCTCTCTCTCTGTCTCTGTCTCTCTGTCTCTCTCTCTCCCTCCATCTCTCCCTCCCTCCCTCCTCGCTGGCAAGAGTTGCACAGTTTTCACCACTACACCTTTCTGCCATGATGTTTCTCACCAAAGGTCCAAAGAAATGAAGCTTAGTTCTCACCTAAGGCCAAAAGCAATGCATATAGCTGTAATGGAGTGAAACCTCCAAAACCATGAGCCAAAATAAATCTTTCCTCCTCTAAGTTACTGTTCTCAATTATTGATCACAACAGTGAAGAGTTAGTTAACAAGAAGTGTGGTCATTGCTGTGACTATACCTGACCATGTGCTTCAGAAGCCTTTGAAAATGATTTGTGGGAGGAATTTGGAAAAATGTGGAGATACAAGATAAAGAAGCTTTGGAATGTTGTAAGCAGAGGCTAATGGACAATTATGGTGTGATCTCAGGAGACCAGAATGTCAACAAGAATGTGGACAGTAAAGATTGTGTTCATGAGATTTCAGATTGTAATGAGGACTGTTTTGGGAACTGGACTAAAGTCCATAAGTGGTATATTCTGACAAGGAAGTTGTTTCCATTTTGTTCGACACTCTCTGAGGCTGAATTTAAAGATGATGAACTAACTAATCTACTGGAGGAAATTTCAAGGCAACAAATCATTGGGACTGTGGCATAGTTATTGCTAGTAGCTTTTAGCCATATTTTTAGTGAGAAATGGCAACAAGAAGCAGATAAGAAACATTTAAAATTGTCTGTTTGGCCAGAAAAACACTTGTAAAACTGCAAATAAGGAAGGTGTGGTTGCTGAAGAAATCAGAGCCTTTAAAGAGAAACCAATGTTTCATGGAGAAAAAAGGAAATATGTTTAAAGGAGTAAAAATGATAACTAGTTTGAAAGACTCTGCTTTGAGAGACCTGGGTTACATTGCAGGCACAGGGCCACCTAGAAACTTGTCCTGCCAGGACTCATTTTACTGTCCAAGCACTCAGTAGCTGCTACAGCTATTGTTTGAGCAGACCCAGCTACTGTTCCTACAGGCTGTGGGCCTTGGTGTCATTTGTGTTGTGCCAGTTTTAAATAATGCAGAATTCTGAAGTAGGGGGTTCATGAAAGTTTTTACCCAGATTTCAAAGGAAGGCCTGGGAGATAGGAATTTATGTCAAGGTTGCAGTCTCTGCAGACAACCCCTGAGAGGGTGATGTGAGATTCTGTGAGAGGAAGCTAAATCAGTAATGGAGTTGCCAGGACTAAGAGATGCCATGAACCATGGAATGTCTGCTGAGGAAGGATATATGCAAAGAACAAGGCTTTTTTGGAGACTGTTTATTCCCTTTTGGAATGGAAATGTCTACTCTGTTCCATTGTATATTAGAAACATGTAACTTACCTATTATTATCTATATGGGCACACAGCTAAGGTGTTACCTTGAGTCTCACAGAATACTTTGGATTTAGAGTTTTGAGAAATGTTGGAATTGTTAAAGACTAGTAGGACTGAATGCATTTTACATTATGAGATGAACATGAGCCTTTTGGGGTTGGGGCAGAATATTATGGTTTGGATATAAAGTATACACTTTAAATACTTAAATACTAAAGAATTTAAGACTCAGTCTCCAATGTACAGAGATGGAGCTTTTAAGAAATTATTTGATTATGAGGGCTCTAACTTCCTCAGGAAACTAATTCATTTTATGGGATAATAATGACAATAGATTACTTAGAAGTGGGACCTAATTTGAAAAAGTAGGTCACTGGGTTCATGCCCTGGAAGGATTTATTTTGTCCCCAACCCATTTCCTCGCCTTTCCTCTCCCCTCCCCACCTTTCCTTCTCATTCTCTCCCTCCTCTTTCTCCTCTTCTTCTTTTTCTTCTCTCTCTCTCCCCCTCCTCCTCCTCTCTCTCTCTCTCTCTCTCTCTCTCTCTCTCTCTCTCTCTCTCTCTCTCTCTCTCTCTCTCTCATCTCTCTTTCTCTTTCCTGGTTGCCATGAGCTGAACAGCTCTCCTCCACCTTTTTTCTGCCTCACCTCAGGCCCAAAGCAATGAAGCCAGTAGACTGTGGACTGAAACATCTGAAACTTGAAGCCAAAAACCATCATACTTTTTGTAATTAGTTTTTCTCAGATATGTGTTATAGGAATGAAGAGCTAACCCACACAGTCACTGGGAAGCAGAACAGCCACAGGACCAGTACAAACACTCTCACACACATATGCTGCCATATGAAGAAAATGTTTGGCAACAAAGTGACCAAGGATGTTTTAGAGTGGCAGAACCTGAGGTAAATTTATACAAAGATCAAACAGCACTCCCATCAACACCTCTGTTCTCTCCCAGAATTCCAAGAATGAAGGATCTAGTGCATGAAAAAGTCAACCAAACCTGCTGATGCAAAGTATTCCAAAGCCTTCTGTGCAGGACCTTGATACAATAGTTTTCCTGAGGCCAATAAGGTGAGGCTGTCAAACAGCTTGAAGATGGAATACCGAGGATGATTAATGGTAAAGATGATTGTTGGTCCCTGCTCAGAAATCCTAAGTCAAAAGAGGGAAGATAATGAATCATTACACATCAGAACCTTGCCCTTCCTAATAAAACAGTTTATTCTTACTACTAAAACGAGAGTTCGAAGTTCAACTTCATTTTCTCTTATAGTCTTATCACCTAATCTTATGTTACCTACATGACATAATCTAAATTCAACATTTTTTAAAAATATTTTTCTACTTGTAGTTGGACACCATACCTTAATTTATGTATCTTTTGGGTTTCTTTTTTTTTAGTTGTTGATAGACCTTTATTTTTTAATACATGGTGCTGATGATTTAACCCAGTGTCTCATTTATGCCAGGCAAGTGGGCTATTGCTGAACCACAGCCTCACTCCTAATTCAATGTTTTTATTAGTACTAAATTGTTAGAAATTCACTTTAATATGCAATTTAAAAATTAAACATGGTATCATTCTTTATTATTTCAACAACACTGCAACTCAAAAAAAATTCATGATGGGCTGGAGATATAGCTCATCAAAAGTGCTTTCCTGGCATATGTAAGACCCTGGGTTTCATACCCAGATATGCAAAAAAAAAATCAAGATTTTTGTGCACTAGTAATTATTATGAAAAAGTAGTAATTATTATGGGCTTTGTATCTTTAATAATAACAACTAAGGGAATTTTTTTATTTGCTTGTTTTGAAAGAATTTTTCATATACATTATTAATATTCTTTGTGTTCTAAACAGGATTTAACTTGGCAGCATTTAGAGTCAGTTTTTTCCTTGGAAGAATTTTGCAGTGTTTATAAGTACCATAAGAGCAATTAAAATACATAATCAAGATAAATAAAAAAGATGATTCTTACCAAGAAAAATAAAAACTAAAAACATTAGGCTTCTGAAAAGATGGTACATCGACTGTCTAGAATGTACTATAGGACTTGTTAAAAATACAGATGCCTGGACAGTGCTCCTAGACACTGAATTAGAATTTCTGAGGATGATACAGGGAGTCCATATTATTAACAAGCTGTCCAGGCAACCTACAAGTATAATCAAGTTTGAGAAGTAGTAATAGAGTAAATAGTAAGACAACAGTCTGGGCTGGGGATGTGGCTCAAGCAGTAGGTAACACGCTTGCCTGGCATGCGCGGGGCTCTGGGTTCGATCCTCAGCACCATATAAAAACAAAATAAAGATGTTGTGTTCACCGGAAACTGAAAAATAAATACTAAAAAATACTCTCTTTCTCTTCTCTCTCTCTTTAAAAAAAAAGACAATAGTCATACAAATAATTCTCATTGATGATTTGTCTTCTATCACTTTAGGATTAGTTTTTCTTTTTTCTACCTTGATAAAACAATGAACATTCTGAAGTATGTACTATGAGATTGCTAAACGCTTTAGAAATTACTTCATTTTAATTTTCACACTATTGTAATAAGGTAGTTTCAATATTATAATTTCATAACTTTTAACAGGAAAAGCTTAAAAGTTAATACTAAGTCACAATTATGAAGAAGTAAGGCTATGATTCTATCTCTGGTTTAATTTGTGGTAGAAATAGTGTTAAAAGGCCATTTCACATGAGTTATTACTATGGATGCAAAAAATAAAGGTGAAAATGTTCAAAGTAGATATTTAAAATGTTTATGAGCCAGGTGTGGTGGTATGTGACTATAATCTCAGCTAGGCAGGAGGTTGAGGCAGGAAGATTTCAAGTCTGAAGTTAGCCTAAGCCACTTGGTGTACCTCTGTCCCAAAATAAGAAGTAAGAAGGTCACAGGATCAATGGTAGAGCACACTGAGGTTCAATCCTGAGAGCAACAACAACAACAACAACAAAAAAAACTTTAGAAGACCCACTTCAATCTACAAATTTGATTAGTTCCTAGTATAGTTTAGTGCCCAATGGTGCTCTGCCCCAAAGAGATTTGGGCAAGAAGACCAAAAATTTCAATAGAATGTGGAATAGATATAGCTAAGGGTTCCTTGTAAATGCTAACAACCTAGGCTAAAGATGATACAAGTGGAACATCAAAAGGACCAACAGGACTCAGCTAAGAAAAGGATACTCCTGGTCAAAGAAACTCAGTGTTACAAAGCAAGAGGTGTGTTTATATGTGTTTGAGAGACAGTGACTTGGTATTAAATGAATAAGGTAACTAAAGAGTCTACAAAAAGAGAATGACAAGCCTAAGATTGGCCCTTCTCTCAGAAACTGGAACTGTATTCAGTAGACATCATTGAGCTGGTAGACAACTAGAAGCAGGAAGCAGAATTGTAGGAGAGCCCTGCTACCCAAAGTGTGATTGGATGGGCAGTGGCATTAGTATCAGTATTTCCTCTTAAAGTCCTCTAGGGGAAATCCTGGGCTCCACCTCAGACTTAAAGAAACAGAATCTACAATTTAATCAGACTCCAAGTGATGACTTTGCATAGCAGGGCTTGATCTCTGCAAGAGGCAGGATGCTTGAATGCTACTCAGTAAGAAACATAAAGGAAATAGTTACAATATTCTGTATCAATTCATCATTGTCTAATGAACACTGCCAGCAGAGCTGTAGATAATAAAAAATTTCCTGGGTATGTTCTATAAAGGTACCCGAACTCCAGGCCCATAACCTGGCATCTTCATTTATATGTATGTTGACATCTAGAGCATAAGATATTTAAACAAACAGCCATCTTTGCATCGTCTTGTTTTTTCTCTCCTATCAGAAACTTTCTCATGGGTGCATGGCCATCAGAGAAAGCAAGGTAAGTACTAGGGGAAGCCATGAAGGTGGTGTGTCAGGCACCTTACAGTATGAAGTAGAGGGGTTTCCAGAGGTAGGAGACAAAGATATAGCCCAGAGAAAGTGGCAGACTGGTTGCATTAAACAATTAAATCATAGACAGACCAAGTAAGTGAATATATTAAAATAAAAGGAGTCACATCTCTCATGGTCTGAAGTGACTTGCAAAGGCTGAAAGGGAAAGAACTAAAAATGACACAGAGGTATTGGACTGGAAATAAAAATAAAAATATGAACTCATGGGTTTCTAAATATATACTCTTATTTAAACAGCAATTATTACAGAAATATTTTTACATATTTTTATAATATACATACATATATACACAGAGAGAGAGACAGAGAGAGAGAGAGAGACAGAGAGAGAGAGAGAGAAAGAAGGACTGAAAATATTGCTCAGGTGTAGAGTAAGTGCTTAGCAAATATGAGGCCATGGGTAGGAACCCTGCCACACACACAATAAAAACCCCACTACACACACACACACACACACACACACACACACACACACACACCACATCTGTATACACACATATAAAATTCATGCAGGGCCAATGTTTCCAAATAAAATAGAATATATTTCCATATTTTATATAAACACATACAGTAGGCCTAGGTATGCCTACTGAAGATCTAAAAGCAATGCCACTCCAATAGCAGTGAGCACAATAGCAACCATATTTTGGTTTCTTAATATTAATTAAACCAGAACAAACCACATCCATCCACAAATAGCTAACTCAGGAAAAGTGCAACATAAACATGGAACATCACAGTGACTACAAAGTAATGATGGAAGAATGATCAGGGAGAGGTCAAAAGAACACACAGACCATTGAAAAGCCATCCCCTAGTCAAATAAGGATCAATTTAATCATTAAAACAGTGAAGAAAAGCAGATTCCAACCCATTGCATCACACAGAAAATGAACAGGGGAAAAACTCTTCTTTAGATAAAATGTCAACAATTACCTCTTAGGCAACTACCACAAGAACAGAAGTTATTAGCTTACGCTAAAATTGGTAGGTGAGACTTGAGGAGGAACACAATCTTGGTATAATAGGAAATTATCTTCCCAGAAAAAAAATACTAATCTACTCTAAAGAAGTAAAGTACTTTCCCAGCAGAGAAGCCCAGCAGACCCCAACATGATCAAATGAGGGAGGTTCACACCACCTATGAGACTGGAATCTGCTCATGGAACATAGGGATGGACCCAGTAGAGGGTCACCCCATGAAATCCACCAAAACTTGCAAGGGCATGACAGACAGGAAAGGACTGTGGTACTCACACAGATTATCAAACTAACCAAAACAGGAAAGCCAGAAAAGATATGTTTCAGTGAAGAATCCCAAGGCACTGCAGGAAACAGACACTGCAGGGGAAGCTGGTGACATGTGACTAGAGTCTAAGCACTGGATGGTTGTGAAGCCACCACTATCAACTTCCTTATCTGAAGGCTGGTGTAGTGGAATGTCCTTGCCTCTTGGAATTTACACTGGGGAGAATTTACCAGAGATGGAGAATGAGGTCAGAAAAAAACTTACACAGGTGGAACATAGATGGAGGAAGAGGGGAGCAAATGCAGTAAAATAGAAGTTAGGGAATCCAGGTGAGGAAACTGGGAATTTTTTTTTTTTCATTAAACTTTTCTTAGAATTTTCCTGTCAGTTTGAAATAATTTTTTATAATTTTAAAGAAGATGTTTAAAAATTAATCTTAAAAATTTCTCCTATTACATTCCTGCCAGTCTCCTTTCTTGTTAGAAATGAATGAATTTTTTCCCATTGTTCTACTTTTCCAGGCCCCCACTTAGGATTCATAACAGGCCAAGTCCATTTCCTAAGCTCATCCAGTTGGTTCCACCTTCAAAAAAGACCCAGAACCCATGCTTTTCTTACCACCTGACCACCAGCATCCTAGTAGGACGGGGCCTACTTCTGCAGCTATTTCTTGGTGTCCTTCATTCACCTTGGCCTCATTGTGCAGTCAATGCTGACACTCTCAAAATGTCCCTGGACCTTAGCAGCAGAAAATATGTCTCACAGGGGCCAATGAGGTCTATGTATTCTGTCCCAAGCCCAACTTTACTTTACATAATTTCTAATTGCCTGAATTGTGGCCTCTCCAAAACTGATATGTTAAAGTCCTAACACTCAGCACCTCAGAATGTGGCTACCTCTGGAGAGTCTTTAAAGAAGTCACTAAGATTAAAGAAGGTCATTAAGTGGTGACTCATCTGACTGTGTCTATTGAAGGATCCAAGAAGATACAACTTGTAGACACCTTGATCTCAACTTCCAGCTTTCAGAGCTGGAAGAAAAGTAGTATCTGTTATTCAGCCCCCCAGCCTGTGGTCTTGTTATAAGAGTCTAGCAGCCAACCTGCACTGGGTTCTGTCCCTCTGACCTCTCTGATGCTCCACACACATCAAGCATCAAGCGTCAAGCATGCTATGCCTCAGGGCCACTGGCTGCTCCTTCCAACCAGAACTCTCTGCTGACAGAAAGAGCAGGACTCACTCTGTCACAGGTCTCTCGTCACATACTTGTGGCCCTCCTTGACTATGCTGTTTTTTAAAACAATTCCTCACTCCCTTCATGGCCTTTCTTCCCCAAGTTGTTCATTAATTTTTCTTAATAACACTTCTTTGCTCCTTGACTATTTCTCTTTAAGAAGAAAGGAAAGAATTTTGCTCTTCACTTCTGAAACCCTGGCACACTGAACCACTGGTACATAGAAGTGATCCAATTGTAAATAAATAAAAGAACAATGTTCCTACAGTATTTACCTTTTCAGGAGCAAAAGTACAGTATTTGCTGTGCTTATATGTAAACCAGTTGTTGGTCGATCCAAGAATAAGATGGGAGGATCAGCAATCAGCTCCATTGCTACACTGGTCCTTTTTTTCTCTCCTCTAGATAAAACCTAAAACACAGATTATTACATTATCAACAAGAACTACTATGGTCACCACCATAGTGAATTAACTTCATTTGGTGGATTAACTTGATTCCTACAAGATACTTTTTCTCTATTACCCTCATTATTCTGAACAACAAATAAATGGACACCTGAAAGAAGAAGGAGGTCTCTATTTGAGGAGATAAGTACCTGGAGGCTAAGGGCAGAGGATCCAAGTGGCTGGACCTGAAGCTCATACTTTAACATTCTGTATATTCCTCACCAAGTGAAAGGTTTAAAGACAGTGAGTAACAAAACTAAAAGATATGGACCTGACACAGTGAAACCACAGTCTAAAACAGGAGATAAAGCTAGGAGATGAAAAAGGAAAACACCTTAAGTATTCTATTAGTCTTCTAACAACAACCCCCCTTCCCCCACACACACACACTTCATTGCTACTGACAAAAGTCCCTGAGTGGACTTATGAAAAGGGTACACTTGAAGCCAGGAGAGCTCTCGTTCTACTATATCACATAAGCACTTTTTAATTCCCATCAGATTTCCTAAATTGATACCATCTACACCCTAACCCAATACAGAATTCCCAATTAATCATTTCAGATAAAATCAGGAGGTGGGATAGTCCACAGGTATCTGGTTCAAACTTTTCAACCAGTCAATATCATTGTGTGTGCTAAGAGGACTAGAATACTTCTGGGGAGAAAGGCAGTAGGGAACAATTCTCAAATGAAGAGTCTCCAAAAAAAAAAAATAATCAAATGCAACTTATAGCCCTTGATTGGGAACTTTTAATAACTGAGCTTTAAAAAGACATCTGAAGACAATTTGGGAAATGTGGATGAATATGGTTTGACATATTTGGTGATATGAGGACATGATGTTACTCTTCATTTTGTTAGTTGGTAATAGCTTTGTGGTAAGGTAGGCAAATGTCCTATTTTCCCAATGCATATAAGTATTTTGTGGTGAAATATCATACAAATTTGTATAAAATAGTTCAGTAAGACAGAGTTATGATAATTATGAGAGATGTTAACAATTGAGAAATCAAGGTGAAGAGTACTAGTAATTATATTAATTTCCATATAATTAACATAATAATAGATACATACTAAACATAATGTATAATATATAAATAATACAATGTACATATAATATATAACTATTATATTAATTACCCCAAATCACATCATTATAATAATCAGATCATCTTGTCTAGATTTCTGTTATGTTCAAAATATCATAAGAACTAAAACTATATAAAATTATTTGATACTATTAGAGTATGTTAATTATAAGAAACCAAAAACAGCCTTTACATATGTTCCCCAGAAATCCAAGAAAGTAACTAAGGACAATGAATAAAATGGTAAAGAACAGAGTTAAAAAAAAAAAGTACCAAACTAGAATGAGAAGATCAAATAAATAAAGAGAGCCAAGGAAAAGAAAATCAATACTCAGTAATAAAAAATAAGTAGCATCACAGGACATTTTTCTAAATAAAACACTTCACATAAAGCCTATCAGCAAGTATAATAGGAAGCAGCAGCCAATAGGATGCTCCACCCACATTCTTCATTTTTTTTAGGAGGGAAGATCAGGGGCTTCATTCAAAGACACTACATTCTAAAAAACTCATCATCACATAAGCTCCAAATATCTGCTCAGCAAACCCTCCACATGGAGTGGTAAACTGTAAAGTTCATTCATTCTCTCCATGATCATGCAAACCCACAAAAGGTTGAGTTACTTAGTCCATTCTATTACTCTTGCCCACAAATGTACTTCTCAAACCTAAGAGCCTGGTAGATGAGTCTGGAAATAAATATTGGCAGAAAAAAATGGGAATGAGGAGAGGATGAGGAAAAAAAACTGCCAAAGATAAGGTATAGAAAAAATTAGTAGCAACGCAAATTAGAAGTCAGTCCTACTGTGATCAAATATAATTCTGGAAGTCAAATTACAGACAAGTTATATATACAAAGAAATAATACCTGGAACTTGTCATTTATCAATTCCAGAAATATGCCTCAAAAAAGCCATGAAACAAAGGTCCCAGGAAGAAGAGAAAGAAAAGAGCAGTGAAAGTCAGGAAGAGAAAAACAGGAAGAAGAAAAGTTAGAGCAAAGACATCAAATGAGCCCTGACTACAGCAATGAGAGCACACTCCACTCCAGGGATTCCACCATCTTTAAGATTGTTTCTCCAGCTTCATTTCCACCTTCACAATAGTTATGTAGTCATTTTTCTCATCATTACAGAAAACAGCCACACATGTCATAAGAAACTTCTGATTAAGGTCACACTGTCCATACAGGGAGGTCCGCTTTCCTGGCTAGAATTCTACCAGTTTTTTTCACATTACCTTGGAATCAGCCACTTCACTTAGATCTAAATCCTCAATGATCTTGTTGATCCTCTCATTTTTTTCATGATTTGTCATAGTTGTTGGAAGCCGAAGAGCTGCTGAGAACTGCAAATTTTCTCTCACTGTCAGGGTGTTGATCAGGACATTATTCTGAAGGAAAATACAATTTTCATGAGACATACTGAATCTTTTCTTAGACTATTCCTCTAGTATATGTAACTCAATAGATGAAAATAACAAACCCAAGAAAATGCTGTAGTTAATGTTGTGTTTTCAACTCTGCTAACTACAGAGACTCCATATACAGACAGCTGCAGAGCCCAGGGAGGAATTTCAACACCCATCTGAACATCCAAGTGGAGCACAGGGAAGTATGATATGACTACTGGCAGACACATTCAAGTATGTTCTCAGGAAGGAAAAGAGGCAGGGAGCGCAAAAACAGATATCAGCAGACCCTTCTGAAAATGATACAAGTAGAAGTGATATCCATGCCCTACATAGGTCATATTCCAGGTCCTCTACCTTTCCATTTAACTCCACCCTCTTTCTAATAGGAAATTATGAGAAGCAGATGTAAGAAAAGTTGATTCTATGAGTATGTCACAAAATCAACTAGAAGCACAATAAACTGCATACCAAGGCACTTCCCTATATAGAAACATATGAAACCTAAAAGTAAACCAACTAATACTTACTTGAACCACAAAACCTGAATAATATTTGAAATTGGCAGGTCGAGGTCCTCCATTGATCAAGACATCTCCGGATAATCCACTTAGATCTTTCCTTGCAGCTAAAATGTTTAGCAACCTACAAAAGGACAAATATGGTACAGCTTTTTTTCCCCTTCAATACAGGCCACCTCTCTCAGCTACTGTTAGTTCAAATTCTGTACAAGCTATAAAATTAACTAATTAAGAGATATATGACTTAACTAAAACTTTGTTCATATGTGTGTTTGTGTGTTTCTGTGTGTTTGTGTATGTGTATGTGTGTTTACATTCAAATTCTCACCTTCCTTTTCATTTGTGCCATAAGAAAGCACAGAAATGTAAAAGCAAGGCAAATTTGGCTTATCCTGCATAGACCTCCAAAAGGATCCAGCCCAGGAAATGTGCTCTTTAATCTAAATGTGTCTTCAATTATTCCTATGTTCCATCTCCCCACATTTAATATTATTCCCTTCTTATTCTTCCTCATTAGCTCATAGTAGGTTCAACAGGTGTACCTCAACCACTTTATGATGCTGTATTAGTGAGACTGATAAAAGTTATTTCTAAAAGCACACCGAAACTACAAAAAGAAACCTGACTTATAATTTCTGTTATACTCACAAAGACTTGTTTTGACCTTTGGGTACCATAATGGCGTTGAGACCAGGTTTCATGATTCCACTGAAACACAAAAGCAAAAATGAGTAATGATTCCATTTTAAACAAAGTTCTATTAAATTAGGATCTATGTCAAATACACTTAAAGAAATTTCATGAAATTGCATCAGATTCTCATTAACATCTCTTAATTATTTTTTTAAAAAAAGCAGGAAATTACTTACTGAAAATAGGTATATTCTGACTGAACAGAAGTTAGTCACATTCCTATCTGTGACTTTATGCTCACATAGTGTGTCAGTCATTTATATTAGACTTGCCCTTCCCCTTCCTTTCTTAATAGGAATACGATGGATGTCCTGTGAGTAGGGCAACAGACACCAGAATCTGGGAATACAGGATGGGAAGCAGTGAGAGAGTAGAGGGGAAAAGTTGTAGGCTGTGAAGAAGCTTATATGAGAAAATAAAAGAACTGAACAAATCAGTAATTATATTAAGACTATGAAGAGGCATTTTTTCACTGTTTTTAAATAGACTTTTTTAAAAATACATTTTTAAACATGGAAGAATCTACAGTGCTAGATTGGAATTGGTGCATTAATTAGAAGAAATAGGTTTTAATCTACACAATAGTTATAGAAGAGTATAGATGGAAGGGTGCGGAGGAACCATCTGCCATCCACCACTCAACTTACCCCTCCTGGACAGAACCACAACCTCATGCATTTGCATAAGGGATTCAGTTTTATTTTTTTAAACAAAGTTTATATATATATATATATATATATATATATATATATATATATACACACACACACACACACACATATATATGTGTGTGTGTGTGTATGTGTATGTGTGTGTACGCATGTTCATGCATATATATATATTCTCTAGGCATGTCCACTGAAGTGGTTTAATTCTAAAGACACATAAATAGCAATGAGCATTTTAAACACTCAGATGATGGTTTATAAATACCATTCTCCACAATTCCACAGAATGAACATCAGCTGATTCTGGCCTAGGGTCAGTGCACAGTTTGGATTTTTTTTTGCAATAGGATTAAACATAGGGACTCATACATGATAAACAAGCACTCTATAATTGAGCTACAGCTTCAGCCTTTTTAAAATTTTACTTTGATACAGGGTCTTTCTAAATTGTCCAGTCTGGACTTGAATTGTGATTCTCCTGTTTTGGTGTCCTGAATAACTAGGATTACAGGTATATGCCTCAACATTAAAAGTGTATGGAACTTCTAGCTATAACAAGAAAATACTCAAAGAATGAAAGAATAAGTCAAAACAGTGAAGGAGGAAGGGAACTCAAATTGAAAGGTCTCCCACTGACTAAGTTCAGACCAACAGAAGTATCAAGATATTAAATAACAATAATAATACATTACTACTAAGTGTTATTGAAAGAGGAATCCTTGACTATTGTCAATAGAGTAAATTAAAGAGGAAATTGTAAACTGAAGCTTTTTCCTATTAGTTTCATGCAAATTATGAGATAATGGAAATAAATCACCCTTTTGTAACTATCATATTTTCTGATCCAGACAGGAGTCATGAATGGGAGCTGAAGCTGATGAGTTGGAATATAATAAGGAGCAAGATTCTGGATTAATGTCAGAGCACCACCCTTCACAATAGTAATGAAGTGCAAAGAGGAAAATGGTGACACTGTGGTGAAATTTGGCAGACAGATGCATGACCAGGTGATCAATTTTAACATCACCTGGAGTGGGATGGAATTAGAAGGTACCAGTCTGGATGAGCCTGAAGAAACATGATGTGGTGAGGAGCACAGTGATGGACAGCCCTCAGAACCACTCCTGCCTTCATTCTGAGGATACATGTCTCCTCAGCTGCTGCCAGACAACAAATGAGTGATTACACAGGAGAGGGTCCTTCTTTCTAGAAAGTAAGGCTGAAAGAGATAGGAATAGAAAATGATCATGTGAACGGTCTGCTCTCAAATGATTCCCAAAATACACTAGTAAAGATGCATGAAAAAGGAGACACAGTAGGGCCAGGCTCAGTGGCATGCGCCTGTTATCCCAGTGGCTTGGGGAGGTGGAGGCTGGAGGATGTCAAGTTCAAAGCCAGTTTCAGCAATTTACTGAGGCACTAAGCAATTCAGTGAGATTCTGTCTCTAATAAAATACAATATAAGTCTAGGGATGTGGCTCAATGGTCAAGTGCCCCTGAGTTCATTCCCCAGTACCCCACCCCCAAAGAAAGAGACACAATGATGGGAGTAAACAGTGGAATGTAAACATGTAAGGAGTCTAGTGAAAGGATTATGTTCATTCAGGTTTATGTTTGAAATAATTTAAAAAATAATCATTAATCTGAAAATTTCTGAAAGAGAAGAATGAATTTTCCTCACCATTATAGAATATTCATAAATCTTCAGGAATTGATAATTTTTTCCCATAGTTATTAAACATTGGTAAGGAAAAGTTCAAGCACTGTGTATGAAGACAAACTAAGCTTAAGGGAAAGTTTTTCATGAGGTATGAAAATCTTTTCAATTCTCAAGGTCAAATTTGGTTTAACTTCTTCTTACAAAAGGAAAGCAAAAAAGTATCCAAAGGAAAATCGAGATTCTCACCACATTTCTTGGAATATACTTACTGTTTTGAACGGTGATTTGTGCTATCAAATACAAATAAAAAATAATATGAGTAACTCTTCCTCCATCCAATAGCCTACTAACCTGAAGTGAGCAGACAGGAGAAAGATCTGAAACACAACAACCCAAAATGGGTGTCCTTTCCCACAGATACTTACACCAGAAACACGAGAAACAACAGTCCCCAAAATTGTTAAAATTGAAAGAACTTGAAGATTTGACTGCACTTTTATTAGCCTAAGAGAACAAAACCATGACCCCTGTCCTTTGCTGAGAGGCACAACACTGAGCCTTAAGCACAACAAGAAGTCTTGAGAAGATGCGACACATAGGGTATCCCATCACTAGTCTACTTGGAGGAAAAGATAATCTAGAGGTGTTTGGGAGTGTGGCTCAGTGGTAGCAAGATGGCTCACTGTGCACAAGGCCAAGGGCTTGATTCCCAAAACCAAAGTGGGCAGGGGCAGGTAAATGTACCCTCACATGAAGAATGCACTTTATATGTATTTAGCCTACACATATTCAAATCAAATTACCTTTTACCTCTTTCAACACAAAATCTGAAAGTACCAATATTGTCTTGATTATCTCACAAAACTCTTGTCAGCTTTTCATAAGTCAATTCTATCTAATCATTAACAAAGGATAAAAGCTTTAGATCCACTATTCTTCTTCTTATTCACCTGGTCAGGAATTCTTAACCAACACAAGAGAGACAAGAAGCAGGCATGACAGCAGGTATTTCCAGAGAAGAGTTACAATCCTGCACAGAGCCCCTGAGCTCAGCCCATGAACCCTCAGATCCTCACCATTTTTCTCTCAGGCACACCTCAATACTGTCTACCCAACCCTGTCACTTCCTTGTCTTCTGAAAGATGTTAGGCACTAATGACAGTAAAGACCACAAATGCATACAAAATGTCAAGAAAACATGTCAAACACCTGATTTTATATAGAGCTACAACCATACCAGGACTCTTATAACCACTTTCCCAGCCTTGAAGAGTCAGAAAAAGTTGCTTTCTTCCACTAGGAGTAGTTATTTCCTCTAGTGAAAAACAAAACAAAACAAACAAAAAAAAAACCCAAAAAAACAAGAAACAAGTGTTGTTTCAAATCAAAATTCATTTCCCCTCATGATTATCTCACAAAACTCTTGTCAGCTTTTTATTAGTCAATTCTATCTAATCATTAGAGGGAAGCGCAGTTCTCTAGCAATCAGACAAACATTAACAACCCAAATGGCCAGCATCTGTGAGCTCATATAGATACAAGTAGCGAGAGGTTCCAAACTCACTGCCACTTTAATAATTAAATGACACATTAATTGCACAGTCATAAAACAAACACAACACGATGCAGTTCATAAATTCTCTTCAAAGTTTAAACTACCTGATAACTGATTCAATCATATCAGTCCTTGTTTAGCCTAAAGGAAAGAAAGCATGCATCTATATATCTCTACAAAACTTGTACTCAAATGCTCACAGCAGTCTATTGGTAGTAAGCAAAGCCTATAGGTCAATAAAGTGAACTTTTAAAAAATTCATGCACATACCTGACATTTGATAGTATTTCTTTCTCAACCATTCTTCGTTGGAGCAGAGAGCCACTCTTCACTTGTACTCGATAGCAGATATTATGAAAACTCAACACTGCTCCTTGGGTAATTGTCTCCTGGTCACCAGCAATCATCTCAGGGAGGTCATTGGTGTGTCTTTGTAGCATTGGGATAACAACCTGGTCATTACTGGAAGACATCTTCAGAGGTTTTGCCTTTCTGTGGAGGGAAAAGTAATAGTAAGTTGATATTCCATATAAATGAGATTGTAAACTCTAGATACCAATTCATTGAAAACAAGATGGTTTTAAACTGTGCTGCAGTGAGTAAATTCTTTTCCAATGAACAAACAGCCTGCATCATTATGATAAGAATAACCTTAGAACCTAAAATGAGAGACAGATGAAACTTTAAATGCTTGTACTCAAATTAGATGTCAGATAAATTCCAATAAGCAAAATAGTTGAGTAAGAAAATTACCTATAACTCATAAAGGAGAAAAAAGACAAGTGAGCCAGGTACATTGGCACATGCACACCTGTAAGCCCAGTGAATCTGAAGTCTGAGGCAGGAGGATTGCAATCTCAGCGGTCAACCTGGGCAACTTAGCAATACCCTGTCTCAAAAGAAATATACATGTACCTCAGTGGTACAGAACCCTTGGGTTCAATTCCCAGTACTTTAAAAAAAAAAAAGGTAAGAACTGCTCCTGACTTCAAAAAGCATATTATGATACAGCTTCAGTTCTGGGACAGCCTACATGAGCATCATAATATCCCCTGTACTTTTTTTAATGTTGGAAGTGTTCATAGTGTTGTTACCAAAAAGGGCTTAGACAAGCAGAGACAGGAGAATTCTCTGTATTTAGAGTCCAGACTTCACATATCTGGTTATTGTGTACTTTCAGTCAAGTAAGAAGGTAATCTACAATATTGTTTACAATGCAACAGATTTCATTACTAGGAAAACATTTAAATTCTAGGAAGATATCAAATTAAGTATAAAAAATGATTAAGTTAATTAAACCAATAGTTAAGCAGATCAAGACTTGAAAACAAAAACTGAAAAAAGAAATCAAAATTAAGAATTCAAGCCATAAGTGGTTGTGCATACCTACAGTCCTAGCTATATGATTAGGCCGAGGCAGGATCATCATGAATTCCAGGTAGCATTGGTAGTACAGTGAGACTCTTATAAAAAAAAATAAGGGACTGTGGGAGTGTAGCATAGTGGTAGAGTGCATATTTGAGACCATGAATTTGACCCCAGTACAGGGGAAAAACATTAAGCATTCAATAGTTGAGTTTAGCTACAGTTTAAACAATGACAATGGAAGAAAATTAGTAGAGTTTACTGAATTGAAGAGAATTAATAAACTTTAGTTTTCTGAATTGAAGAGAATTACATAAAAGAGGATAAGGAACACAGGGCATAATAGGAAGAGCCTGATCTACATGTAACTAGAGATGTGGGAGAGGAGGGACAAATGAAGCAGCATCAGTCATTAAAAAAATACTGGCCATAGTTTGGAGGTTGAAGCAGGCAGACTGCATGTAAGGGCAAAACCACAATTTTAAAGTTTAATATGTTGGAGGCAACAGCAACTTCAGAATCCATATGAAAGATCTTTGTCATTCCCATCCCTTGACCTTCTCTCCTCTAATGATCTTGTCCTCCCTACTCTGCTTCACTATGCCTATTTCTGGTCCCCCTTGTCTAAACAATATCACATCAGTACCACTAAACAAAGAAATGGTAACTCTGGTCCCCTTTGTTTTCCAGTATAGTTATATTGATTAAAATTCCTTTACTGCTTTTTGACATTACCTTTTCTGCCAGTTTTTAGAGACTAGTGGCTGGACCTAAGTTTCTGGGACTCCACCACATTGGACCTCTGGCCTAGGACTTCAGAAACAATACTTAAAGCAAGCAAAATTATAACTATGACATTTACAACTACGACAAGCCATTTCAAGAAGTACACTTAGAACATGCACTGCTGCATGTATTATGGAAACACTGAGAGGGCTCTTCCATTGCCAATCCTCAGTCTCCTCTGCATCCTTGTGTGACACACACGAAAGACACAGCCCTCAAAAGTAAACGCCAGATAAAGCTTCTCTGAAGAGACACAATGTTATCCCCTTTATTATCACTAAACTGTGTGACAGACCATTCTGTATTCATTATGGCCTCCTTGGTGTAACATAATTATTAAGTGCAGAGGGCCCTTGGGTCAGCCCATGTCCATTGTAATGTGCTCCCTCATGGCAGCTTTCTACTCTAGGTTGTATATGATTTTGTAAACATCATATTTATGCTCACTTCAAATGCTTCAAGGATGCTTAATGACAATAAATGCAGAAACATATTTTGCATGCTTGTGTAATTTAATACACCTTGTTTCAAAAAGAATGTGTTTCCTAAGAGAATTCCTGTATAGTACCCAGGACCTGGAATAAAGATGCCCAATATACATTTGTTACTATGAATCTCTATACATTTCTGAAAAAAATAATCAGCAATTACATTTCCATTATTAGGTAAGAAAATAAAACAAGGTACTATTATAGATACACACACAAGCTGATATATTTACAACTTAATTTTTTTGGTCATATATTTGAACATTTTTAGCATTATTTTTATATGTATTATAAAAGGCTGGTTAATTTTTAAAGTTAATTATTAAAACTTAACCACTCACAGAAAAATTACAAAAGGAAATTCAATAATTCTTCAACAAACCACCCAAACTTGGAGTTAAACTTCATTTCCTGTGAATTAAAAAAAGACCCAATATATTAGTCAATGCCTTTAAAATATGTATGTGAACAAAATTCTCCTACTCCTTTAGGAACTCCTAAGCTCAGTAAATTTATGTCCATTCAATATCAATTCCATTTATCTTCACACACTTGGAGACACATAAGGATTTTACTTTAACCAACCTGCAAAAACCCACTATAATCAACTGCTCCACCACATCATTTTCTGAAAATCCATTCTGAATTGTCAGTTTGTATTTCATAGTCATTTTCAAATGAAACTGCCAGATTCTGCACATATAATAAGGACTTAAGACTCTCCACTTGAGCCTACGAATATCCAGTTAGCAAGTAAAAGAAGGATTAAAATCTTGGAATCTCTGGATCCATGTTACATCTGTCTCCTTTACTTTCAGTCACCTTGGATTCTGGAAATGACAGACCTGACCAATAAACCCCTTGTGATGAGTGGAAACTACCCCTGCACACACCATACAAAACACACATACACATGCAACTAGGAAATACCAGCTTTCTTGTCTCCACCAGGTTCCCACCAGACCAACTGTGAGAATGATCACTCATGCCATAGTTTGACAAAAGCTGCCTAACTATGGATACTTCTATGTAGTTCCCCTTGTCTTAATAATCTAGAAGTTCATATCAATGCCCCCAATTACAGGGTCTGGAAACACTGGTCTACTTCCCAGTATACCTATACTGATTAAACTTCCTTTCAGCTTTTCACCATTACTCTTTCATTTGATTTTGAGACAAGGGACAGAACTGATTGCTAACTCCTCCCCACCCCACCCCCATTTCATCAGGCCTCTGGACTATGACTCTGGTTAACAAAAACTCCCATCATCTCACTTGAGCAGCATGCTTGCTATTTTTTAACAAATCACAATATAAACCAACTTTCCTGCCAAACAAATTTGCCCAAGTTGTGTGTGCTCAGAGGCAGGGCAGTTAACAGGTCTTCACTCAAACATTGAGAGGAGTCAGCTGGATCTTTCAAACAGGTCCAAAGAAACAGCTTCCTCTTAATATGATGCCAATCATTTTCTGCTGTGCTGCTGAATTCCTGAAGAGCTTTCCCCAAATACCTCTGGCTCCTTTCCAGGCTGCCTCCTTCCTGCAGTCTGGGACCACCTTGAAAAATATGACCCCTTAAAATTAAGAGCATAGAAATTCTGAGTGGGGAAATGAGACTGGCCCACCTCCCCTTAAAAGAGGGTCAAATGCTCCTCAGCAACAGGTACAAGTGAATAAACACAAAGACCCTTACATTTTTTCAAGGAACCAGCCTAACACTTTATCAGAGCCATATCTCCCTCTGACTCCCCAGACAGCCTCCCAACGTATTCACTTGGGGTTTTACCCACAAGCCAAGTCCAGTGGGGGGTTTCGGGGCTCACCATCCCCCAGAGTTCTGGGGACGTGGTCTGTGCAGATCCTGGACCACGCCCACAGCCACCGCAGAAACCTTCACAGGACCCAGAGGTCCCCAGTGAATCTGCTGTCTTGGGGTCAGCCACTCACCATTGGAGGCGCCTGGGAAGGTGCAGGCGGCCCAGCTCAGTGCTTGTGGGTGGGGAGGAAGTGGTGTTGATGAGGCTTCGCCATACTGGGATCCGGCTTCAGGGCTGGGGCGCCGGTGGCTGCCTCCCAAGAGCTGGCTCCCCAAAGCCCAGACAGTAAAACGAAAGAGGAAGGGGCGGTGCTGCTACCAGGAAGCAGTAAGTAAGCATCAGGGGGCCCAAGAGCCCAGGTTCGGGGAGGGTGTCCCAAGATAAGAAGAGGAAGCCCTGATGGTTGAAATAAGCCCTCACAGGGAGGGAGGAAGGGGTGCTGTCATGCACGCTGCAGGGCTGACACTTGCTGTTGGCAACATGGAACACCCCCTCTTCTTCACCAATACTTCTCATTGACTAATGTATAGAACTTTTCCTGAAAGTTGGTGAGGAATACATCCAATTATTAGTTTAAACCTACTAATCCTTTGATTTATGTGTGGAACTTCAGTTTTACAGAATTCCTGCTAATATTTGTCCTATTTTCTTTATTTTTTCCTTTGAGGCAATGAGGATCGAACTCGGGGCTTTGAGAATCCTAGGCAAGCTGTCTAGCTCTGAGCAACATTTTCAGCCCTCTTTAAATTATTTTTGAGATAGGAACTTGCTAAGTTGCCTAAACTGGCCTAGAATTACAATCCTACCTCAGCCTCCTGGCTAGTTGTGATCATTGGTAAGGGCCATGGTGGCCAGCTCAATGTGTCCTTATTTTATGTCCACCATAGACTTGTTAGAATACATTCCAGCACAGAGCAAGCAAGGAATTTATATTTCCTGTGCAAAGTGACAGCTTCATTAAGGCCTGATACTTGAGCCAAAGACATCTTGGTTCTACTATCTACATCTGGTTTAGTGACATGTTATAGCAATTTCATCTCCTTATTGGCCCATGGGTAATCATGGGAAAAAAGTTGATTTCTAATGGCTTAAGTTTATGTTATGCTTGTTTATCCTTTTGTTAATTAATTTTCAGAATTTATGGTTTTAAAATGCTTCTTGGTTATGTTATTTGTGGTTTGTTTTCTATTTGGGGGGGTATGCTCAATTTTTTTTCTTTTTCTTTCATTCTTATTTTTGTTTGTTTTAAATTTAGAGCAACAGAAATTCATTGTCTTGAAGTTCTGGAACTAGAAGTCCAAATAAAGTGAAGGTAGGGTTATGTTCTCTCTAAAACTGTAGGGATCCTTCCTTGCCTCCATGTCACTCCCAGTGATTGCTAGCAACTCTTGGTTTCTTTGGCATGGAACTGTATCACTCAAATTCTCTGTCTTCATGTAGAACTCTTCCTGTTTCTGTCTTCACTAGGTGCTCTCCCTGCCTCTGTCTTTAAGTGGACAACCTATTATAAGCACACCTGTCCAGCTAATTTTTAATTTTATGGATATACTGTTTTTCTGTTCTTGGCTTAGCATAGTACCAAGTTTTGTAAATATTCCAGAGATGCCTAAAAAAGAAACTAAGTGATCTCTTTTGATAGTAGAGACTGAATATCCCTTATTAGAAATACCTGAGACTAGAAGTTTTTCAGAGTTTGGACTTTTTTAGATGTTGGTCTGTTTGCATACATATGCTGTGATATTTTGGGGATGTGATCAAAGTTCACATAATCTTTGCATGGATGTAATTTATACAATATCAATGTACAACATTTTAATAATTTCATGGATAAAACAAAATTATATTGCTTGGAAATTTTCATTTGTAGTATTATACCTACCCCTCAAAGAGTTTCAGATTTTGGAACAATTTCAGATTTAGGGACATGCATCTTGTATGAAGTTAGATGTGTACATAGTATGTCACATATTCATTTCAAACCCTTCATATGTATAGGTCATTTTTGTCTACTTTCTCTGTCAAAGATTGAGATATGTAGGGTTAAGTTTCCAATTACAATGTAATTTTCCTATTACTCTTCCTATACAATCTGATATTGTTTTATATATCTTAAAGCTCTGTTACTCCATATATAAAATTCATGATAATTAAATCATGTGTGTGAACCATTTATCCATATTAAATAACTTTTGTTAGATTCCATAGTCAACCTATTGAGTATAAGACTCCTTTACCCCTTTTAAGAAGCATTTCCTTCTCATATATTTTCTCAAAATTCCATTTGTCTTTAATTTTACTTTGAGGGATCTTATACAAATTCTAAGGTGATTTTTAAATTTTTAACCAATATTTGGAAACTCTGTCATCAGTAAAAGTTTAAATCATTTTTATTTATACTTTAGCCAGATTTCTATCACCTTAGTTCTTTTTTTATACTTTTACATAATTTTTATTAATTTCTTTTCTTAATTTTAATTCTTTTATTAATTTCTTTTCTTTGTTCTTTCATTCATGCCATGCAATTTACACAGAGATATGAATTTATTTGTTTTTAATATTTGTATCACCATTTCCCCAACAATATTAAGAATACAATAGTATCTATTAACTATTTTGAAATAATACACCATGTTTTAAAGGCAGCTTTTGGTAGTTTACATGCTGATAGTTTGATGCTCTGTGTCTTATGTTTTGTTATGGCTTAATTTTTGGAAAATTAGGGGTTGGTACAGGATTGCAATAACAGAAGAAAATATGTGCACATGGATACATATGTGTCCTTTAGCTGATGTATTGTAATATTCACTTTTCCTTTCTGGTCCTCACTTCAGGTTCTCTGTTCCATGTGGCAGCTGTGTCCTTCACAATTCATTTCATTTAGTGAGAGTGAGTGCCACCTTCCAAGTCTTTTGAATATGCTGATTTCTCCATTGGTAATGAAAGGAGAAGTGATGCAACTGTCACATCCCAGTTGCATTTTAAAGTGTACAAATACTTTCATATACATTTCTTTAGCTGGGCTTCACAAAACCTCTAGATAATATTATGCTCATTTTCTTGAAAATAGAAATCAAACCCAGGATAGTTAATAGCTGTCCAAAATCCCAAGACACGAAGCCTCAGAATCATGAATCTCAGAGTCAGACAGAATGGAGCAAAGATGAAACACTGACTCAAATTTTCTGACACTAAATCCAGGGGTCATTTACATTCCAGTTACATAGAATTATGATGTAGCTGACTTCTGAAGTGTGTATAATTGGCACTCAAATACAGCTGAGACAGCCCAGGATTTAGGGAAGGTGAGAAACTAAGTTTATGTTTGCTCATTAAAGATGTTTCAATAATCATTGAAAGCTGAAAGGCTTTGTTTCTCTGGCTGTCCAGCAGGGGGTGCTTTACAACCAAGGAGATCTGTTGCTTATCTCTTACTGTACAAAACCAATATAAAGTTTCCAAGAATTTCAAAAGTGAAAGTCAATATTGGGTTTGGAACACAACAGGAAAATAAAGGAGGTACATTTTTTAAATTAGTAGCTAAGATACCTATATTTACTTATTATGCATAACTATACCATTATTTAGAATTCAAATATTTTAAGTAATTTTTCAAAATTCCTAAAGATAAACTGCAAACCCACAGGTGAGAAAATAGCATAATGCTCTATATTAATCTATCCAAAGCACCTTCTACTTTTATATTAGTTGAAAGAAATTAACTTGTTTAGGTGTTTTAGGAAACTTCACTCCCTATACTTTCATGTCAGCTTTGTCCCATCAATTGGCTCAGAATCCACAGAAGGCCTCTGCAGACTGTATCATATCTGTGTCCATCTCTATATTGGAAATGCTCAGACAGCTTGTTCCCTGGGGAAATTATGAGCTCCTTTTCTGGAAGGATAAGTAGTAGGCTCTTGTTAATCTTCATGTTCAATACCTGTTCCATGAATATGAATGTTAGAATTCTACACCCTTAATTAGGGCCCAATACAGTTCTAGGTATGGCAGGTCATGTAGCTCTAGAAGATGACTGTTTTTGTCCTACCAACTTTGATTTATAGCATAACGGGTGAGGGCATCTTACTAGGGTATCTGAAAATTATTTCTAATCCTTCTGATATATTACACAAGTGGCATATAAGATAGATAGATAGATAGATATTTATTGCTATTAACAAATGTGGGTTTTGAATGTCTTGGTCATGAAGAAAAGGATCTATGTGACCTGACATCATAATTTCAGCAAAGCTTAGAAGGTGATTCTCTCTTCCGTGCCCTACCAGAGTCAACAATATCAGGAGGACCACCTTGAGACTTATCGAGAGCTTGTTTTACTATACTTATATATCATGTTTTCACCCTCCATGAATCAGTTGATGCACTGTGGTTGATACTATATTTTGGCTATTTTGAATAGTGCTGCAATAATGGGAGTGCAGAGATCTTTTGAATATACTGATTTCATTTCCTTATACATTTTAGTGAGGTTGCTAGCACATATGGTATTTCCACTTTTAGTTTGTTAGGGAATCTCCAAATAAAGTATAGTTATATAAAGTTTGAATTGGAGAGGCAAAATTTTTCTGGTTTAAAATCCCTATTTCTCAAATGTATATTTGTGATTTTAAATTTATATTGACACATATGCGTATTTGAAGGATTTCTCTGTTTTTTTTTTTTTTGTGTGTGTGTGTGTGCTCTTTGGTAAATATACTTCCAATGTCTATTATATTAAGAAAGAATTATTATCCAAAGTACATGTATGAAGACACAAATTGGTGTGAATATATTTGTATACAACCAGAGATGTGAAAAATTGTGCTCTATATGTGCAATAAAAATTGTAATTCATTCTGCTGTCGCATATAAATTTTTAAAATCAATAAAACAAAATAAAGAATGCTTGTTCCTTTTTAGATTGTGACAGTAGCACCAGGGCACTGAAGCAGGGAAGGATAACACAAATGGAGCAAGAGAGAAACACAGTGGACCAATTGGCATGGGAACACCTGTAGAACAGAAAGGCAGTCTGAGCTTAGATGATTTAGAGGTGGCACAGTGAGCAGTATGTGAAATGTTGTCCATGTTTCTCAACTTGTGAGCAGAAAGCTGAAGCAGGGAGCAGGCTCATGCTGTATCATGCTGTGGGAAACCTGGGAGATCATAGCAAATATTGTCTCATTGTGCCAGCTAGCACATACTATGTGGCCTAAATGTGATTAAAACAGAGATGATTGCAAACAGGGGAATTCAGGTCAGGGATTCAGAGGGGAGTGAAACTCTCTTTCCCTTTATGGCTGGTGCTTGCACGACCATCTGGAAAGTGTTGGGAACTGAACAGGTGGATTTGACTACATTCAGGGAGACTTGGATATTTATGGGTGGTAAAATGTACAAGACCTGCCTTTCCTCTTTCAATCAAGGCAATTGGTTAGCCCACAGTATGTGTTGAAATTTTGGGAAGCCCCCGAGGTTCAGATAACCAGCAGAAATCAACCTGTGCCCACCCCTAGAGATGTGTTGATCTAATCTCTATGCAGTAGAAAACAGCCAACAATTTCCACAGATCCTAGATGTCAGTCATTGGAACTTCCTATTTAGGTCTAACTCTGCTTCAACCCTGCCCTACAATTGTAATCAATCTAATATGTCCAGACAGAACTGCAATAGAGAGTACTTCCCATTGTATCCTACCTCATGTTGGTAAACAATGAATCTGACAGCCATTTCAGTAAATTTCTGTTCCCAACACTCCTGCCAGCCACTTGGTAAGCAACACAAAAGAAGGAAGGGTTTAATATCCCAAGCACTTGCCAACTCTAAGGGGTGAATAACCCAAGAAGAAATAGATCATATCAGAATCTCTGGGACACTATGAAGACAATTCTAATATGAAAGTTTATAGCCATGTGTGTCCACATAAAATAATCATAAATGTCCCAAATAAACAACCTAATAATGCATCACAAGATATAGAAAACCAAGAATAAACAAATTATAAAATGAGAAGAATTGATAACATAATTAACATCAGATTCAAAATTAATACAATACAGAATAAAGAAGATACAAAGAATCAATGAAATGAATGGTTAGTTTTCTGAAAAGATAATCCAGACTAATAAATGCTTAATCAAACTAACCAAAAGAAAGACAAGACCCAAATTTATAAAATGAAAGAAAAGGGATATCACTTAGACATCTTGGAAATCCAGAAGATTATTAAGCAATATTTTGAAAATCTTTAAATCAATAAATTGGAAAATGTAGGAAAAAATAGATATATTTGTAGATGTATGCTTCCCTCCCCCCAAAAAAACTGCACTTAGAGGATATAAAAAATGCAGACAGAACAAAAGCAAGTAATGTAATTGAAACAGTAACATAAAGACTTCCAACACAGAGAAGGCCATGATGACAGGAATTCTCTGAAAATTCTACCAGTATTTTAAGTAAGTACTACTGCCAATACTCCTCAAACTATTACATGAAATAGAAGGGGTGCAACACTTCCAAATTCATTCTAGTATCACCCTGATTTATAAACCACAGGACATATTCAGGAAGGAAATCTACAAACCAATGTCCTTGGAGAAAAAAAACTGATATAAAATCTAATCAAATAATATAAATTGCATTCAACAGCACATTAAGAAGATTTTACATCAAGACAAAGTTGATTTTATTCCAATGATTCAAAGATGGTTTAACTTATGCAAATCAATAAATTTATTTCATCACAAAAACTTAATTAAGCAGCTGGAATTGTGCTTCAGTGGTAGAACGCTTGCCTGGCTGATGTGAGGCTCTGGGTTTGATCCTCAGCACTGCATATAAATAAATAGATAGAAAAAAAGCATTTATAAAGAAAAATATTTTTAAATATGTATATAATTAAGGACACAATCACATAATCATCTCAATATGTGCTTTGGGTTTCTCATACACGTTTTATAATGTTGAGCTAAGTTATTTCTATCCCTAGTTTCTTCAGATTTCTTAACATAAATGCATAACTACATTTAGTTAGTCTTTTTATACATTTATTGAGATTATCATATTACTTTTGTCCTTAATTCTATTTATTTGATAAATTGTATTTATTGATTTTTGCATGTTGAACAATACTTGCATCCCTACAGTGAAACCCACTTGATTATGGTGTAGTATCTTCTGAATATGTTTCTGAAAACAGTTTACTAATATTGTATTAAATTAGGTTTCTGGTATCAATGTTCAATAGGGATATTAATCTGTACTTTCCTTGTAACATCTTTACCTATTTTTGGCATCAGGTGATATGGCTTCAAAGAGTGAATTTGGGGGTCTTCTTTATCTTTCTATTTTATGGAATCATTCAAGAAGAATTGACATGAGTTCTTTAAAACACTGGTACAATTCAGCTCAGAATTCATCTGGTCCTGGGCTTTTCTATTACTACTTCAATAGTTTTGCTTGAGATTGGTCTGTTTAGGTTTTTTTATATCCTCCTAGTAGGATACAAAAATTGTGGTAGGTCCTTTGTGTCTAGTAATTTATCAATATTTTCTAGATTCTCCAATTTAGTGGAGTATGTGTTTCCAAAATACTACTTAATAATCCTCTGAATTTCAGATATACCTGTGGTAATATCTCAGTTTTCTTGTCTCATTTTATTAATTTGGATATTCTCTTTCCTTGTTTTGATTAATTTTGCTAATCAAAACAAGGAAACAGATAACCAGGTTGCCAACTAGAGCAGCCTGGAACTGAAGCTATTTGAAATAGTTCTTAGCTTCCCTTTTCTGCAGTATAAATCAGAATAGAATGTGAAGTACTGTCTACAGGGGTTTAGTCCAGACAGACTAGATTGATGTACACCTAGGGTGGAGCTGATGCAAATTTCTATGTGGGAATTTCCAATTTTCAGAGTTAAGCTCTGATCAGACCTTTGAAATTTTGTCAGGTGCTATCTCCTAGGAGCAAGCAGATTTCTATCTCTGCTGAGTGTCTCAATCTCAGAGGCCTCTTGAGAACTCCACTCACAGGATGAGATAACCAAATTTCTACAACTCTTACAGACTTCACCACCCATGAACATGGCCTTCCCAGGCTCAGTTCCTATTGTAATCATGCCTGCCTGTTTAGCTTCCCAACTCTGTTCAGCTGGTTACATAAACCAGCCGGATTCAGAGGGAAAATGAGCCACATTCCCCTCCATATCCCTAACCTTAGTCCCCTTGGGAACAATCTTCTCTAGGCCTGTTTCAATCCCACTCTAATGGACCCACCCTAGGCCACACTGTAGGTCCTTGCCAGCACAGTATTGCAATATTTGCTATGACCTGGGTTCCTGTTCCATGCTGCAACAGGACATCTTCAAAATGGCTGCCTGCCTCAGCTCTTCCAGTTGAGAAACACAGAGCACTTTTAAACACCAGCTCTGGGAGTTTGGCTAAGTTCAGACTGCTTTTGTGTTCCACAGGTTTTCTCATGCTGAATTTGTGTGCCTCACTTCTGTCTTTCTGTTTGTGTTTTCCCTCCATTCTGTGGGGAACTCGTGCTGCTGCCACCACTGCTTTGGCTCTAATGCATGCTTTCTTGTCCTCTGTTACAAGAAACCAAATTTCTGGATTTTTATGATTCTATGACTTTCCAGTATCAAATGTCAGTGAATTCCTTTTGTCACAGAGCTTTTTGAGGAGCAGAACTCCTGCTTCTTGAATCCCAAGCTATGGAGCAACTAAAAAGTGCAACTCTCTTCTAATCCACCATCTTTGATCTCTCTCTGGCATGATTCCAGACTCATTCTTATATTAAAATTTCACTCCTTTTTATGGCTGAAAAATATGCCATTATATGTCTATACCACTGGGTTTTTCCAATCTTTTTTTTTATGTCTTCCCTCTTTACAGTTCTTCAAATCCAAATTTTAACATGACCATGAGTCTGCCATGACTGTCTAGAGGTGGCAAAGTTATTTCCAGTTAATATTCCACACCTTCTATGCTCAGGTTGCTGACTTCAGTGTTTATATAATTAAGAAGAAAATATTTAATGTGAGATCATGTCCTTTTCAAGGATGAGGAAATATTCATGATTGCCACTTGGTGGCAATTTTTAACTATGAAATGTTAAAAATTATCACTCAAAATGGGACCCACAAACGCAAAGAAGTCAATCCATTATTAAATGTTGATGTCTATGCAACCTGCCCTTGCACATTGAGATATAATGAAACAGCTATAGAAAACCAGCACTATTCCATAGACCAAGGTCTTTTTAGCACCTAGTTTGGACTGGAGTCTCTGAAAAGACATCCCTGTATAGTTTCATTTCTGTTGAAAATTGTTGTCATATACTTAGAAATTGAACTTATTTAATAAGAGAAAAGATGTTTCTAATATTTTAGACAAAACTTAGAACTCCTTTTATCTTTTTTCTAAGTTCTCATACATGCAAAAAACAAAACAAAACAAAAGAAAACTAGCCAGCATCAGACTTCTGTCCCTTGTATGAAGGAGTGAGTAGTTAGTAAAGGAGAGGACTCCTGTGATAATTGATTGATAGGGTTTTTTGTGTATGTGGGCAGAGTTATCTCTAGTTAATTGCTGTTTGATAAAAGACAGAAATTGAAATGATTTATGAAAACCTGACCCTGGAAATACAAATTCACTTTTATCTCACTTTGAGTGAATGAAAATATTAGATTTTTGAACATATGCAATTCTGGCAATTCTTTAAAAATTTTTGTTTTTCTTTTAAGAAATTTAAATTTTCAGATCCAGAGTAACCACTGTAAAAAATTGAGTTATCATGGTTTACCCAGATTGTACATGGATTCACAGAGCCACATCAATTAATAATAGTTATTTTTCATATTAATCGAAGAGAAATAACAGGTAGAATGAAAACATATTATCCTTCCAGAAGACTTCAATTGCTGACATAAGTAGCAAGACTTTTTCAATGATATTGACATTTTTATTATTTGGCAGCTCTCCACAACTGCCACAACTGCCTGAAATGTGAAACCGTCTTTAAGAAATGTTACATTAACAGCTGGGTGTTCTTCAGCATTGTATTCTGATGTTTTGCTTTGTTTTTATATCTTCTCTCAGTTCTGCATCATTTTGGTATATCAACTTGGCAGAGTTTAGGAAGTTAATAAAGTTTCAGAACCACTGTATTTTACTACATTTGTACTTCATTCTTTAGTATGTACACTATTGTTTATAGTGTGGTGATATAGGCTCCATGTTTATAAATGAGCATCTTTTTTTCCCACACTTTACTTCCCATCATGGCAAAGAGCAGACAAAATTGATTTTAGAAAATTCATGTTATTTTTCATTGCAGACCTTGATCAAATATCATCTTTATGGTCTTTAATTTATCCATTTAAGTGTGTTTAATCAAAAAAAATAAGAGCAAGTACAAATTTATAATTACCCCAAATAGTACTTTATCTCAATAATAGAATATTCTAACATGCTTTTTTTTTAACTTTAACGTCAGCACCTTCACAGTCACTCACTAGCATAAAACTTTGTGTATTTTCTCTGTACTGGGGATTGGACCCTTAGGCATTCTACCTCCAAGCCACAACCCCTACCTTATTTATTTATTTGTTTGACAGGATCTTGCTAAATTTCTCATGCTTTCCTCAAACTTTTGATTCTCCTTCCTTAGCTTCCTGAGTAACTGGGATTATATGCATGTGCCAACAAGCCTATCTATAGCTAATTTTTAACCCTCTGAAATGTCCTCTCCCTTTTACATTTTAAAGAAACACATAGGGGAAGTTCTTTGTTTGTAGTATTAGGACTTGGGGAAACCGGAATGTATCCTAAAGAGCCACAATCCAGGAACTGAGAGTCCTTCAGTGGATCCTTCAGTTGACCCTGGCCTTCTAGTTTTCAGTTTATCAGTCACCTACCTGAGGAACATAACTGTGGTGATTTGAACTGCTCAAATGAGGTCTCATTTGAATGTTGTGCCTTAATAGGAAGAACCTTCCAGGTTATTCAATTCATTTTATCAGATCAAAGATCACAACAAGAAAATAAAACCTTGGGCTGGGGATGTGGCTCAAGCAGTAGTGCGCTCGCCTGGCATGCGTGCGGCCCGGGTTCGATCCTCAGCACCACATACCAACAAAGATGTTGTGTCCGCTGAGAACTAAAAAATAAATATTAAAAATTCTCTCTCTCTTTCTCCTCTCTCACTCTCTCTTAAAAAAAAGAAAAGAAAACCTTGTTTTTTATATTAAAATATTTTTATACTAGTACACAAGAAGAGATTGCTTTTTTTGAAGTCTTCACATAAAGATAGATGATAGATATATAATTGATAGATGGATAGATGAATGATAGATAATAGATATGATATAGAGGCTACTTTCAATATAAAATCATTTTTTTAGCCAATGAGAAGCAAATTGTAGGGTGCATTCATCCCATCCTCCATTTAAAAATAACCTACAGGGGTGTGAAATGCCTGAGATAGAAATAACTACCACCACACACAGAGGGAGAGACCTCCTAGTACAGAGACACTTATGTGACACTTTCATTATTGAATGGGGAGTAAGTAGGCAAGCTTCATCTTGCTACCATTTTGAAATCCTGTCTCAGCCCTTGTCTGCTATTAAAAGCCTGCTCAGATGACCCACCCTTTAACCATTTCAGCAGAGACATGGGTATGCATCAATTAGCAATTTGGAAGCCAATATAGAATGTTAGATGCCTCTGTTGGGAAAGAGAAGTTGGAAAACATTCCAACTGAAATTATCAGTCCTGAAAATGGAGCCTTTGGCCAGGAACTTATATGTATATTCTATGTTCTGTTCTATATCTGCTATACAATATTAAGATTCTCTCTTAATTGATAAAGATTTATTAGTCCTTCAGAATAAGATAGCCCTAATGTTCAAATAGATATTCCACCATTATATCTCCATAAATATTTTATATTGTGTATACTATAGATTATAATATATAATGTATACTATACTTATATCATACAGTGTGAGATGTGGTAGATGCTGAGGATACCATGGCAAATAAAGCAGATCCTAACCCCACTGTGATGATGATTCTGTGAACTTGTGGAGAAATGTCACTAAATACACTGCTCTATAGTTATAAGGCACAATTATATGTCATTGGGGTAATTATTGGTCAGTGCCTAGGAAGGCTTGTTGTTCATGATGGTGAGATAAAAAGAGCTTCAAAGAATGTGGTTATTTGGGTAAAGGGGTCCGAAACTGGCCACTTCCCTTGTCTCCAATCTGTAGGTGGGAATCTTCATTATATAGTAAAGAAATGTACTCATAAAACATCTGAAGAAATTCATCTGCCACATAGTGGGAATGCAGTCTCTCATATATATCACACAAATGATAGCTAATCTAGGAGAGATAGAAAGATTGTAGCAGAAAATGGAGTCCCATAAAATCCATCTAATATTGGGAAGGACTACTTCAGTAATCCTGTGAACAGATGTGGGTAGAATTAATACAAACAAGAGTGGAGGAAAAGAAAATAGATAAGCAACCTAATGCCACTATGGTACAATTTGGAAGCAACTACCCTTATCTTCCAAGAAGGAAAAGAAAGAGGAGATAGTAATGAATAATAAATTAACTCCTGCTCCCAAAAGAGGCAAAGACAAATTCCTGCTATTAAGAGGTATAATAGGGGCTAGGGATGTGGCTGAAGCAGTAGCACGCTCACCTGGCATGTGTGGGGCTCTGGGTTCAATTCTCAGCACCACATATAGATAAAGATGTTATGTCCGCAGCAAACTAAAAAATAAATATTAAAAAATTCTCTCTCTCTTTAAAAAATAATAAAATTTAAAAAGAGGTATAATAAAAGCACCATGAACTTGCCTGATGAATTTTTGGCTGTTTGCTTAAAGGATGAGAAAGTTGGGGGTCAAGGTTCAGGCATCTGAATTGTATATCTGGACTGGAGGCCATATATAAAATTAGCAGTATATTGGTCTTCAAAAATATTGAAATTAACAGTATTGGTGGATATGGAAGCTGAATATGCATTGATATATTGTATTCCTGACAAAGTCTTGGGCAAGTTAACTGCTATTGATGGGTGTGATGGGAAAAACAGTAAGGGTTCAAGCTGTCCACACTTATGCTTCAGTTTAGACATCTGCTGCCTATCCACTACCTAGTGTTCATAGCTCCCATTTTTAATATGTAATTGATATCCTTATCTAATGGGGTAGATTTCCATAAAACATAGTAAGGGAGTTTCATTTTATTGTCAAAAGATTAAGCATATGAGCTGTAAAGCCAATATTAAGGAGGGATGCTAAACACTCAACCATTGATTTTCCTGAGCTTCTCTGTATAGTCACCACTAAACAGTGCCAGCTTCCAAATTGTTATCGAGAGATAAGGGACACCAAACATGAATTGACTAAAATAAACTGTGCTCAACCCACAGTCCTTTTAACTACCCTATGTGGCCAATAAGAAATCTGGACAGGACTTGGTGCATCTCAATTGGTCTCTAAAAGGAAAACAAATCCTCTGATTAAAACAGAATGTATTTTGCCAGTGTAATAAGTCAAAATGGCATCAATTTTGCAATTCCTAAAGGATTGTTATATGAATCATCTATAGGTTTTTTCTTTTATGAACTGATTTTTTTTAATGATTCTTGGGATTTAACCCAGGTCCTTGAGCATCCTGTGTAAATACTCTACAACTAAGCTTCATTCCCAGCTCAACTGCTGGTTCTTGTACTAACTAAAGGATATATTAATATTATTGGGGCACAGATACACCCAAGATGTAATTAAGGTGACTATTAGAATGTTATTACACAATATTAGCATTACAAAGACAAGGGCATTTCATTGAAATATTGGTATTAGCCACTTGTGCTATATGCATTCAGAGGATGAAAAAAAAAGAATATATGCCACTTTTCACTATGAACCAACAGATACCATAGTGATTGGGACTCAGTAAGTTAGTTACCCAGAAAATTAAAAGATTATGGTTAAGAGTTGTTATCAAAAATAAGCTATGTACCCTTTGTAAGTTACACTTAAAAGCTCTCAAGTGGATTAGAAAACAAAAAAGCTTGGAGAAATGCAATGTACATTAACCATTGGAGGCAGTAAGTGTTCCCAGAAAATCTAATGCCTATGAACTTCATCTCTAAAGAGATGTAGTGAATGAATTAATGCTATGAATATAAATTTACTACTAATCCTAGTCACTCTTGTAGTTAAATATAAGCATACTGCAGAATATAATGTGCAACTGCAAATAAAGTTGTTACTTTTGTCTATTATCTTAGTCCAGACTTTTTTAGAAAAAAATAATTTAGAAAGACATTTGAAATAACATGTTCTAATGGCTCTTCTTTACCTGAAGAAAACACATTTATTTTCCACTAGATCAAAGTATAAGATTATAAAGGTTTGAAAAGCAAATTTCCATCTCTCAATTTGAATCCCAACTAAAAATATTTTTAGTAAAGCCGTGATAAATGACCTATTTTATCTTGATAGTTTATTTGCATATGACGAAGCAAATTTGTCCAAAGTCTTTAAGTATACTAAACAGTTTCTTGGTCAATTACTTTGTTTTCTACCTCTAAGATTTCTAGTAAAATGCATCCTGTGCATTAACAAAAAAAATTCTCTACTGGATATTGAACCCTCATTTAGTCTAGGAAAGTGCTCTACAATTGAGTTCATCCTCAGCCTTTTTTTAAGACAGGTTTAAGATAGATTTCCCAGCTGGCCCTGGAAATTGTAATCCTCTTGCTTGTCTTCCCAATAACTGTGATTACAGTTGTGCACCCCATGCCTGGCTAATGATTTCGATTTTTGTTGGATGTTGTGTCATGTGTTTCTCATATCAACCCCAATGAATATTTTAGCCATTTTATCTTATGCACCGCTATTATATGCTATTATATTTTCCTCTCCATTTGTATACTGTTCCATTACTGTCATTTCTCCCAAAATGGGCCCTTCTGATGATTTTGGATATGTAGAAAAAAGGTTTGTTCATATGTTATAATTAAAGAGGTTTTACTAGTATAAGTAAGTGAATTTATACTATAATATAGGATCTAGTCTTTCTTTATACATTACTAATGTAGTATTTATGTCTTAATTATTATAGTATATTTCTTCTGTATTATGTAAATCCAGTAAGTTCTGATATTTGTGTAGTATTTACTAGTATGAAGCCACCATATTTTACTTATGCATTCCTATAGTGAATGTTTGGTTCTATTGACATCATTTCAAAATCTTTGCATGAACATAATTCCCTTGGTAACTTTTCGTGTATTCCTCTCTGGATGTATGATAAGGGTTCGAGTGATAAGAGTGAAGTGAATAAATTTTATCTAGGTCTATCAGGCTGCCCACCAGAATGACTGCCCAGGATAATCTAATTATGTGCACTAGGACTCCAGTTTAAGCCATAACCTCACCAGCACTGGTATCATATACTTCCTGATAGAATGAGCTGATATTGAGCCCTTTTTTTCCTGATTCCTGGTAAGAATGAATATATACTCTAGAGTTGTTACATAATTGAGTTTCCCTTTCTGTATATTTCTGATTCAAACATTTAAAATTTTATATTTTGACTTAATGGGAAACGAGTATGTTTTGTTCATTGCCTGTTTTTTCAGTTAGGTTGATTACAGTTTTGCACCCCATGCCTGGCTAAAAGATGTATTTGAATGAATTAATGCTATGAATATAAATTTTATTATTAATCCTAGTCAGTCTTGTACTTAAATAAAAGCATACTGCAAGCTCTATTGGTTTAATGTAGATATTTGCAAAGTTATATAAAGGAATAGATAGTGTTATGTTTTGTATGAGAGGTGTCCCCCCCCAACCAAGCTCACATTTGAGACAATGCAAGAAGTTTCAGAGGAGAAAGGATTGGGTTGTAAGACTCTTAAGCCAATCGGTAATTTAATCCACTGATAGGGAGAAACTGAGTGGTAACTGAAGTGGTAGGAGTGTGGCTGGAGGAGGTGGGAATTGGGGTGTGGCTTTGTATCTTGTGAGTAGAGTCTTTTTCTCTGCCTCCTGGTCACTTTGATGTGAGCTGCCTTCCTCCACTATCCTTTCTCATCATGATGTTCAGGCTTAGGTTGAGCCTTGAGGAATGGAGCCAGTCTTCTATGGACTAAGAGCTCTAAAAGTGTGAGCCCTCAAATAAACTTTTTCTCCTCCACAATTGTTCTAGTCAAATCCTTTAGTCATAGCAGCAGAAAAATTTTACTGAAACAGATAGTAAATACTTAGGCTTTGTTGGTGACACCCATTTGCTGACTCATCTGCTCTCCTACAATGTCATAAACATACCAAGAGCCCAACATCAGCTCCTGTTGCTGACAGCTCTAGCACCAGCAGTGCTGTCAGTACCTCAGCCTTTGTGACAGCCCCAGCTGCTTTAGGACCAGTTGAGAGCTCCATTCCTGCCACCTTGAAGATTTTCTTCTAACGCCTACTGAGCAAGCACTGGAATAGTGAAAAACATTTCATAAATGAGTAATCCCACTTTTCCAATGTATATTTGCTATGGATGTTAATAAAATTCGAATTTAAATATATATAGGATGACTTCAAAGGCAGAAGAAGAAGAATATATTCTTCTTTAACATCTCTCTCCAAACTACTCACTTTTTCTCCCTTTTTTCCTCCCTCCCCAACTTACCAAGTAGCCTTCCATAGCCACAGGCTTTTTATAATCTTGGTTGACTGTCTTAAAAAGTAATTGGAGTATAAATAGAAACAGAAATTCATTTATTTCCGTGGTTCCTTTTAGTTTAAACCAAATTAATTGGCCCTATCCATTATAGATTAATTCTGACATCCAAGAACAAAAAAACATTTTATTAAGATTATAGTCATATTCTTAAATATCTAAAACTAACATTTTTCTTTCTATTTCATAGAAAAATAAATTCATAATTTAAAATTGCACCTTAATTAAAATATAGAGATGATAATTTTATGTTATATGTTTCTTATCACAATGAAACACTATACAAAAAGTCAATAATAATGCAAAAGGGTGATAAACATAATAATTTATTTGTAGATGCTATTAAATTCTTATTAACATGTATGTGTTAGTAATTTTGACTGTTGTCTTTCTTCTGGCAGGTATATTTTTAGCACAAAGTATAGATATGCATTTCTCTGCATAATAGGGATGTCTGTACTTAGTAAAACATAGTTATATAAAAAGCTGGAATTGTATTCAACACCCCAAAAAATTATTGGCCTTGATGTTCACATAGTAACAAGAATATGACATTATTGGTAGAATGAAGATGGTATGTGGAAATCAATGAGGTATATAGGTGAATCCTGTGTAGGCCCAGATATAACAGTCATTGAATCATAATTCCAAAGTTTTCTGAGCTGAAAGGACCTTAAAAATGACCAAATCCAGCCCTGGTGTTTTTCAAGGAGTTGACTCTGCATGTGTTGCTGTGGAGGGACAAGCAGGGTCAGGCATTTGTGTCTTAACAAAGGCTCTCAGGAGAATCTGATGCATATACAACTGACTCAACCAGGGAAGTAAAGTGACTTCTGAGTAGAGTGTCTCAGAAATGGCACAGGAGTTACATCCCCAAACCTTTGGTCTCTATTCTAACTATGATCGAAAGCCCCCAGCTGAGACTCCTGAGGTTTTACAATTTCACTAGAGAAGTATCACTAACTTCTAACATCATCAATAACCTCATCAAGATGTCTTTTTATATCATCATAGATTTTTGTCCCCTAGAAATAACACAGGTTATTACAACACATTTTAGATTTCATATTTTAATACAGCATTTATATATATATATATATATATATATTATATATATATATATATATATATATAATTTATTATAGAATGGCAGATCATGGACTCATCATCTATTAAAACTAGAGGTCTACTAACCTCCCATGCATTTTGAAGGTGAGAAAACTCATACTAGAGATATTATTAACTTTCTAAGCATTTCAGTAATTTAATTCTCCTTTTCAGATCAATAAATTAGACTGGACTTCTTTACTGTTTGATAAGATGAGCTAATATAACAGGTCAGTTGTTTTGGCTTGGGTTCTTTCATGTGTAATTCAGTTTGTTGTGATTTTTGTGAATATTTTCTATTAAAAAATATTTTTTCTGAATAACAGTATGCAGGCTATTGAGCAAAGGTAAAAACATCTGCATTGGTGAAATAAATTACGATGTTCCTTTTTAATATTAGGGTAATTCATAGTAAATTAAAGGGGATTTTAAGAATCTATTTTTTAAGAAGTAACAATTTTAGGTAGGTAATTGCGAGAAGGATAGTAGTTATACAAGCCAAAGCCAGGTGATTCTTCCACAAGCTCCACAGAGATGGATCAATGCCTTGGACTGTCAAGTATTCTTCACCAGTACATCTAAAATTCAACACAAAATTTCTGATTACATTTGTAGCATCTGTCAAGGTTTACTCAATATATTCACTATTTCTTTCTTAGAAGCCAATAAGTAACCAAATCGTATGAAATCATCACTTCATATATAATACCTATCATGGAGTGCTTAAAATTTTTCTAAATACTGTGCTGCTTGCACCTAGTAAGTTAAGGAATTTTCCTAAAATAACCCAAGGGGGTATAGGTATTACACACATTTCAAAGAGGAGGATTCATTAATAAGGATTAATGAATTTGGCCAAGTTTACAGTCACACAATGAACCAAGTTCTAGTCTCCTCAGATTTATTCCATTTCAAATTTATAATGCTACTCTTCTCAAAGGAAGTATTGATGAAGGAACTTTTCACCACTCCTAGTGGGTAAAAGCTCAGCTTTAACTGATGACACCTATAGACCTTACTGAGAGCATCAAAAGTTCCTTCTGGTTTGGCTCACCTGTGGTGAGCCGTTCCTGCGGACTGTGGTCGCCATTACAGGATGGCGCTGGCTCCGTTGTGGTCTGTGAAGGACAACTCCATATCAGAGAGAGTTGGCATGTTCCCAGCTCCTTATCAGAGAAAGTTGGCGTGTCATTTTCTAGCACCCTGTGAGAAGGGTACACGTGGCAGCTTTGCATTGGGGTTCGAGGTGCTTTATTAAGGCTGGGAGGGGCATCCAATTATTATTCCGGGTAGTAGAAGTAGAGTAGAAGAATCATTAGAAGAATATCAAGGGCCTGAATAAACTGCTGAAAGAAGATTCCTGAGTCGCGTCTTCCTTGCGGGCAAGGGGGTCGTGACAAGTGGTGCCGAGACCCGGGAGAAAAGAAACAAAGAAACACCCAGGAACCAGAACTTTCAGCAGTCAGGGAGGCGCGCCGGTAAGTCCCAGGTAAGGTGGGACCCGCTGTTAAAAAGCGGAGGCTCCTCTATACATAAAGAGGGAGCATTAAAAGGTACCTGCTCCTCTGTAAACAGAGAGGGCGTTACATCTCATAGCAATTGCACTCTGTATTTTCGTTTTTGTTTTCTGTGTATGTTCGTTTTGTTTTGTGTACTTTCACTTTCGATTTCTGTGTTTTCTTGTGTTGCGTTATGGGTGCTGTGACTTCAAGTCCACTCCTTCTAGCCCTCGATGGCCTTTTAAGTTCCAAGGGACTGGAGGTGAAACGCAGTACCTTAGAGAAATTTTTACAGAGGGTAGATACAGCTGCACCGTGGTTTGCATTTTCAGGCAGCCTCACTACACCCAGCTGGGATAAATTAGGCAAAGACCTTGACTTTGCTCGTGAGCAGGGCATGCTAGAGGGCGGGGTGATACCCCTCTGGAAGATGGTCCGTAGTTGCCTTACGGATGGCAGATGCCAAGAAGCGCTTGTTAAAGGGCAAGAAGTTTTAGAACAATTACATGAGGAAAAATCAGAAACAACAGAGAGTGAAGTGTCTCAGGAAGAGGGGAGTGTGCGGGGCGTGGAGAACGGGAGGAGACTGTATCCAGATCTCAGTGTGCTGCGCACGCCCCCATGCGAAAGTGGGTCAGAGGCAGAAGACGCTGAGGAGGAGGAGATAAGAACGCTGTCCCGGCAGTTAGGGAGTTTAGGTACAGGGAACAGAGATAAGCAAGGGCTCGGGAACGGGCGGCCTCCCGATCCGCCTCCGTATGGCGGGGGTGTTTCAGGCTGCCGCTGCTTTCCTCTGTTCCTCAGGGCTAGCATATCATTGCTATTGACATTAAAGACTGTTTCTTTTCTATTCCTTTGCATCCTAAAGACTCACAGCGTTTTGCCTTCACCCTTCCCTCGTGTAATCACGAGGAACCAGATCAAAGGTTTGAGTGGGTCGTTTTACCACAGGGAATGTCTAACAGTCCTACGATTTGCCAGATGTATGTAGGGAAGGCACTCGCACCTCTCAGACAACAATATCCTTCCATTAAGATTATTCATTATATGGATAATGTATTATTGGCAGCCAAATTAGAACAGTCAGTTTATGAGGCCTATAAAGACTTGGTGAAGTTGTTAGCTCAGTATGGATTACATATTGCACCTGAGAAGGTTCAAACAGGGGATTCTATTCAGTATTTGGGAGCGACGATTGGATATGACGTGTTAAAACCACAAAAAGTTACTATAAGAACTCAAGATCTCCAAACTTTAAATGATTTTCAAAAACTGTTGGGAGATGTTAATTGGATAAGAGGTTATTTACATATTCCTAATATCGTGCTCCAGTCTTTGTATGCTATTCTTAAGGGTGATCCAGATCTTACTTCCCCTCGTTCCCTCACTAAGGAGGCCAGAGCGGCCCTTATAAAAGTAGAAGAAGCTATACAACATGCCACTCTATGCAGGCTCCAGAGTGATAAACCTTTCCAGTTATGTGTGCTTGCCACTATGCGGCAGCCTACTGGAGTACTGTGGCAAGATGGGCCTTTACTATGGATCCACCCACATGTATCCCCAGGAAAATCTTTAGAATACTATCCTGATGCTGTTGCAGCGTTAGCACTTAGAGGGATTCAACAGAGCATTCAATTTTTTGGACAAGCACCTTCTTCTCTTATCATACCCTATTCTAAAGCTCAAATTAATGTTTTGTGTGCTACTCTAGACAACTGGGCCATTCTATGTTGCTCGTTTCAAGGGGATATTGATAATCATTACCCTTCTCATCCATTACTCCATTTTGTTAAAGAGCATCCCATCATTTTCCCTAAAGTAACTTCACCCACTCCAATTCCAGGGGCTGTTAATATTTTTACTGATGGCTCTAAGTCTGGAATGGGAGCTTATGTGATTAATGACTCTCCCCCTGTCCAGCATCAATTTGCTCCTGGAAATCCACAATGGGTAGAACTGCAAATTGTCATTGAAGTTTTTAAACAGTGTTCTTTTCCTTTCAATCTCATTTCGGACTCCATTTATGTGGTGCAGGCGCTCAAAATTCTGGAGGCTGTAGGAGCTATTAGTGACACCCATGCTATGTCTGCTTACTTTAATCAGCTTCAACAGCTTATCCGTAGCCGTACTGCCCCTTTCTATCCAATGCACATTCGGGCTCACACCTCTCTTCCTGGCCCGTTATCACAGGGTAATGCCTGTGCTGACTCGGCAACTAGAAGCCAGTTGGTATGCTTGGCCTCCTCCTTAGAAGAAGCTAAATTGTTTCACCACAACTTTCATGTCAATGCTATGACACTGCGCAGACGTTTTTCCATCTCCAGAGCAGATGCTCGTCAGATAGTATTACAATGTCCCCATTGTGTCACATTTCTTCATCCTCCTACTTATGGTGTAAACCCACGAGGATTGAAGCCATTGGTCACCTGGCAAATGGACGTAACTCACGTGCCTGACTTTGGTAACCTCAAATATGTACATGTTTCTATTGACACATACTCTGGAATTATTCATGCTTCTGCTTTATCGGGAGAAAAGGCACGTAATGTTATTACTCATTGCTTAGAGGCATGGGCAGCATGGGGTGCACCTGCATCCCTTAAGACTGATAATGGACCTGCTTATACTGGCAGACAGTTTACATCTTTTTGTTCTACTATGGGAGTACAACTTGCTCATGGGTTGCCTTACAATCCTCAAGGGCAAGGCATTGTTGAACGTGCCCACCGCACCTTAAAAGGAACCTTAGAAAAACAAAAAGGGGGAATAGGAGTTGACCACACTCCTAAAGAACGCCTGTCCTTAGCTCTTTTTACCATTAATTTTTTGAATTTGGATATTCATGGCCGCTCTGCGGCCGATAGACATGTGTCCCCTCAGCCCTCTGTGACTGGCTATGTTAAGTGGAAGGATGTTCTTACGGGCCAATGGAACGGCCCTGACCCCGTGCTGACATGGGCACGAGGATCTGTATGTGTTTTTCCCCAGGATCGCACGGAGCCGCTGTGGATCCCTGAACGCCTGACAAGAAGAGTCTCGAGATCTACTAACCAGCAGCAGGAGGTGCCACAACAGTCCCATGATGAGGAGCTTCATTCTGATGAGTGCTCTGGCTCTGATGCTGGTGCCAACAGTACAGATGGCACCAATGCAGTGGTGGGCAGTGGCACGGGCATGGCCAATGCCAATGCCAGTTCATAGTAATTCTAGTGTCCTCCCCACTCTTTTTTCTACCTCATGTGAGATGTCTGCTCCTTGTACCTCTCCTAGGGGGGACATGGAAAATATTTTTAATCAGTCTCAAGTTAATCTCACAGGAGTTTTTGTTTCAGTCTTGGGAACACTAATTGTATTAGCCTTAAGACCAAAAATTTGACTAACTGGGTGCTAGGAGCCACTGCAAAGTATTACATTCATATGGAAATTGGGCTCCTACTGTTCACTTAGGCCCATTTGGGGACTCAAGTTACAAGACTCCTGGAGAGTTCCCATTGGTTGGGGAAGGATGGTAGGAGGGTGTTCCGGGGGAAGTGGAGCCCCCCGGGTCCGGTAGGGACACACGTGTGTGGGTGTGTGGACCGGCTTGTTAGGGGGACGCACACGGCCTCTCACAAAATAAAACTTTGTTTCAGTTCCATCTGGCTTGTGTTTTTGTGCTCAGCCGGATTGCAGCATCGCAAGCCGGCGTGCACTGACAGCGACCCGCGAAAGCGCCCAGCAGGAAGGCAGCAGGTGAAAACAGCAGCGGGCAGAAGCGGAGCCAAGGCTCACGCGGGCCCCGCCGTCCAGCCTGCAGCATTTTGGTGGCCCTTGTACGGGGAACGCCCAAAATTTATAGGTGAGTGATATCGCTCGCCCCTAAGGAAAGGCGACAGAATGGGTATTTTTGTTTTGATTTATTCTGCTTTTATTTCAGGCTCTCTAGCCTTACAATTTTTTCAGGCGAATTGGGAAAAATGGTTGGCTCAAGGTTTTAAGTTATTCGGCCCTGAGAAAGAAAAAATTGATATAATCATTTTTCTCCTCTCCGTTTCTGTTTCATTCTGTTTTGGCTTTCTTCTATCCTACCTTATTGGGTTACGTTACCTTTATAGTAGATTAGAATCTAGTAAAAAACAAACCGAAAGACTGTTAAGTAAATTGTTAGAGGTCCAGGCTATGGCAGAAAACTTATTAGGTCAAGCAAAACAAAAGGTCCCTCAAGCTAGTCAGACAGAAGAAAAATTGAAGAAGGCAAGCTTAGGGAAAAAACGACCCTCAGATAGGGAGGCTAGTACTAACTCCGTTCCATCACCAGAGGGCGTAATTCAACCAACAGCTTCACCTGTAGCTGAGCAGCCCTCAGTTTCCATAGGTGATGAACAGAATCCTGAGGCAGGACCCCAAAAGTTAGCATGCCCTGTAGTTGAGCGGGGAGAAGAAAGGGAACGAGTTTACCGTGCCTTAGATTTCAAAATAGTAAAGCAATTAAAGGAAGCTGTACAAACCTACGGGCCTGCGGCTCCCTTTACTGTCAGAATGGTCGAATCTATTACCAGCTGGGACTTAACACCAGAAGATTGGGCTAGCGTGTGTCACTCTGTGCTAAATGGAGGACAATATTTATTATGGAAAATTGCCAATGAGGAATTTTGCAGGGAGACAGCTAGGCGAAATGCAGCAGCAGGTTATCCTGAAAGAGATTCTCAAATGCTATTGGGGAAAGGACCTTATGAGGGTCAGAGGCAACAGATTAGATATGATCCTGGCGTATACGCTCAGATCACTATGAATGCAATTAAGGCATGGAAAACTTTGAAGGGACAAGGGGATTTACAAGGTCAACTATCTAAGATAACACAAGGAGTTAATGAGCCCTACGCTGACTTTGTAGCTAGACTTATTGAAACAGCCTCTAAGACATTTGAAAATACAGAACAGGCAATGCCATTTATAAAACAACTGGCTTATGACCAAGCAAATCGTTGCTGCAAAGAGGTCATTAGACCGTGGAAACATGGAGATTTAAACACATATATTAAATTATGTAGCGACATTGATGAACAAGGACAAGTCATGGCAGCTGAAGTAAAACAGGCTTTAGATACCAAACCAAAAACATGCTATAATTGCAATCAGAAAGGACATTTTAAAAGAAATTGCCCCATAGGAGGAGGGTTTAACAAAGCTAGGTATCAAAGGAGTAGAATCCCGGGTATTTGCCCACGATGCCATAGAGGGAGACATTGGGCTAATGAATGCCGTTCTCAAACCACCATAGAGGGTATTCCGTTATCAAAAAATGGACAAAGACCAAGTGTCTACCCACAATATCGTGGAGAAAGGTATCAGGCCCCGTTGTCAAAAAACGAATTGGAGGGCCCAATGCCCCGGGGCCCAAAGCCACAAATATACGGGGCAATGGAGGAACCCAGCAGCACCATCAAGGTAGTGCCCAGGACGCACTATCCATCAGATCCCTCATCAGACAAACTAGAGGGAGCGCAGGGTTGGACATCTGTGCCTCTGCCAGAGCAGTATTAACTCCAGAGATGGGAGTTCAAATCATTCCCACAGGAATAAAAGGACCTCTTCCCCAAGGAACAGTAGGCTTATTATTAGGACGCAGTTCTTCTACACTAAAAGGACTTATGATAAGTCCTGGGGTAATTGATCCCGATTATGAGGGTGAAATAAAAATTATAGCCAGTTCTCCAAGAGGTATATCCGTAATTTCATCAGGAGATAGAATAGCACAGTTATTAATAATACCCAGCCTACATGATGAATTTTCCAGTTGTAATGTAGAAAGAGGTTCCAAGGGATTAGGCTCCACAGGTGTAGATTGGGCTATGCTTTCTTTAAATTTAGATTCTCGCCCAATGCTAAAATTAAATATTCAAGGACATGATTTTAATGGGCTGCTGGACACAGGTGCTGACCTCAGCATCATATCTCGTCAGGAATGGCCAAAGCACTGGCCATTGCAACAAGCCACTCAAACGCTTCGAGGCCTAGGAGTGGCAACTAACCCCCATAGAAGTGCTATGGTATTAGATTGGAGGGATCCTGAAGGATGTGAAGGAACTATACAGCCTTATGTATTGGACCATCTTCCCATAAATTTATGGGGACGGGATGTCCTAGATCAATTAGGATTGACATTAACAAATAACGTCAATTCTAACGCGCCCACTAGTAGGGCTAAACAAGGCTTTAGAAAAGAAAAAGGATTAAGGAAACAAGATCAAGATATGATAGCACCAATTCAAATAGATCAAGAAATAAATAAACATGGATTGGGTTTTCAAAAAGGGCCACTGAGACAATCAAAATTACATGGAAATCAGAAAGACCAGTGTGGGTTCCTCAGTGGCCCCTGACTAAAGAAAAGATACAAGTAGCCCACGATCTGGTCAAACAACAATTAGCGGAAGGACATTTACAACCTTCCGTATCTCCCCATAATACTCCCATTTTTGTCATTAAAAAGAAATCTGGTAAATGGAGATTATTACAAGATTTAAGAGCCATTAATAATGAGATGGTTATTATGGGACCTGCTCAATCAGGGATTCCCCAATTGTCTGCTTTACCAAAAACCTGGCATGTGTTAACTATAGATATTAAGGATTGTTTCTTTTCAATTCCAATTCATCCCGAGGATAGTCCACATTTTGCATTTACTATCCCTGCACTAAATCATGAAGGTCCTGATCAGAGATATGAGTGGAAAGTTTTACCCCAGGGGATGGCGAACAGCCCGACTATGTGTCAAATTTATGTTAATAAAGCAATCCAGCCACTTAGAAATCAAAATCCTGAACTACAAATATTTCACTATATGGATGATGTGTTATTAGCACATAAAGATAAGAACACATTGCTAGAATGTTATGCCACACTTACAAACTTACTAAAAAATTATAATCTAGACATAGCAATAGATAAAGTACAATTAAATTTTCCAATTAATTATTTAGGAGTTTTATTATCCTCAACCATGGTCCGTCCACCAAAAATTCAAATACGAGTAGATCAACTCAAATCACTTAATGACTTTCAAAAATTATTGGGAGACATAAACTGGATAAGGCCTTACCTAGGCATACCAACAGGAGAATTAGGACCCTTATTTGATATCCTAAAAGGTCCATCAGATCCAAATTCACCCCGCATGTTAACGCCTGAAGCAAGAAAGGCATTAAAAATCATTGAAACATATATGGAAAATATGCATTTGGATAGAATTGATATAAGTTTGCCTTTATTATTTATTGTACTACCAACAAAAAATATTCCTACAGGAGTATTTTGGCAAGAAGGTCCATTATTGTGGATACATTTATCGTATTCCCCTAATACTATTCTTACTAGATATCCTGAGGCTGTAGGACAATTAATACTCAAAGGGATAAAAGCAGCGAAGGGAGTGTTTGGGATTTCTCCCAATAAAATTATTACTCCATATACTATGGATCAAATTGATGAGTTAGCTAATGAGTTAAATACTTGGGCAATAATCATGTGTAAATCTAGTGTCTCATTTGATAATCACTTGCCATCTAATCCCTTGTTGTCCTTTTGGTCTAAGCATCCTGTAGTTTTTCCTAAAATGACAAAAAAAAACCCTATCATGAATGCTCCAAATATATTCACTGATGGGTCAAACAATGGTACAGCAGCGGTAGTTACCCCTGATCAAACTTTTACATTTTTAGTACCCAAACAATCAGCTCAAAAGGTAGAGCTCAATGCAGTATTACAAGCTTTTATGATGTTCAAAGATTCTGTATTTAATTTATTCTCTGATAGCCAGTATGTAGTTAATGCTATAGCATCCCTTGAAGATGCTGGTAGGATTTCTCCTTCCTCTACTGTTTTCTCTTTGTTTTCTGCTATACAAACTCTAATCTGGGACAGAAAAGATCCATTCTTTATTGGACATATCAGGGCACATACAGGGTTGCCTGGAGCCCTTAGTTTGGGTAATGAACTAGCAGATAAATCTACACATGACATACATATTTTCTCCACAATAGAAGAAGCTATAAATTTTCATAAAAGGTTCCATGTCAATGCTAATACCTTACAAAAACGTTTTAAAATAACTAAGGAACAAGCCAGACATATAATAAAACAATGTCAAAATTGTGTGACATTTTTACCACAAGTTAATCTTGGAGTCAATCCTAGAGGACTGATACCTAACCATATTTGGCAGATGGACGTTACACACTTGCCAGAATTTGGAAAATTAAAATATTTACATGTTACAGTTGATACTTCTTCTGGATTTTTAATGGGCTCCCTTCATGCCGGAGAAAAAACTAAAGATGTTATAGCTCATTGCTTACAAAATTTTGCCACTGTGGGTGTTCCTAAACAGTTAAAAACTGATAACGCTCCTGGTTATACGTCTAACTCTTTTAAACAATTTTGCTCATCATTTGGCATTACTCATATAACAGGAATCCCATACAATCCACAGGGTCAAGGCATAGTTGAAAGAGCTCATCAAACTATTAAAATGTACTTATTAAAACAAAAGGAAGGAATTGGAAAAGGGTATATATCCCCCAAAGATAAACTTAAAATAACCCTTTTTACTCTAAACTTTCTAAATTTGGATTCATCAGGACTTAGTGCTGCGGAAAGACATATGTATCCGAAAAATGTACATAAGCCTAAGGTACTTTGGAAAGATATTCTAACAGGACAATGGAAAGGTCCGGACCCAGTAATAGTCTGGAGTCGGGGCTCCGTCTGTGTTTTTCCACAGGAGGAACAACAACCAATTTGGATTCCAGAGAGATTAACTAAAACAATTTCTACAGAAAAAGAAGATGATTTGACTCAAATCCATAACAGCTGATATCCAGAGCTCCAGCTTGGCTATTCTTACATCTACAACAGTGATTTACCACGGTGCCTTTTTCAATATCTATTTTATTATTACATTTTTCCCACATCATAAGGTTCTATTTTATTTATTTATTTATTTTCTCTTTCTTTTTGAGCTCATACAAACCTAGGTTAATGTTTTTCTGATCAGTTTTATTTTTTGACTGTGTTTTATTTTTTTTTAACTGTAAAGTTTTTAAACATTGCAATGGAGATTTCACCTAGGTATAGCTACAAGGCCTTTATTTACTATTGTCCTATATGTTCTATGTTATGTATGCACTGTTTTGTGTTGTATGTCTGTATGTGTGTATGTCCATATTTCATTTATAAGGAGCGCTCATGTATAAATAGATATAAATGGATCCAAAAAAAAAAAAAAAAAAAAAAAAAAAAAAAAAAAATCACGTGACTTATATGGTTTAATTTAAATTAGGTAAACAGCTGTTATAAATTTTGCTTTTAAAGGTGGTTAACAGATCTGTTTGTTTACTTTCACCTTTCCTTTTCATTATATTTAACAATTCTGTTCAAGATAATGTCTCTTTAGCACCATGGCCAGAATTCCCATCTCCATCCCAATGCCGGTGAAGACTAAGATAAAACCAAACTACAACTTCTATGATAGCTATCACAGTAAACTATATAAACTGATACATCAATCAATATAACTCAATAAGTATCCTCAATCAAGGACTTAATTTACTTTGGGAGAAAATGGACATATTGACAGACTCCTCCACTTTGAACTGCTCAATCAAGGACTTAATTTACTTTGGGAGGAAATGGACATATTGATAGACTCCTCCACTTTGAACTGCTTACACAACTTGCCTGGACTATGTATCACCTGTATGCATTGTGCTCTATTTGTTGATACAGTGAATTATGGTAGTGCTGAAATATCTTAGCTGCTGTGTCACCAGTGTTACTGTTCTTCCTAAGGAGCCGTCAATTGGCTTGGTGTCGTGGCATTTCTGTATCTTCCTCCCTTCTACTAGTGATGGTCTAAAACTTGGGGGCCAACAGAGGTGAGGCAAGAACCTCACCCCCCCACTGGCACCAAAGTTAAATTTGGGGGCCAACAGAGGTGAGGCAAGAACCTCACCCCCCCACTGGTGCTTAGGCCTATCCACAAGCATGGCTATGCTAGACCGGTAGTCAGTGACGGGTTGATCTGATTACAGTGGATTCAACCTAAGACAGGAAACTGACGTGTAAAAGTCAGTTCTCCCATGACGGGTAAGAACCACATGTTAAATTGGACAACCTACCAGGCACGGTCCCTAGCCACATTGCCATTGCTTAATTAAACAGAAGGGGGCAGATGCTAGGAGCCACTGCAAAGTATTACATTCATATGGAAATTGGGCTCCTACTGTTCACTTAGGCCCATTTGGGGACTCAAGTTACAAGACTCCTGGAGAGTTCCCATTGGTTGGGGAAGGATGGTAGGAGGGTGTTCCGGGGGAAGTGGAGCCCCCCGGGTCCGGTAGGGACACACGTGTGTGGGTGTGTGGACCGGCTTGTTAGGGGGACGCACACGGCCTCTCACAAAATAAAACTTTGTTTCAGTTCCATCTGGCTTGTGTTTTTGTGCTCAGCCGGATTGCAGCATCGCAAGCCGGCGTGCACTGACAGCGACCCGCGAAAGCGCCCAGCAGGAAGGCAGCAGGTGAAAACAGCAGCGGGCAGAAGCGGAGCCAAGGCTCACGCGGGCCCCGCCGTCCAGCCTGCAGCAACTGGGAGGACCCATTGCGGTCCAGTCGAGTCTCAGGGAGTATTCTCAGTGCTGTATTGAGCCAAGTAGTTTCAGGGAAGCAATCAGGCTCAGGGACCCCCGCAACTAGCTCTGTTTTAAACATAACTACTTTAGCTATTATCTCCGAGGTATTAATCCCAATGCCTCCTTCTTCTAATAGTACTTGCTATGCCACTCATTTCAAGGCCTCTCCTTACTGTACCCCTAATTTTGGTTTTCCCCCGACATTTACGCCTTGTCAGGATCATTCTTGGGAGAAACATCAAGTTGCTAAAGGTTTCTCCTTTTCCCCCCCTCTAAAGAGATATATTTACAACTTTAACAACAATGCCAACTCCTCTACGGGAACAGGTTGGTCCTGGTTTCAATGGCTCATTTCCAATGAGAAGGGGGCTTCAGCCGATATTTCCGCATTGGCTCAATTACTAGGAGCCAAAAGTTGGCTGGCTGATGTTTCTGGCACTACTAAGGAGAGTGAACGAGGTAATAGGCTTACATCTGTTTCGTTCAACTCTCTGTTACATTATGCCACATTGCCTCCTGCAATGGTCTGTATCCAATCCCCGTTCCTGTTCCTTTTAGCTAATCACACCTCATCGGGGATGCTGGATTGTTCTATTATTACCTGTTTCTTATCTGAGTGTTGGAATGGTTCTTGGACTGTAGCAGTAATTATGAAAATTCCAACTTTTGTCCCAATACCAGTCACTGCGGATCCAGATAAATTTCCTATTGTAGAGCTACTTAGAGTCCGCAGAGATTTTGGAATCACAGCAGCTATAGTGACAGCCGTGGCGGCATCTGCTGCTGCAGCAGTTACGGCCGCCGGAGTAGCCATGGCCAGTCAAGTACAAACTGCTGCCACTATTAATCAAGTTGTTCAACAAACGTCCACTATACTTGAATCGCAAAATGCGATTAATCAACATATTTTGTCGGGGATTTTAGCTACCAACCAAAGAATAGATTTTCTTCAAGCTCAGGTAGAAGAATTGGCTGACCTAGTACTTTTAGGCTGCATTGACCAACGTGCACATTTATGTATAACCTCTGTCAGATTTAATGATTCCAGGAATGCTTCCCACATCATTGGTGGATATCTGGCCGGAAATTGGTCCATGGAAGCGGAAGACATGATCCAGTCTCAACTAACCCAGATAGCTGTCTTGAATAGTACCCGTGTCGATCCCGTGACTCTGGGTCAATTCACCAATTGGATATCTTCTGCCTTTTCCTTTTTTAAGGAGTGGGTGGGAGTAGGCATTTTTGGTGCCCTGTGTTGTTTTGGTATGTTCCTCTGTTTGTGGTTTCTCTGTCGCCTTAAGGCTCGTAGTGCTCAAGATAAGGCTATGATCATACAAGCTCTTGCTGCTTTAGAAACTGGCAACTCGCCACAGGTCTGGCTTGCGCATCTTAAGCACTAAACTTTTGACATGGTCATTGCACCCCAAGTTATTATAACATTGCACTGGGATTGACATGTCTTTCCTCGTTATTCTCTTAGTGTCAGAAAGCCCTTGCACTCTGCCGGTCTTGCTACCATTGCACGCAGATGGGTTTCTACACTAGTGCCTTTGACATGGTCGTTGCACCCCAAGTTATTATAACATTGCACTGGGTACGACATGTCCTTCTTTTGTCTTTCTCTTAGTGCTGGAAAGCCCTTGCACTCTGCGGGTCTTGTTGCCATTGCACGCAGAAGGGTTTCCACACTGGTCTTTATCTATCACTTTAAAGTCCGTGCCTTTCTTTCAGGGTGCTGCCAACTTGTTTGTAGTTGTACCTCTGCATGGCCACAGTTCAACCTCAGCTATTCCCTCTTACTCACCATCGTCACGATACAGGATGCGAGGCAAGGCACTGCACTTGAGTGATCCATTGAGAAGAGGGACCTCAAGGGGAGCATGTCCTATTGCATGCGGGTTTGACGTGTCTCCGCCCCGCCCCACGAAAAAAGGCGTCGGCTGATATGGTGTCAGGTCTGGGGAAGGCGCCCCCTGGGGCTGGCCCATACTATGCAGCCACTTTTGCGCAGTGGGATAGGACCTCTACTCTCGCCTGTATTGTCTTAGTGAAACAAAAAGGGGGAGCTGTGGTGAGCCGTTCCTGCGGACTGTGGTCGCCATTACAGGATGGCGCTGGCTCCGTTGTGGTCTGTGAAGGACAACTCCATATCAGAGAGAGTTGGCATGTTCCCAGCTCCTTATCAGAGAAAGTTGGCGTGTCATTTTCTAGCACCCTGTGAGAAGGGTACACGTGGCAGCTTTGCATTGGGGTTCGAGGTGCTTTATTAAGGCTGGGAGGGGCATCCAATTATTATTCCGGGTAGTAGAAGTAGAGTAGAAGAATCATTAGAAGAATATCAAGGGCCTGAATAAACTGCTGAAAGAAGATTCCTGAGTCGCGTCTTCCTTGCGGGCAAGGGGGTCGTGACACTCACCCACAGAATAGTTATCCAAAAAACACAGGCAAGAATTCCACATCTACAAATAGAGGAAACAAATGCTTCCAGGCAGTCAGGATCTGTCAGCTCTTGTACCATGATGGTAATAATCATCACAGACACTCCACTACAGAAAGATACCCAGGAATCAGACTTAGGTAGCACCTGGAACACAGCAAGATGGAGCATTCCTGCCACAAGGTAGAAAAGTGGCTCTTAATAAAAACACCTTGTGCAGTCACAATTATTGCCTGCTGCCATTCTTGTGCATCTCTTGGAATTCAGCCATTTTAAAAATATCCTTGACCTCTCTGTGCTATTAGAGGAGCTTCTTATTTTCTCTTATGTGAAAGAGCCTTCTGTGAGCATGAAGCCTGTGGTAGCTTCTCCTTATGTGGTCTAATGTTTCCCATCCATTTCATCCTGACTAATAGCCTGGCACTAACTTTTTGTCACAAAGAGTATGCCCAGCTCAAAACAAAGAGAGTGGGTAAGGAAAACTCCTCTTAGTAGAGGCGTTATCAATCATTAACAATAGGGTTTGTGTTTTTACAAAGACTTAATTCTATACATTTGAAAAATCTAGGAGAGATTGAACACACCAGATTCTCTTTTCCCTTGGTAATTTATCTGTTAACAGCAATCATAGAAAATGAAAGTAGTATTAAAAATTAAAAATGAGATCTTCTAAATTGATTGAAATTTGCACTTCAGTTTTAATGACATTATTCAAAAATAGATTTTTTGTAAACTAACTGAAATATGTATTTCTTTCTCTAGAGGATATAGCCTTTAATAAGGAGTATACTGAGTCAATGTAAAGACATATACACACACCAACACACACACAACTACGCAGGCTTTGATTTCCCATAAGTGTGAACAAAGAGAAGGGCGGGGATATCAGCAAAGCAACGTTAACCACTTTTATGCTACTGCTGCTCTTTGAGCTATTACTAATCTCCAAGGGATGGGATCACTGGTAGCACAGAATCCAAGTGATCAGAGACTATGATCCTTCACTAAACTGTCAAAACAATTAAGTTCAAAATCAATAGTTCTGAAAAAATAAGAACTGAATCCCACAACTAAAACATCAGAAAAATTTCTCAAAAGGGTCTAAACAATTATGTCTCCACATTAAACTTAAACACAATTTTATGTTCAATACAGGAATTGTATGGGTGTTCATATATATTACTGTACAAGGACTCATATTTCAAGCGATAAAACTTAGAATCAGGAAGTTTTGTTAGCCTTGAAATGAATCAAATCAGCTTTAAGCCTGGGGGCCTTTCTTAATCACATCATAGGAGTAATCAAACCCTTTGTGACATTGAACACAAACTTACATCACATAGGTGGAACAGCCACTGCTTTTTGTTGTATTGAGTCTTGGACAGAAGTTTTGTCCCCAAAATTTGTTATACTGCAAAGCCTACAGCAAGGAAGAACAGAAGTGAAGCAGACTTGGATTCCAAAAGTTTCCCAGAAATTATCCCAATAATGTCAAATCTAATCTTAATTTTGTATTTACAGCATGCCAAAGTCTCATATTCATAGTCTATTTCCCACAAAATACCTTATTTTTCCTGGAAATCAAGAGGCCTAAGCTTGGGATGTTGCTTCCCATTGGCCACGAAGTCATTCCTTCATCTCTTCCCAATTTTATAGTCCCATAAACACTACAACTAAAATAATACAGTGGTGATCAAAGGTAATGTTGATTTATGATAATTATGATTTCCTGAAAACTAGTTGTAATTATGTGAGTTAAAAATTTGGTTATACATGGATGGACAGTCATTTTGGAATTGATTGGCTTGCTAAAGCCGATACAGTTAAAAGAGTGTATTATGGTCTTATTTTTGCTTCTTCTATTTTCCCTAATTTCTCTACAACCTTCATCTTCCTCAAACAATAAGGTGATTGGGGAAAATCCATGTTACTCCTGGAGTTTGTACTAACTGAGGCTAATAGGAGATTTTCAGTCATAAAAGGTAACTCCTGGATAGGACTCCTTCACTTTTCATGGTCAAAGCAATATGGATAGGCATTGTTTTTGTTGCATCCAGCTTGAGAATACATTTCCTATGACAGATGAGGTCAACTTACCATATAACCATAGTGAGGGATACTTAAGTACTGAATCCATGACAGCCAAGGGGCAAAGTTTCCAAAAATTCAGTGAAAAACTTATCAAAATCTAAAAAAAAAAAAAGCAAAAACCATGAATCGAAATTAGTCCAGTGATTTTATGAGAAATTCTAGATAAGTCTCTCCAAGAACTCTAGAATTTTCTATACACTTCTGCTACGACTAACACTTTCTGAAAATTTCTTCAACTTATTCTAGACAGGAAGCATATTTATACCTCCACACAGCTAAGATAGTTTATGTATTAAAGGAAGAACAATATACCTATAGTCTGTATTAAACATTCATTTATTTAGGAGATTCATGACAATATTATCTATATTATATTTTCCACTTATTTGGAAGATTTATAATTATCAAGACTAAGTCCTCTAATTTCTCTGTGACTGCACATAAAAGAATACCAAGAAGTACAGTTATCCTTTGGTAGCCCAACGGTATTGGTTCCAGGATATCTAGTCCACAGATACCAAAAATCTGCAGATGCTCAAGTCCCTTATTTTTAAAATGGCATAATATTTTCATGTAACCCACATACATTCTTTATGCATAAATGAAAACATAGTGTTTTAAAAATCATTTTAATATTTCTTGATGCCTAATACAACATAAATATTATGCAAAGAGTTCATACGAATAGAGCAAAATGACAAAGAAATAAGCACACATACTCGTTGTAGACATAATTTTTGCTTTGCATAGTTTTAATCTGCAGTTGGTTGGATCTTTGAATGTGGATCCCATGGACATGAAGAGCTGATTTTACTGACTATTCAAATTATACTAAATTATATGTACCCAGTAAGGAACCTGACAGTCTAAGAACAATCCTAAGCATCACATGCCCCTTTTTACTTTCATACAACATGTAATTTGTTATTCACAAGGGTCGACACTATATATCCATTACGTTAGGAATCATCTGGAGTTCAGAAAGGAGGCCTTAGAAAACTCAAACCCTAGACCTGATAAACAACATAGTGTGGTGAAATACAGCAGGAAACATAGTCAATCCCTCCATTTAAAGCTACCAGAAAGCAGTGTGGCAATGAAGGTGCCAGGAAAGACTGCTGGAGACACACAACAGACGCTGTGAGGTGCACATAATGCTTGTCCTAACTGGCGTGAGGTACCCTGGGATATTCAGAGCAATGACAATGCTGTGGTTGTGTCTGCATGTGTTAAAACTGGACCTAACCAACTTCTTAGTATATAAGTCAGCATCTCTGAGTAAAATGCGATTCTGGGACTTATTTTTAAATTTCTACATAGAAAACCTTACATAATAATTAATCATATATTTTATTTTATGACAGTGTAGAAACTATAAACAAGACATTGCTTTCTCAGTGATATACGTTGGTTTTTGCCAAATTTATACATGAAAGAATTAAACTTTGGCAAGAGCTTATGCTAATTATGTATCTTTGAAAGACAACTCCTCCTACTATAGAAGAAAGGACGTGTGTATTGATAGGATAACCACTCCTATTTGATGTCATTGTGTGGCAAAGGTTGGTAACTAGTTATCTGCTGATTCAACATTGTGAGTGCAAAATTTAAGGCATAAAAGATTAAAACTAAGGAATCATTAAAAGCAAAATTAAGCAAAAAAATATTGATATAAAAAGCATCAATGACCCATTAATACGGTGACCTTGTACTATGAGTTTTGGATTTCCAGTGTTTTTAAAATACTCCTTTTCAAAATGCAAAAGTCATTCAAGTTAGACTCCCTATGTGGCACAACTCTGTTAACTTCTCATGGAACTTAACTTTGATCTTGGAGAGTAATGAACCCAACTGAACCACGTCTGCTCTTAACTAACTGGCAGTTCTCAATACCATCATGAAAGGCAGACAAATAGCTTATTTGTATGAAGGAAGTGCCTAATCATTTTTCTTCTGGTGTTTGAATTTCCAATATATCAAGGTTTTATAATGTCACCAAGATGTTCATTTAAAAGCTGTTAGTAAGGACATGTTAATTAAGTTTAACATAGTTCACATTAAGCACCAGGAAAAAAAAAACAAGATAAGTGCCAGGAGGAAAGTGGTACATTCTCTAATATAAACAGGATCTTAGTCCATGGCCTCCTGAAAGCATCTTAGGTTTATGCCCAGAATCCTCAAAGCAGGTTTTACAGGACAGGTGAAAGAGCAGGAAGGAACAAAGGGAAAAATTCCCTCTCAGACAATCACAGTTCACACTCACCATCATCAATAGAAAATATAGTCCCAAAATTGATGCTGTGAAAAAAATACTGTGAACTCCAATAGCAAGGATCAGGGAACCAGTTGAATAAGCCACCATCAAAATGGTAAGCATTATTATGAAGAAAGCCTTCACCCCTGGTTTCAATCCTTTGAAAGAAAAGAAAGGGTCAGTCTACCTGCCTAGGTTCCCATGTATTTTACACTCGTGTGTGTGTGTGTGTGTGTGTGTGTGTGTGTGTGTGTTGTGTGTATATACACGTGTGCACAAATGACAGTATAATACTCTGAACAAAAAATAATATCAAGATGAAAAGTTGTCATCCAAGACCGAAATACCCAGGGACATTAATTGCATTGTTCACCACTGTATAACATTACCATACAGATTTATTACACTTTCTACCAAAGCATTTTCCCATATAACACTGATGTTGCCCTATGTGTAATTTTGACCAATTTAGAATTGGTGAGGTGGACGCAGGCAACATATCTAGCCAAATTATACTGCCTTCTCCTATTAAAAGAAACTCATCAACAGCACATCCATGTACTCAGACATCTCTACATTACTCACTGTCTGCTATAATGCATTTGTAAAACAGAAAAACTGGGATCACAATTCTATATTTTTTTCTAACAATGGTTTTAATATATGGGGAGGAAAGAGAAAGAATCCGTATGCTGAATCCCCCTAGACAAATCCTATTACTCTGATTCAGATTGGAGCCAAATGAAGTTTCGTCGATCACCTTGTGAACTCTAATGAGTTAATGCTCACCATCAGTCTTACAATGTTGCAATTGCTGCAGGAACACCAATCAGGACTGAGGGGGGAGGGGTTAGATTACAATTAATTTTTTATGAAACAACTTTTATTTCTAAACTGGAAGGTTTACACTTTCTCAGTGGTTCTTACTCTGTAGTGTATTGTCAAAAATAGATATTTCTGTGATGTGTGTATGTGTGCATGTGAGTGTATGAGAGAGAGAAAGAAATACATTTACATTCTTACAGAATGAGCTTGGGAAGAAGTCTGAGCATAATGCACGAATGAATGTGTCTATAGCCATTAAACAAGTACTCTTGTTAAATCCCTGAACCCAAAAGTCATCATCTTTCTTTAAATAAGGAAAAGGAGAGGGAGAATAAATGTGTGTGTGTGTGTGTGTGTGCATGCGCACATGTGTACATATGTGTATGTGTGTATATGTTGATTTTTAGCTCTCTCTTTGTATCTATAATACCTATTTATAGTTTTTCCATTTACATTTTATCTTTATGTAGAGGTATATGTACAGAGACACAGAGAAAAATTGAAAAGCAATAAATATCCCATTATCTCCAGCATAGTCTCAAATATGAAGGGATTCTTTCCATGAATCACAGCATTTTACTGACATAAAATATATTTATAGGTTTGAAAGTTCAGTTGAGTCCAGTATGGTGCCATACACCTGTTATCCCTGGAATTGGGTTGACCAAGAAAGGAGGAATCCAAGCTTAAGGCAAGCCTGAGCAAATTAGCAAAACCCTATCTCAAAATAGAAGTGTAAAAAAGGGCTGGAGATGTAACTCAATGGTAGACCACTTGTATAGCATGTGAGTGGCTCCAGGTTCAATCCTCAGTACTGCACACACACACAAGTAACAAATAAAAATAAAAGAATTTCTGTAGAACAGTTTTGACAACTGAACTACCATTTTAGAAAGTGAGGAATGAATACTTGCTCTCCTGGCTTATGACTTGATCTTTCATTTTGGGAACCTTAAATGTGTTTACAAAGAGAAATTGGTTTCCTTTCATTTGTAAGACTATGGACACATCCTCTTTGTCTTGTTACTTACCTAACATGAAGTATACTGTACAAGTAAATAGAATAATTGTTAACAAACTCCTGGGTAGAAAATCAGATAACAGTTTTCCAAAGAAGTAAGAATACACTCTGTAAGCAAGCAGGGGTGGCCATCCTCATATCGAATAAACTCAACTTCAAGACTAAGTTAATCAAAAGGGATAAGGAAGGATATTATATACTGTTAAAAGGAACCATTCACCAGCAAGACATAACAATTATCAATATTTGTGCACCAAATAATGGTGCTGTGACGTTCATAAAACAAACTCTCCTCAAGTTCAAGAATCAAATAGATGACAACAAAATAATTATGGTGACTTCAACACACCTCTCTCACCATTGGACAGATCCTCCAAACAAAAGTTGAATAAAGAAACTATAGAACTCAATAACACAATCAATAACCTAGACTTAACTGACATATATAGAATATATCAACCATCATCAATTGGATATACTTTTTTCTCAGTAGCACATGGATCCTTCTCAAAAATAGTCCATATATTATGCCATAGGGCAACCCTCAGTAAATATAAAGGGGTGGAGATAATACCATGCATTTTATCTGATCATAATGGAATGAAACTGGAAATCAATGATAAAAGAAGGAAGGAAAAATCCTACATCACATGGAAAATGAACAATATGTTACTGAATGATCAATGAATTACAGAAGACATAAAGGAGGAAATAAAAAAACTTCTTAGAGATAAATGAAAATACAGACACAACATATAAGAATCTATGGGACACTATGAAAGCAGTTTTAAGAGGGAAATTCATTGCCTGGAGGTCATTCCCCAAAAAAGAAAAAAAAAACAACAACTAAATGAGCTCACACTTCATCTCAAAGCCCTGGAAAATGAATAGCAAAACAACAGCAAATGTAGCAGAAGACAAGAAATAATTAAAATCAGAGCCAAAATCAATGAAATTGAAACAAAAGAAACTATTGAAAAAAATTGACAAAACTAAAAGTTGGTTCTTCAAAAAAATAAATAAGATCGACAGACCCTTAGCCATGCTAATGAAGAGAAGAAGACAGAGAACTCAAATTACTAACATACAGGTTGAAAAAGTCAATATCACAACAGATGCTACAGAAATACAGAAGACAATTAGAAATTATTTTGAAACCCTATATTCCAATAAAATAGAAGGTAGTGAAGACATGGATAAATTTCTTAAGTCATATGATTTGCCCAGACTGAGTCAGGAGGATACACACAATTTGAACTGATCAATATCAATGGATGAAATAGAAGAAGCCATCAAAAGACTACCAACCAAGAAAAGCCCAGGACTGAATGGGTATACAGCAGAGTTTTACAAAACCTTTAAAGAAGAATTAATACCAATACTTTTCAAGTTACTTCAGGAAATAGAAAAAGTGGGAGCTCTTCCAAATTCATTCTATGAGGCCAACATCACCCTGATTCTGAAACCAGACAAAGACACCTCAAAGAAAGAAAACTACAGACCAATATCTCTAATGAACCTAGATGCAAAAATCCTCAATGAAATTCTGGCGAATTGGATACAAAAACACATCAAAAAAATTGTGCACCATGATCAAGTAGGATTCATCCCTGGGATAAAAGGATGCTTCAATATATGGGATTCAATAAATGTTACTCACCACATCAATAAACTTAAACATAAGAACCATATGATCATCTTGATAGAGGCAGAAAAAGCATTCACCAAAGTACAGCATCCCTTTATGTTCAAAACACTAGAAAAACTAGGGATAACAGGAAATTACCTCAACATTGTAAAAGCTATCTAAGCTAAGCTTCAGACTAGCATCATTCTGAATGGAGAAAAATTGAAGGCATTCTCTCTAAAATCTGGAACAAGACAGGGATGCCCTCTATCACCACTTCTATTCAATTTAGGCCTCGAAATACTAGCCAGAGCAATTAGACAGATGAAAGAAATTAAAGGCATAAAAATAGGAAAAGAAGAACTTAAATTATCACTATTTTTGGAAGCCATGATTCTATACCTAGAATACCCAAAAGGGTTTACAAAGAAACTACTAGAACTAATAAATGAATTCAGCAAAGTGGCAGGATATAAAATCAACATGCATAAATCAAAGCCATTCCTGTATATCAGCAAGAAAACTTCTGAAATGAAAATGAGAAAAAACACCCCATTCACAATATCCTCAAAAAAAAAAAACTTGGGAATCAACATAACAAAAGAGGTGAAAGATTTATACAATGAAAACTACAGAACCCTAAAGAGAGAAATACAAGAAGATCTTAGAATAATATACCCTGTTCTTGGATAGGCAGAACTAACATCATCAAAATGGCGATATTACCAAAGTTCTCTATAGGTTTAATGCAATGCCAGTCAAAATCCCAATGGTATTTCTTGTAGAAATAGATAAAGCAATCATGAAATTCATATGAAAAAATAAAAGACCCAGAATAGCAAAAGCAACTCTAAGCAAGAAGTGTGAATCAGGCGGTATAGCGATACCAAATTTCAAACTATACTACAGGGACAAGACGTGAGAGGGAAATGGAGAAAGAAGGGAAATTGTATAGAAATGGAAGGAGACCCTCATTGTTATACAAAATTACATATGAGGAAGTGAGGGGAAAGGGAAAAAAACAAGGGGGAGAAATGAATTACAGTAGATAGGGTAGAGAGAGAAGATGGGAGGAGAGGGGAGGGGAGGAGGGATAGTAAAGGATAGGAAAGGCAGCAGAACACATCAGACATTAGTATGGCAATATGTAAAAAAATGGATGTGTAACCCATGTGATTCTGCAATCTGTATAGAGAGTAAAAATGGAAGTTCATAACCCACTTGAATCAAATGTGTGAAATATGATATGTCAAGAACTATGTAATGTTTTGAACAACCAATAATAAAAATTAAAAAAAAAACAAATTGGAAAGATCAATAGCAAGAGCTGTCTTAAAAATAAAGCTCCCTGGTAGAGCGTCACTGAATTCAATCTCAAGAATGTCCAAATATAAAAAATATATATATAACTACAAAGAAAATTGTAAAATAAAATGGAGATGAAGACAGTAGTATATATTCTTATTAAATTCATATTTGAAAAGTAGAAATGAATAAAAATTTTGGCATATATGAACAATGGAATATTATTCAGCAATAAAAGAGAATAAAAGCATGGCATTTGCAGATAAATGGATGGGGTAGGAGAGGATAATACTAAGTGAAGTTAGTCAATCCAAACAAACTAATGCTGAATGTTTTCTCTGATATAAGGTGACTGACTCATAGTGGGATAGGAAAGAGGAGCATGGGAGGAATAGACGAACTCTAGATAGGGCAGAGGTTTGGGAGGAGAAGAGAGGGGGTAGGAGATTAGCAAGGATGGTGGAATGTGATGGACATCATTACACAAAGTACATGTATGAAGACATAAATTGGTGTGAACATACTTTATATACAGAGGTATGAAAAGTTGTGCTCTATATGTGTAATAAGAATTGTAATGTATTCCACTGTCATCTATTTAAAAAATAAAATCAATTTTTTAAAAGTGTAGGTATTGTACTTTTGACGGTTTTGCTTATTCTGGTTGGCCTAGTGTGAGTGTAAGGTATACATGTACAAAATATGGAAGCATGTACACAATGAGGAAGGCATAGGTAGAACTGTATAAAAAACAGGAAAAATTTATTCACATTGACATTAACATAATAACCAGGAAAACTACTTATAAGTTTTGAGATGAAGGCTTAGTCAAATCATAAGAAGAAAATTTTTTCTTAAAATTCAAATATAAAAATACAAATCTTTGTCTTCAGACACATGTTGCAACAACATGACAGGCAGCATAGATGGGCTAAATGATATAACAGGATGACCAGTAACTATGAATCTCTGCTCACTAGCCCCCAAATTCCTTGATTCCTATAAGTATTTTGCTTTTAGGAAGGGTAGCTGGATGGACTATGACCTCCTGAACTGCAGCCTGAAACAGTGAAACAATGATGGTAGAAAAGTGGTGAAATGGACAGAGTGTGCAGTTGAATCAACAGCAATGCCTTGATGTTAATTCTTAGCCTGACACTGTACCTTGTTTCATAGGAACATATAAAATATTAACATTAAATGAATCTGGGCATAGGGCACATGAGAACTTTCTACACTATCTTTTCAACTTTTCCATAAATCTAAGATTATTTGAAAATTAAAAGTTTACTAATTGTGGGAAGGAGATTTAACTATGTAGCTGTGCACACAAGACCACAAACCTGAGCTGTAGTGATGTTCTGATAAGAGCAACGGAGATGATTACATAAGTGTCATTTCAAAAACAACCCATGGAGAAAAGAGGAAGTAGTGGTTGGGAGAGGGGCACCTGGGCCTCCCAGTTCTGGTCATGTTTTACTTCTTGGCCTGAACTGGAGGTTGCACACATGTCTTCATTTTTTTAGTAATTCACTGAACTGTACTTTTGGTTAATTACCCTTCAGTAAAAGAAAGTATTTAAAATACTTCAGTATTACTGGTAAATACTTTCCCATTCCTGGTAAAGGTGAAAAAAAACACAGTATATGGAAATAAAAGAGGTGTACAAGTAGGGGGATCCTGTGTGGACCCAGATCCAACCATCATTAGACTATAAATCTAAATCTTTAAGAGCTAATGGGCCTTGTACATGGCCAAATCCAGTCCTGGCAAGTTCTTCAAGGAGGCAGGTCTGCAGGTGCTGCTGTGGTGGGACAGACAGGTCCAGACATCTGTGACTTAACAGAGCTCTCAGGAGATTCTGAAGCAACCACATATATCCCACTGAGATATCTGGGAAGTGAAGTGACTTCAGAGGCAGAATGTGCCCAAAATGCACAATAACTATATTCACAGATCCCTGGCCCTCTACTAAATCTCAAAGCCCACAACCAAGACTACTGAAACTTCAAAATTCCAATAGAGAACTACAGTAAGTTCCAAAATCTTAATAGACTTATCATAAAAATAATTTTTCTATCATCATGATTTTTTTCTTTTTTTATTTATTTCTTACATACATGACAATAGTGGAGTGCATTACATTATAATTATCCATTCACAGCAAAATTTTTTGTAACTCTGTATATAAAGTATGTTCACACCAAATTATGCCATTATACATGTTATCGTTTTTTGCATACAATTCTTATTATTCTTATTATAAAGGTGTATTAAGAATTGTATAATTTTTTAACCCTGGATATATCTCTGTTTTTTCAGCCTATTTTAGATTTAATTCTACCATTATAGCATTAATATATTAACATCTGTTATTTATTAAGTAATGGCAAATCTATTAAAACTGAAGGGCTACTAATCAACATATTAATTTTGAAAATGAGAAAACTGATTCCAGAGATATTAGTGACTAGACAAGAGTATCCAGGATTCATTTTTTTTCTGACCAATAAATTCAACTGGATTTCTTCCCCACAATTACTGTCGACAATTACTGTCTAATGACAATATACAATAGTTTTTGGCTTGGATTCTTTCTTGTATAATTCCATTAGTTGTGTTTTTTCTGAAAATATTTTCTATTGAAAATAATTTGACAGTATGTTTGGCAATCATGCACAAGAAACAAAAAACTTCATTGGATACTTAAAATAAATTGAGGTGCTTCTTATTAATGTAAGAGTAACTCATAGTATATTAAAAGGGAGCTTAATAACTTCTTTTAAGAAATTACAATTTTAGGTAGACAATTATGAGAAAGCAAAAGCCACATGATTCTTCCATAAACTCAAAGGTAAGAGATTCATGCCCTGATTTGTCAACAGTTCTTCACCAGTATAGCTGAAATTCAACACAAAAATATATGACTATATTCTAAGAATCTTTCAAATTTTACTCAATATAGTTGCTACTCCTAAAGAAGTCTATAGGTCACCTAAATGTTCAGTAGTTGTCATTTCATATATGATAGGTAACAGTTATTGAACATTTAACATTTGTCTAGATATACTAAGCATCTTGTGCCTGACAGCTTAGTTAATTCCTAAAACAATCTAAAGAAATATAAATATTATACACATTTCAAAAAAGAAGTGATGCAAGCTTAACTTACTTGGCCATGTTTATACAGCCATACTGTGAACCAATTTTCTAGGCTCCTCAGATTCCCTTGTTTTCAAATCTATGATGCTGCTCTCCTCAAGGAAATACTGATGGAGTAATTTCATTTACACCTGGTGAGGAAATCTCAGTTTACCTGATGTCACCTGTGGCCCAGCCCATATGATCAAAGCTCCTTATAGTTCTGCTTACACACAAGATGGTCAATCCAAAAAAGGCTAGGAATTCTAAAACCAGGATCAGAGGGGAGAAAGGGCTTCTGAACAAAATCATGTTCTATCAGCTCTTGCACCAAGCCTGTAATGAGCATTGCAGATAGTCAGTTATGGGAAGATAACAGGAGGCCCAGGATCAGGCTCGAACCTTAGGTAGCAGCTGGAGCACAGCAGGATAGAGTGAGCATCCCTGTTACAGGTCAGAAAAGCACCTGAGTAGGGTTCATAAGTATCCAATAATCCACAGGTTCAAAGACTGTAAACTCTTGCAAATCTATTAAAACAGTCTATTACAAATTCAAATGTTCTGAAAAAGAACTCATTTTTTCACATTAGATAATATTTTACTGTTAAGAGAACAAGAATCACACAGCATGATCACATACATTAGTGTACAACACTCACTTTACAAGTTGGAAAACATAGGCTCAGAAAAGCTTATTGACTGTGAGAGGATCCTTACCAGCTCTAAGCCCAGGGATCTTTCCACATTATACTATGATAGTAAGCAAATCCAATGTGACACAGAATCCAAACTTACATCACATAGTTGGATCAGCTACTGCTTTCTATTGTATTGAGTTCTGGAGAGTAGTTTCATCCCCAAAATTCATTGTCCTGAATAGCCTAAAACACAAGGGGGAGCAGGGCAAGATAAATACTTCCACGGGATTATCACAAGGCGGCGAGGTAAATAGTGTCAAGAGATTATCACGATTATGTCAGCAGGTTTAATCTTTATTATTATTATTTCTAAAAATATTCTCTTTCCCTTTAATGTCTTTGCCACACCAAAGTAATTAAAATTATTTTTCCTGGAATTCAAGTGGCCTAGGGTTGTGATGTTGCTTCCCATTGGCTGAGAAAGGAGAACTCTGGATAGATTACACTGTGGTTATTTTATGCTCTCCCAATTTTATAACTCAAACATTATAATTAAAATGATACAATGGAGCACAATAATATTGCTGATTTACAGTAACAATATTTTCTTGTTGTTTTTTCAAATCTAGTTGTAATTATGGGAGCTGGAAACAGTCAAACTGTATTAACACAGGTTATTCTGGTGTAGAGTAGTTCACTAAAGCCAATATGGTTCTTTGTTTCTCTTCTAACTTTCCTTTTGATATCAACTATAAATATGATTTTATGGTTGTTTCTCTTCTAATTTTCCTTTTGATATCAACTATATATTCTAATCCCCCATCCTCTCATTTATTTCCTTAAATAATTAAAGCATAACATGCTTATCATCATTAGTAAGTCTTTCCATGTTACTATAATATTTCTCAACAACCTTCCTCTTCCTCAAACAATGAGTGACTGGGGAAAACCCCCCGTGAATCCAGGAACATGTGCTAACTGACATTAACAGTAGAATTTGATGCATTGCTCTTGAAAGGACAGTCCCAAATGGGAGACATTCACGGATCATGGCTGGGGAAATGAGCCAGTCAGGTTTTATTTTGATTTTGTCACAGATTGGGTACCCACTTACTATAACAAATGAAGACAGTTTACCATATACCCATCATGAAGGATACTGATGTACTCAAGCCTTGAGAGCCAAGGCAGAATAGGAATGGAATTCAGTAACATAATACATAAATTCTATAAAAGGCAAAAATACATGAATCAAAATCCAACAAGTGATTTTAAGATGATTTCTAGATAAGACACTTTTCAAGAACCCTACAACTTTCCAAACATTTCTGCTAGAAACAATTCTCTTAAAATTCCTTCCAGTTACTCTAAACAATAATCTTCATTCTTTGAATATGTATACCTCTGAATATCTAACATTGTTTGTGGTATGGAAGAAAGGACGACATACTTATATCTATATTATATTTTTTAATTATTTAGAAGATCCCAAATGATTAAGACCATCTCCTCAACATTCTCTATTACTGCACACAATGGAAGTTTAAGAAGTAGTAATCTGTTGGTATGCAAGGGGCATTGGTTGCAGAACCCCAGTCCATAGATACAAAATCTGAAGTTACTCAAGTCCCTTCTTTTTAAATGGTATAGTATTTGCACAAATGTAACTTATGTACTTCTTTTTTGCTTTAAAATCATATCTTGTATATTTCAAATCATTTCTCTATTTCTTAACAATACTTACTACAGTGTAAATGCTATATAAATAGTTTATATTGTATACTTTATGGCATAATGACCAAAAAATGACATTAAGAATAATTTGGAGTTCAAAATGAAGACTTTAGATGACCCAAAGAATAGAACTGATAAACAGAATAATATAATGAAATATAGCAGAAAATGTGGTTAATCCTCTCAATTCAAACTACTAGAAATAAGTGTCACAGTGGAGATGCCAGGAAGGACTTCTCAGAACACAAGGGAAAGCTAAATGATATAGTCCTAAGTGATACCAAGTGCACTAGAATAACAAAACAATGACATTGTTATGTGTCTGCACACATTTAGAATTGACCTAACCAAGTCAAGCCTAAAACATACCATCTCTGAGTAAAATGTGGTTTCTTGACTATGGTTTTAAGGTTCTACAAAGAAACCCTTACATAATAATCAGCCTAAGCATCCAATAAATCAAAGAAATCATCTGTATTTATTAAAAGGTATTTTATTTATTAGATGAAATATAAACAAGGACATCACTTTCCCAATGCAATACATTGTAGTTGACAAAGTCAGAAATGCAAGAATTAAACTATGACAAGAGCTTATGCTAATTATGTATCACTGAAAGATATTTATTATAGCAGAGATGACATGTGCATTGATTGCCTAAGCACTCCTGTTTAGTCCGAGTCATGGGGCAAAAATGAGGGAACTCGTTCTGCTCATCTGTTGATTCACCAGGTACGTACAAACATTAGGGCCTTGTGAGATTAGAACTAAGTAACCATTATAAAGAAAAAATAAGCAGAAATATTTGATATAAGAGATTCTTAGGAACACAGAAAGGAAGTGACCTAGTACTATGGACTTTGGAACTTTACAGTATACTTAAAAAACTGCTTTTCAAAATACATGGAGGACCTAGATAAGAAACTCTTTCTCCATGCCACACACTATAACACTACTCAGGGAGCTTCATGTTTTCCTTGGAGAGCAATGAATCCAATTGTTAAACAGCTGGCAGTTCTATATAACACCAGCATAAAAAGTAGGCAGAAAAACTATTGTTCTTGTTACACGGGTTTTAAAGTTCAAGATTTTATTATTATCAAGAAATATCTTTTAAAAATGCATTAGTAAAGAAATTTATACTAACTACATTAGAATAGTGACAAAATAAGGTTGGATAAAGTTGAGAAGGTGAGCTGGAATATTCTCTAGACTGTAGCAATCTATGTCCTCATGGAGCATCCAAATTCCATGTTTAGAATCCTCAAAGTATGTTTTAAATGACAGGAAAAGGTACAGGAAGAACAAGGGGAAATTTCCCTCTCAGAGAAGCACAGTTCTTACTCACCAGTATTAACAGATAATAGGGCTCCATAATTTCTGCTGTGGACAAATGTTTATGTGCTCCTATATCTAGTATTAGGAAACTAGTTGAATAGCATACCATCAAAAGAGTAAGCATCATTATTGAGAAAGCTCTTGCCTTCAAGTTCAATCCTTAAAAAGAAAAAAATGGTTCAGCCCTGCTACCTGGACAATATGTATTCAAGATCATTTACCATGCAAATGTTAATAATTCAGAGAAATTAATACCTGAATGAAAAAAGTTATCCATATCCAACTACTATGGGCCAGCAACTTCAATGTTCACCTGTATATAACTGCACAGAGTTATCATACAGATTTTTTTGGTACACTTAAATACCAAATCACTTTTCCATATAGCACCTGTGTTTCCCTATGTGGAATTATGATTAACTTCAGAACTGCTTAGATAGAGAGATACAGGCAACATAATTGGCCAAATTATATTGATTTTTCCTGTACTTAGACACATTGCTCATGGTTTGTTGTCACTGCATTAGTGAAGAAACAGGGATCAGGTTCCACAACCTCAGTGGATTAATACCTGGCGGAAGGAAAGGTATCTCCATAACCTAAGTCTCCCAGACAAACCATCATATGGCTCTGTGATAGAGAATGGAATAAGATAAGCATCACAAACTACTTAAAAAACTGTAATGAGCTAACACTACAGGTCATACAGTCTAACGATTTTGGAACAGCTGCAAGAACAGGAGTCAGGGAGTATATATTCCATGACCAATTCTTTATAACATATCTCTTATTTATAAAATGGAAATTTTACACTTTATATGTTGTTCTTATCCTATAGTGTGTTTTCATAAATATATATTTTTGGTGCATGTAAAAGAGAGAGAAACATAAAAATTCATAAACAATGACTCTGTGGTGAAGGCTGAGAATAATGTAATAATTATATATGAAATCAACAAACCCCAAAGTCACCATCTTCCTCTCATTAATAAGGAGAGAAGAAGAGATTACATGTGTACATAGATTCCTTATCTTTCTGTATATCTCTGTATATGTGTATTGATAAGCGTACCAATCAAATTTTATCTGTATATAGAAATATCTTTTGAGAGATAACAGAAAAAATATGAATAGATAGGACATAAATATAACAGCACCTCTAGAATAATCTCAAAGTGTTTTATAAATTCTTTCCATGTTTGAATATGATACATGGCATCTCTGTAAAACATAGTTTTATAATATTTAAAGTTCTGTTTATCAGGGCACAGGGCACATGTGTACAGCCCCAGTTATTGGTGGGATAAGGCACGATGATTTAAGACCAGCCTGAGAAGCTTAGAAAGACCCTGTCTGAAGATAAATTTTTTTTTAAATTGTTGGGGATATAGCACAAGGGTAGAGCTTTATTTTTCTTCTTCTATCATCCATTATACCCAGAACACCATCAAAAATTAAAACAAAAATCTTCACTTGGAAAAATCTTTCCAATAAAGCTCAAATGAATGGCTATTTTACAGAGTGCAAAGTGCATACAAACTTTCCTAGATGAGAGAAAGCTCAAATGTTGGGTAAGAAGAAAAACTAAGTATGATAGAATTCTTTGAAGGTAGGAAAAAATTCTTCAATTTTTATGGTCAACTTTTGTTTTATGTTTTTCTTATTCAATGAACAGAAAAGCAAAAATCAAAGGAGAATCAAAATTGTTTGAAATGTTGTCACCATTTTCAATGATGGTAGGTTATCAAACACAAATCAAATATAAAATGAGAGCAACTCTTCACAAATCAGAGATTGTTTGAAGCCAACAGACAAGAGAAAATTTGGAAACATTTCAGCCAGAAAAATAATTACCTTCTCATGAATTCCTAAACCAGAAATGTAAGTAACCAATAAAACCAATCCTTGCTGTCTTTTAAAGTAAAAAAAAAATAAAAATTTAAAAAATTAAAAAAACTTCAATACTTACTACATTTTATAAGGCTAACAAAGCATAAAACAATGGCCTTCTCCTTTGCCGAGATGCACATCACTGAGTCATAGACTCAATGTAAAGTCTTGAGTAGAGAAAACAGTATATTGAGTCTGGAGTCTACTAGATGGATAAGATAAGCAAGTGGGATTAGGAGCATAGCTCAGTGTCAGAACAATGGCCCAGTGTGCATAAAGCCCTGCGATTGATCTGTAATACACATTGGAAAAAAAAAAGAAAGATTGAGAGAAAGAGAGAGGAGGAGGGTGAGTTAAACAATAAGGACATAGTACATATACATTCCCACAGTTTGCTTGTGTATCTATTCAACATGCATGTGATCAAATCACATTATTTCTACACAAAAATCTTGTCAGCAATTCATGAGTCAGTTTTACTGATGGAATAATTTTTGTCCTAGTTTAGTCAAAAAGAATGAAAGTAGGTGTCAATACATCAGCACAAAGTCTAAAACACAAATGCTCACAGTAAATTATTGGTAATAGGCAAAATCTGTGACGCCTGAGATAGGTCATTAAAGTGGTCTTTTAAAAAGTTCATATATATACTTGATATTTGATAGTAATTTTTTCTCAACTGTTTTCCGCCCAAATATAAAGCCACTCTTCACTTTTTCACGATATCAGAGATTATGGAAACTAAACACAGCCCCTTCATGAAATGTCTTCAGGTCACTGGAGGTCATCTCAGGGAGGTCAGTGGCATTTTTTTGTAAAAATGGGATAAAGTCCTGGTCATTACTGGAAAACATCTTGACGTATTCTACCTTTCTGTAGAGGGGGAAACAGTAGTAAGTTGATAGTCCATATAAATGTGATTGTAAACACTTGAAAATACATTTAAATCAAGTCTGTTTAAAACTGTGCTGCAGTTGATTCTTTTCTAATGATCAGCCCACATCACTGTGATGAGAACACTTAGAACTTATAATCGGAGGAAAGACAACTTTGAATTCTTGTGCTCAAATTAGATGCCAAATATTTTCCTGATAATTAAAGCGTATACAAGATACTTGAATCTCATAAAGGAGGAAAAAGGCAGGGGAGCCTTAGACTTGCCTGGTGTAGTACTTGAAGTATAGTATGACACAACTTAAGTTTAGGGATGGTCTACAGGATCCTCACGATCACGTGCCACCTTTTTATTATATATTTTTTTTTATTTTTAGAGAGTATAACATTGTTGTTACAAATACAAGCTTAGTAAAGCAGTCAAGCACAATAAAATTTCTCTGAATTTATAATTTTAGACTTTATATTTCTGATTGTTATTCACTTTCAGTCAGTTGAGAAAGTAAACTCCAACATAATTTTTCACAATGGCAAATTATTTCCTTAATGGCCATTTAAATTCAGCAAAATTTTAAATTAACTATGAAAATTATTAAGTAAATAAAGCCAATAGTTAAGAAGCTCCATCCTTTAAAGCAAAAACAGAATATTACATTCACAAAGTAGATTTAAAACATTTCACAAAAAAATTTGCAAAAGACCCATTAAAATATTTAATTGGAGTAAGACATTAATGTGAACTAATTTTGTGCAAGAGGTTTGAAATGTTACCTGCAACAAACCTAGCTTCTTTTTTTAAAAGCCAATGTCATCCATGAAAAAATTTCCCTCTGCCCATTTTTTCAAGAATAACAAATAGCTAAAAAAGAAATGAGTTGGAAAGTGAGGTAGTACACTCAGTCCTCAAGACAATGGGGTCAGCAAACATTAGGAAACACAGATTGAGAAAAGCAAAGTTATAAAGCTAACTATCAGTGATGCACAGGCATACATATTAAGATTGTACTTTCCTCTAAAACAGTGGTAAGGCTTATAGAGGATAAAGGCATGTCGAAATTAGTCACTAAAATAAACCATGATAACATTTACTTTACTAGCATATTAAAATTATATCACAGAACAGAGACCTAATATGATAATGAGACAGGTCGCCCATGAAGACTACTTCTTCTATGATGAAAAGAGCCCAAGTGGACTCTACCTGTGATGACACCAATGAGTGTCTGGTTGCCATGAACAGGAGCTGAGCACAAAGAAGATTAGAATGACACTTACACTTGAGCAATGGAGATATGCCACCAGCTTCTGCTTGCAGCGCAGGAGGAGTGGACCCAACCTCTGCTCCACAGGGGAATTACAGCTCTGGGAGTGGGCATCACCCAATGAGATTGGACTACACCTCCATGAAACCCCATCTCTTGCCTCATTTGAATGGAACTTTATGGTGGGCCTTCCCCTTAATAAATAGGGCTTCAGGGGTGCTCTCTTTTTTGTCTGCCTCTCTTGCTTCTTTTGTGGGAGCTGGGGCCAAGGAGCCATTACTGAACCCAAAAAAAAAGGTATTTTCTCTGTCTCTGTGTGATTATTTTGTGCCAAAACAATTCGCTGGCGTGACCCTGACTGATTTGGTTGTGTGTGTGTGTCGCACCAACAGAAACCATGCCTGCCCTATATATGATATAAAAAAATAAAAAATAAAACAAAACAAAAACAGCAAACAAAAACTGTATTTCTCTCTTATGGAACTGGCCTGTGAATCCCATTCCCACATGCTGCCTTCTTTATATTATAGCTTAAGAATAAAAGACTGGTTCATGCCAAACAGTATTTCTGCCTGATTTTAGTTTGGGGAAACAAAGGAAACTGCAGTAATGGTAACAAAAATGCTGTATACATCAGTTTGAAAATAATAAACATATAACATTAGCAAGTGTTGCAATGCTCCTGTTGTTTCAGAACTGTCTTCTATTAAATAAATGCAATACTTTTCTTCAAAGAAAATAAATGAAATAAATCCCAAAGAATTACATCTGATTTCTAAATAGAATTCATATTATTTTTAATGAAAAAATATTATTTTTATTCCTGAACTGAGTTTCATATTTTTGTTTTCAAAATTTCCAATAACAACAGGCCAAGGAAAAAAAGAAAACATAATAAGAACAATTTCAGTAACTAGAACATTTCAGGAATCCTCTCACCCAGGGCTTTCCTAGAAAAGTCCTAAATACTCCCAAGCATTTATTCCAGTGTTTAGATTATGACTCCAACAATTTAGCATTAAAGTGTTCTTCAACTCACGTCACAAGTAAGAACTTATCTTTCGCTTTGGTCTCACCTGTCTCCTCTATGTAAATAAAAGAATAATATTCATAGAAGCATCTCTTTTAGCCTTTTATTGCAAACAACAATTCTGAAGATCATATTTGCATTTGAAAATCAAATGTAACATTTAATGTTATAATGTCTAGTTATTTCAGTCCTTCAGATCTTCCCATACACTTTTTTCAAAGATTCCTATTGAATAAAAGACTGAATCACAATGAACCACAACTCTTACAATCCCTAACAAGAAGTCACTAGCAATCATGTTAAGAATTAGATTTGCAGAACTTCTCTAGGGATGTTAGATTCTTGTAGAGTTATTCATCCCAACTGTGGAAGCTCATCTCATGTTAAAACAGTATCCAGGAGATGATTTTATTCAGAGGTCAAAGAATGGAGAAGGGAAATATTTACTCACAAATCAATTTCTCAACTCCCAGGGAGTTGAGAGGTTACAAATGTATGTTACAGATAATGAGGAAGAAAGATAGTTTATTAAAAAGAAGGAATATGCATGTCTTTATTTTTATGGAAATAGGTAGAGATCTTCAAGGAACTCAAGTGCTCCCCATATTTTACTCCTTTTATGAAAACCTCAGGGAAAGTCATTGTTAGAGATCAAGGCCATCTGTGGAGTCAAAGCCACCCTAGATGTCCTTGGTCACTGTTTTTTTTTTTTTTTTTTTTGTGTGTGTGTGTGTGTGATCATTCTCTGGAAAGATTTCAGATGAGGTTCTCAGAATAGCTCAGGCATGAGTTTAATAGAAGCAACAGGAAAAAGGAAGACTCTCAAGGGAGACAATGGATTCTCTCAAAGAAGAGAGATAGGGTGCAGCCCTCCTGACCTCTAAGTTTATTTGGGATCCCAGGGAAGTTTTCATAGAGTCATACAAGATCCACCTCTTGACTTTTCGCTGATAGAAGGATTGCATTAGACTTTCAAGTCAACACTGCACAGGGTCTTTCCCCATGAGGAGAGATTTCAATATTATAATGACATATTAAAAATTTAAAGCAACTCTAGATCACCTTGGCCCATGCTGATCACTTTTAAATAGAACTTGTTCTATAGATTTTATGGTAGTATACTTTGCTTTTAATTACTCTATCTCATTGGTTTTTGGAATCTGGCCTAAATGGAGGTCACAAAAGCCCTCCTTCAGAGAACTTGTGTTCTTCTTACCAGCAGGCAGGAGTCTTTGGCCCTGCATTTCTCCTGAAGATAACAGGTTGTTAACTGAGGAATCTTATTAGACTTAGGCTAGAGAGAACTGCAGGTAAATTGCTTCTAAAAAGAAATCATGTGGAGGTCAGCACAGTTTATAGAATTGTCCCCTGAACCCTATGTTTCCACCACTCACATCTATTATCTATCATCATCGCCCTTTCTCTTCTGCTTTCCCAAGGCTGGCCTCACTAATCTGGCACTGTGACCAGATGACCAACAGCAGAGAGGGGTGGTTACAAAATTTTAGAATCTGGAGATCCAAGGGAAAAACAAGAGGAACAAGCTAAGGTCAATATGAGTGCTTGAGTTAGAATTTACCAGTAGCTTTACAGCATAGGATCTAAAACCTAGTCCTTCTGAAATAGAGAACTCCTGAATTTCACATGAGAATAAAAACTCCCACAGGCTGAAGATAGATGTCAAGGAAACTAAGACTGACAGATTCTCTGGCTAAGTACAGCCTAGGTATATGTACATATGTATATTGCTTACCTCTCTTTTCTATAAATTGTACCCCTTTTTACCTCTCTTTTCTATAAATTGTACCCCTTTTGTGGCACCAGCAGAAAAGCCAGCATCCTAGCTCCTTCTCCCCAGTTTTATCAGTTTCTCAACTCCATGGGAGTAGAGAGAGGTACAAATATAGTATACAAATAGTGAGGGAGTGAAATAGGATAATAAAAAGGAGAATTCTCTCTCTCTCTCTCTCTCTCTCTCTCTCTCTCTCTCTCTCTCCTCTCTCTCTCTCCCTCCCTCTTTTCCTCTCTCTCTCTCTATTTATGGGAATAGGCAGAGATCTTCAACAAACTCAAGCAACAGGTATTTTTCATTCCTTTCATGAAAACCCCAGGGAAGTCATTGTTAGAGACTACAATCTGGAGATCCAAGGGGAAAACAAAAGATTCAGCTAGGGTACATAAAATTCATTTTTTCATTATTCACTTTTATGTGGGTGAGCAGCCTAATCTGTTCAGCAGAGATCCAGGTAAAATCCCTGGATTGGCTGATTGGTAACATTTCCACACATGTCTCCACATTAAGGTCAACATTCCTGTTTCCTTCCAGTTTATAATTCAATCATCATCATAACAACCACTTATTGTGAACAGAAACTCAGGAGAGAACAACAGCACTATTATCTCAAAATTCTGAGCAGACCTGCAGTAACAAATGTATTTTAACTGAGGGAAGTGATGCACAACTATGAGCCCAGGTGCTTAGGAATATGAGGCAGAAACCCAGCCTCGGGGATTTAAGAAGACCCAGACTCAAAATAAAATTTGGCCAAAAAAAAAGAGTTGATAAAATAACTAACATTTTTTTTTATTTCTTAAAATATATGAAACAAACCTCAGCAATTTAGCAAGACCCAGTCTCAAAACTGAAAATAATAATTTTTTAAAAAAGATTGTGGGTAGAACTCAGTGGTAGAGTTGTTTCCTAATATGAATGATGTCCTGGATTGAATCCCTAGCACCACAAAATATTGAAATAATGAAGGAATTCCCATTATAACCCAGTAAACAAAAGTACAAAAGTGTGTGTGCACGTGTTTTCTGTGTCTGTGTGTGTTTATTGTACAAGTGCATAAACTCCAGAAAACCACAGATTGATCTAAATTATTATATAAGACCCTATAATCTATGAGCAGTGGCATTGTCTCAAATCAAATGATATCTCAGTATGTATGCAGGACTATAGAATTGGTAGCATCACTACCATCAATGTATTATGCCTAAAATAAACATGGATTTGAAGTTTAACTGAATTTATTTAGCACTGTGGATTCAATCAGCAGATACTAAAATTAAAACTAAAATAGAGGTAGTGCTCTAAATATTTTGGACATTAAGGGATATTTTAAGTATGCAAGAAAAGCACAGGAAACAAAACCATTGCCTAGAGTTTTTATTTCCAGAATGAGGACGAAGGCTCACAGACTTGCCCTAAGATGACAGGGCTGGGTGGCGGCGGGGGTCAGACATCATAATTCATTTGAGAATTCTTTAAACATCTCAAGGACAGAATGTTTTTATATTTTCCCTTTACATACAATTGTTTATTAGTCAGCATATAGTTTAATCCAGCTACTAATTAATAAAATATTCTGGCTTTATTACCAGTGACTAATAAGCTGCTCGTGTGTACACTGTTTGTTCTGTAAACACTTAGAAGTCATCATTTGGGATAAACATGGAACTTTTAAAAATTCTTTTTAATTCCTGCCAAATTTATCTCCTTAACCTTAAAAGACTGAATGTAAATTGCTAATTACAATCAGGTCCTCGCTAGGATATGAAATTTGAGGTAATACCATTCTGTAGAGATATACTTATTAGGTTACAAATCTATTAAACACAAATGTCTCAGGGCACAGTCTGAAAGAAGAGATTTTGGTGGAACAATGTGAACAGTGAATCAGATGAGATTAATAGTAGTTAATTGTATTCCATATAATAAAATAATCTTCCATGAATCAATACTAGTATAGCAGTTTAATAAATGAAGAAGAAGGGAAAAATCTTTCTTCCAGGAAAATTTAAAACTGCATAAAAATTAACCATTTTTAAAACACCCATCCTTAGATTGACATAACACCAATTACAACATGTTCCAAATGTGGATGTCAAAATTCATCAATACAAATTTAAGAACAAACAGGATATTTGCATAACCCAAGTTTGTCTCCCAAGATATGTCTTAATTACAAAGGGAAAATGATAACTCTACATTGACATCCTGGCAAATATCACCTCCTCCAAGGCTGACATCATTAGCAATGAAATGCACCAACATCACACACCCCTGATACCATGCACTGAAAAGGCCCTTTACTGCTGTGGTATTTTTCTCAGAAGGCAGGACTTCAATGTAATCAGGAGAAAACACCAAACAAATATAATGAGATGCATTCTACAAATAAACTGATTGGTATCTTCAATGGTGTCAAGATCATGAGGGAAAAAAGTCCAATAATAATATTACAGGAAGGGGGAAACTAGATATACAGCAGTGAATTGTAATGTGAGAACCTGGATTGGACCTGAACAGAAAAAAGGTAGTGGAAAAACTATAATCTTTGAATAAAGTAGGTAACTAATAGTATTTCAAATAATTTAATTAGTAATATTAATCTAAAAATAATACTATAGTAGTCTGCAATGTGTTTTATTAGTTTTGATGGTTGTACTCTAATTATGCAAGATATTATGTAGACTCTCAACTTTTTTTGAACCTTTTCATTAAGTCAACAATTGTTTCAAAACTAAATAAAGACAAGGGAAGAAATAACCCAAACAACATATGAACCAAGGACCTCAGTAGACACTTTTCAGGAGCCTGAGGATGAGAGGTCCTGAAGTTGGGAGCTAATGAGCACAGAAGGAGAGGGTTTAGTGACTAAAGAGAGAAAAACCCAGAGCAAATCAGAGAGACCAGGATTGGGAAGCTCCAGGCAGGAGAGGGAGAGGATACTGGGGGGTCAAGTCCTCTCACCCTGGTTAAGACAACTCCACCTACTGGAAGAGAAGAGAAGCAGAAAAGAAATGGAATTCTAAGAGCTTTTGTTTTTGTTGTTGTTGTTATTTTCTTTCTTATTCTTCCTCCTCTACCCTTCTATCCTCTGGTCCTCATAACCCCAACATATGTGAAACCAAGAACTTTACTTGAAATAGAACTATGAGAACTGAGTCACATGAATAATATAATATAGATGAATTGGATAAGGCCCCTCTTTTTTTTTAATTCTTTTTTCTTTTTTTCTCTTTCTCCTCTCCCTTTTTTCTTTCACTCTCTCTCTTTCTTTCCCTTTTTTCTTCTTTCTTCTTTTTGTACCCTCCAAATTATACTATTTTAACAGCCTGTAATTTTCTAAATACATATCTATGTCTATTTTTATGTACTCTACTGTCCCCCCAAGTACTTGTCTACCCTAAATTACCTCCTGTCTACTCCTTTGCTTCTAACCCCCTTAATTGGAGTTCTCCTTTAAATTTCCTAAGTTATATTAACCCCATACCCTCATATCTTTCCCCCTTAGCATATAGTCCTATGCCTGACCCCAGTTTCATTGTCCACCACCAGAAACTGTACACCTTTTATGAAACTATTGATTATATTTTAAATAATAATTGACCCCAACATTTCTGGACATTGAGACTACTATAAATGTCTTAATAACAATAATTTGTTCATAGGTTATGTACTGTTAATATTAGGATCTGTTAACATTGTCCTTCCCCACAAAGGGCGGATCTTGGAACCTTATAAGAGCTCTACAAATCTATAGGGTAAAAACAATAACACACCAGTCTAATAGAATTGGAAACAAAGAAACACAGGCAACATGAAAGACAAGGGAAGAAATAACCCAAACAACATATGGGCCAAGGACCTCAGTAGACACTTCTCAGAAGAGGATATACAATCAATCAATAAATATATGAAAAAATGCTCATCATCTCTAGCAATCAGAGAAATGCAAATCAAAACCACTCTAAGATATCATCTCACTCCAGTCAGAATGGCAGCTATTAGGAAGACAAACAACTATAAGTGTTGGTGAGGGTGTGGGGGAAAAGGTACATTCATATATTGTTGGTGAGACTGCAAGTTGGTGCAGCCAATTTGGAAAGCAGTATGGAGATTCTTTGGAAAACTGGGTACAAAGGAGAGACCCCTCCAACCTAGGTGTGTGGGGGGGCATATACCACCACTTGCAGGGTAGAGGAGACTCCCACCTCCAGGAAGGAGACCCTTCCAACCTGCGTATTGGGGGGAGCACCATGGTAGAGGGGAGTCCCTCTTCCAGGGGGGAGACCCCTCCAAATTATGTGTAAGGGGGGCTCTGAATACCATCACACCCAGGATAGAGGGGACCCCCTCCACAGAAAGGAGACATTCCTACCTGGGTCTCAGGGGGAGCTCCTTATACCATCGCACCTAGGGTAGAGGGGAGTCCCTCTCCAGGGGGGAGTCCCACTCAACCTGTGTATAATGGGGAATTCCACATACCATTGCACCCAGAGTAGAGGGGATTCACCCCAACAGGGGGAAGACCCCTACAACTTGGGTGTCAGGTGGAGCACCATATATCATAGCACCCAGGGTAGAGTGGGTTCCCCCCTCTAGGGGGAGACCCTTCCAGACTGGGTGTCTAAGGGAGCTCTGTATACCATTGCACCAAGGGTAAAGTGGATTTTCTATTCCAGGGGAGAGATCCCTCTACCCTGGTTTTTCGGGGGAGCTCCCCACCACACCAAGGGTAGAAGGGACTCTCAGCTTCTGGGTGGAGGCCCCTCTATCCTGTGTGTCAGAGGGAGATCCCCACTGCACCCAGGGTAGAGGGCACTCCGCCCTTCAGGGAAGGACCCCTCCAACCTGGGTATCAGGAGGAGCTCCTTGTACAACCATACCAGGGTAGAGGGAACTCTGCTCTGCAGAGGGAGACCCCTCCAACCTGAGTGCCTGGAGAGATCCATATACCACCTGACCCAAGGTAGAAGGGACTCTGCCCTCTAGGGGGGAGACCCCTCAAACCTGGGTGCCAGGGGAGCTTCATGTACCACTGCACCCAGAGTAGAGGTGAATCCCTGCTCCAGGCGGGAGACTACTCCTGGGAGGGGGGGGAGATCTCTGAATATCACTGAACCCAGGGTAGAAGGAACTCCACACTCTAGGGGGGAGAACCATGCAACTTAAGTGCGGGGGGGGGCGGAGGGGGGGAGCTCCGAATACCACAGCAAAAACCGGAGAGGGAACTCCCCCACTCCAAAGGGAAGACCCCTCTAACTATCAGCATGTTGGGGGAGCTCTGTATATCACCGCACCCAGGGTGGGGAGCCTCTGCCCTCCAGGGGGAAGACCCCTCTAACCTGGGTATCAGGAGGAGCTCCATATACCATGCACCTAGGGTAGAAGGGAGTCCCCCCTCCAGAGAGAAGACTTCTCCATCCAGTGTGTAAGGGGGAGCTCCATATACAATGGCACCCAGGGTAGAGGGGACTCCCCTATAAAGTGGGGAGACCTCTCCAACCTGGGTGTCTAGGGGAGCTCTGTATACTATAGCACCAAGGGTTGAGGGGACTTCCTCTTCCAGGGGAGAGATTTCTCTACCCTGGGTCTCTGGGAAGCTCCCACCACAACAAGGGTAGAGGGGACTCTGCCTTCCAGGGGGAGACCTCTCCAAACTGGGGGGCAGGAAAAGCTCCTTATACCACCATACCTAGAGTAGAAAGGACTCCCCCCTCCAGGGAGGAGACCCCTCCAACCTGGTGCCAGTGTGAGCTCTGCACTTCACCTCAGCCAGGGTCAAAGGTACTTTCCCCTCTAGCGGGGAGACCTCTCCAACCTGGGTTCACAGGGAAGCAAGCTACTGCACCCAGGGTTCAGGGCACTCCCCACTCCAGGGTCCAGACTCCTCCACCCTGGGTGCTGGGAGAAGCTGCTTACTCCTCTCCAGCCAGGGTTAAGGGCACTCCCCCCTCCAGAGGAGAGACTCATACATCCTGGGTGCCTGGGGGAGCTCCACACACTGCCACACCCAGACTCAAGGGGACTCCCCCCTCCTCTGGGTGCAAGATCATTCCACCCTGAGTGTCAGGGGGAGCTCCACATGTTGATGTAGCAAGGGTACAGGGTACTCCCTTCTCCAGGGGCAAGACACCTCCAATTTTCATGCCATCTGGAGTTCCACACGCTGCAGCAGGCAAACTCTAGGGGACTCCCATTACTAGTGGAGAGACCCTTCCACCCTGGGTGCCCAGGGAGCTCTGCACACTGCTGCAGCCAGGGTCCAGGGCACTCCCTTCTCCAGGGGCGAGATCTTTCCAACTTGGGTGCCTGGGGGAGCTACAAGCTGCCTCAACCAGGGTCTAGGGCACTCCCCACTCCAGGAGCGAGACCCCTCCACCCTGGGTGCTTGGGAGAGCTCTACAGGCCTTCGCATCCAGGATAGAGGAGACTCCCCACTTAAGGGGCGACACCCCTCCACCCTAGGTCCCAGGGGAGCTCCGCACGCTGCTGAAACTAGGTAAGGGGACTCCCCTGTCCAGGTGCCAGACCCCTCCATTCTGGGTGCCAGGGGTAGCTTCGCATACCCCTTCATTCAGGGTCGAGGAGACTCCCCCATCTAGGGGTGAGACCCCTCCACCCTGGGTGCCTGGAGGAGCTCCTTACTTTGCCCCAGAAAGGGTCCAGGGAACTCTCCCCTCAAAGGATGTGACCCCTCTACCCTGGGTGCAGGTGGTAGTTCTGCATGTCACCACACCCAATCTTGAGGAAACTCCCCCCTCAAGATTGGAGATCCCTTCACCCTGGGTGCCAGGGTGAGCTCCGCATGCTGCTACAGCCAGGTTTGAAGGGACTCCCCATTCTAGTGGTGAAACCCCTCCAATCTGGGTGCCAGTGGGAGCTCTGGACACTTCCCCAAACAAGGTGGAGGCACTCCCCTCTCCAGCGGGGAGACCCCTGGAAAATGGGTGTGCAGTGGGGGGGAGCTCCGCATGCAGCCCTCAAGGGGGAAGACCCCTCCAACCTGGGTGCGGGGGGGGGGGGCTCCTCATGTAGCCACAGCCAGAGTAGAGGGCACTCCTCCCTTCCAGAGGGGAGATCCACTTGACCTGGTGCGCAGGGTGGGGGGGTGGGGGAGTGGAGCTCCCCACACCACCACAGCCAGGGTGGAGGGCAATCCTCTCTCCAGGGAGGAGACCCCTGGAACTGGGTGCCTGGGGGAATTCTGCATGCCGCCCTCCAGGGGAGGAGACCCCTCCCAACTGGGTTGGGGGAAAGGCTCTGCATGCCACTCAGCCAGGATCCAGGGTACTCCCCGCTCCAGGGGGGAGACCCCTCAACCCTGGGTGTCAAGGGGAACTCCAAAATTCATTGCAGCCAGGGTGGAGGACACTCCCTTCTCCAGAGATGTGACCCCTGAAACCTGGTTGCCTGGGGCAAGCTCCAAACGTCAGAGCAGCCAGGGTGGAGGGCACTCCCTTCTCCATGGGCAAGAAACCTCCAACCTGGGTGCAGGTGGCAGCTACACAAGCCGCCACAGACAAGGTCCAGGGCACTTCCCCTCCAAGGGGGAGATCCCTCCAACCTGGTGCCAGGGTGAGCTCTGCACTTCACCTCAGCCAGGATCAAAGAAACTTTCCCTTCCAGAGGGGAGACCCCCTCCAACCGGGGTTCCCAGGGGAGCCCTCCAAGCCACTGCACCCAGGGTGGAGGACACTCCCCCCTCCAGGGTCCAGACTCCTCCACTCTGGAGAGAAGCTCCTTACTCCGCCCCAGCCAGGATTGAGGACACTTCCTCCTCCAGAGGCGAGACCCATCCATCCTGGGTGCCAGGGGGAGCTCCACACACTGCGGCACCCAGGCTCAAGGAGACTCCCCCTTCCTCCTGGCGCAAGACCACTCCACCCTGAGGGCCAGGGGGAGCTCCACATACTGATGCAGCAAGGGTACAGTGCACACCCTTCTCCAGGGGCAAGACACCTCCAACTTCCATGCCATCTGGAGTTCCACACACTGCTGGAGACAATCTGTAGGGGACTCCCATTACCAGGGGAGAGACCCCTCCACGCTGGGTGCCGGGGGGGGGGGGGGGAGGAAACCTCCTCACCTAGCTGCAGCCAGGGTTGAGGGGAATCCCCCCTCCAGGTGCAAAACCCCTCCACCCTGGGTGCCGGGGGACCTCCACACATCACTGCACCCAGGCTCCAGAGGACTTCCTACTCAAGGAGCGAGACCCCTCTACCCAGAGTGCCTGGGGTGGCACCTCAGCTGCTGCAGCCAGGGTCGAGGGCACTCCCGCCTCCAGGGGCAAGACCCCTCCATCCTGGATGCCTGGGGGAGCTCCACATGCCACAACACCCAGGCTCCAAAGGCCTCCCCACTGCAGGGGCGAAACCCCTCCACCATGGTGCTGGGGGGACCTCAGCTTGATGGTTTACCCAGACCCAAGGGGACTCCACCCTCCAGGGCGAAAACTCTCTAACTTGATGCAGCCAGGGTGGATGGCACTCCCCCTCGAGGGTGGAGACCCCTCCGACCTAGGTACCAGGGGGAGCTCCCCAGATGGTGCAGGGAGGGCACTCCCCCTCCAGGGACGTGACCCCTCCACCCTGGGTGCTTGGGGGAGCTTCACACACCACTGAAACCAGGGTCAAAGGGACTGCACCTTCTAGGGGCGAGACTCCTCCACATTGGGTGCCAGGAGGAGCTGCATACTTCACACCAACCAGGATCTAGGGCACTTCCCCCTCCAGGGGCAAGACCCCTTCACCCTGGGACCTAGGAGAAGCTTATTACTTGGCCCCAGCCAAGGTAGAGGGCATTTTCTCCTTTAGGGACAGGAACCCTCCCCCCTGAGTGCCAGGGAGAGTTCTGCATGCCACCAGACCCAGGCTAGAGGGGACTTCCTTTTCCAGGAACAGGAACCTGCTACCCTGGGTGCCAGGAGAGCCCACAGGATGTCTTACCCGAACTCGAGGGGACTCCCCCCTCCATGGGCGAGACCCCTCTACCCTGGGTGCCAGTGGAAGCTCCCCAGGCCTCAGCACCCAGTCTCCAGGAAACTCTCCCCTCAAGGGGTGAGGCCCCTCCACCCTGAGTGCCAGGGGGAGCTTTGCACATTGCTGCAGCCAGGGTCAAGGGGACTGCCCCTTCTAGGGGCCCCTCCACACTGGGTGGCAGGAGGAGCTCTATACTCTACCCCAGCCAGGGTCGAGGGCACTCCCTCTTCCAGGGGAGAGACCCCTCCACCCTGGGTGCCAGGGGTAGCTCCACACGACACTGCATCCAGGGTCAAGGGGATTGCCTCCTCCAGGGGCGAGACCCTTCCACCCTGAAAGCCACCACAGCCAGGGTCCAGGGGAATCCCCCTTTCAGGGGCTGGACGCCTCCACTCTAGGTGCCAGGGAAAGTTCTGCATGACTCTGCATCCAGGGTCCAGGGGACTCCCCCCTCCAGGGGCAATACCCCTCCACTTTGGGTGCCTGGAGGAGCTCCTTACTCTGCCCCAGCCAGGGTTGAGGGCACTCCCCCCCTCCAAGAGAAGATCCCTCCACCCTGGGTCCTGGGGATAGCTCCACAAGCTGCTGCAGCCAGGGTCCAGGGAAGTCCCCTCTCCAGGGGTGGGACCCAACCACCCTAGGTGCCAGGGAGCTCTACAAGCTGCTGCACCCAGGCTTGAGGGGACTCACCCCTCCAGGCTCGAGACCCCTCCACCCTAGAAGCCTGGGGAGCTCTGCATGCTGCTGCAGCCAGGGTGGAGAGCACTGCCCCCTCCAGGGGCATGACCTCTCCACCCTGGGTGCTGGGGGTGGCTCCACAGGCCGCTGCAGCCAGGGTCCAGGGGACTTCCCCCTTCATGGGTGGGACCCCTGCAACCTAGGTGCCAGGGAAAGCTCTGCAAGAGTGACCAGGTTCCAGGGCAGTCCCCACTTCAGGCTTGAGACCCCTCCACCCTGGGTGCCTGGGCTCGCTCCACAGCCACTTCAGCCAGGGTTGAGGGCACTCTCTTCTCCAGGGGCAGGACCCCTCCACCCTGAGGGTCTGGGAGGTGGGTGGAGCTCCGCAGGCCTCCTCATCCAGGCTCTAGGATACTCCCCCCTCAAGGGGCAAACCCCCTCAACCATGGGTGCCAGGGGGAGCTCTGTTCGCCACCCCAGCCAGGGTGGAGGACACTTTCTCCTCCAGGGGTAGTACCCCTCCACTCTAGGAGCAGGGGGGAGCTCTGTAGGCTGCTGCAACAAGATTCCAGGGGTCTCAAGGGAGCCCTTCACCCTGGGTGATAGAGGGAGCTTTACAGGTAGCCTCAGCTAGGGTCCAGGGGAATCCCTCTTCCAGGGGCAAGACCTTTCCTTCCTAGGTGCAGGGGGTCTTTCCACACCCCATTGCAGCCAGAGTCAAGGGGACTTCCCCATACAGAGGCGAGACCCCTCCACCCTAAAATCCCTGGAGAGCACCTCAAGCCAATGCAGTTAGGGTCCAGGGCACTTCCCGCTACACATTCTAGACCTCTCCTCCCTGGGTTCCAGGGGAATCTCCTCAAGCCACTGCAGCCAGGGTTGAGGGCACTCTACCCTCCATGGGCGAGACCCCTCCACCCTGGGTGATGGGGGAGCTCCACACGCCGCTACCACATCCACGCTCCAGGGGACTCCCTCCTCCAGGGCCTGGACCCCTCTACCCTGGTGTCTTGGGGTCGCTCAGCATGCCGCTGCAACCAGAGTCCAGGGGACTCTCCAGGGGCGAGATCCTTCCACCCTGGGTCCAGGGAAGCCCCAAACGCCACAGCAGCCAGAGTCGAGGGCACTCCCCCCTCCAGGGGTGAGACCCCTTCACCCTGGGTGCCAGGGTGAGCTTGGCACTCTGCTGAAGCCAGGGTTGAGGGGACTCCCCACTCCAGTTACCAGACCTCTTCACCCTGGTTACCTGGAGAAGCTCCTCATGCCACTGCAGCCAGGGTCCAGGGGACTTCCTTCCAGGGCGGGACCCTCCAACCTAGGTGCCAGCACAAGCTCTGCAAGGGCACTCCCCCCTCCAGGCTTGAGACCCCTCCACCCTGAGTGCCTGGGGCCGCTCAGCAGCCATTTCAGCAGGGTCGAGGGGACTGCCTTCTCCAGGGGCAGACCCCTGCACCCTGGGTTCCGAGGGGGTGCTCCTCAGGCAAAGGCACCCAAGCTAGAGGAGACTCCTCCCTCAAGGGGCAAAAGCTCTCCACCCTTGCTGGGGGGAGCTCCCTTTTTCACCCCAGCCAGGGTGGAGGGCACTTTCTGCTCCAGGGGCCAGATCCCTCCTCTCTAGGTGTAGGGGGGAGCTCTGCATGCTGCTGAAGCAAGATTCCAGGGGACTCCCTTCTCCAGGAGTGGGACCCCTCCACCCTTGGTGCCTGAAGGAACTCCACATGCTGCTGCAGCCAGGAGGATAGTCCCCTCTCTAGGGGGGAGAACCCTCCAACCTGGGTGCCAGGATGAGCTCCACACCACTGCAGCCAGGGTTGAGGGCACTTTACCCTTCAGGGGTTAGACCCCTGCACCCTGGGTGTTGGGGGGAGCTTTGCATGCAGCCTCACCCAGGCTCCAAGGGACTCTCCCCTTCAAGGAGGAGACCTCTCCAACCTGGGTGTCAAGGGGAGATCAGCTTGATGCTGCAGCCAGGTTCAAAGGGACTCCCCCATCCAGGGCCTGACAACTCCATGTTGGGTTCCAGAAGGAGCTCCTTACTCTGCCCAAGCCAGGTTCCAGGGTACACCCCCCCCCGTGAGACTGCTCCATCTTAGGTGCCAGGGGTAGCTCTGCCCCTGGCACACCACACACTGCTGTAGCCAGTGTGGAGGGGATCCCCCAACCAGGGGCAAGACCCCTTCACCCTGCGTGCTGAGGGGAGCTCCTTACTCTGCCTTAGCCAGGGTCAAGGGCACTTCCCAATTCAGGAATGAGACACCTCCCCCTGGATGCCTGGGGTAGCTCCACACACCACTGCAGCCAGGGTCCAGGGGACTCCCCCATACAGGAGAGAGACCCATCCAGCCTGTGTGCCAAGAGGATCTCCTTACTCTGCCCCAGTCAGGGTCAAGGACACTCCCTCCTCCAGGGACAAGACCCTCTCCAACCCTTGGTGCCCGGGGTAGGGAGCTCTGCAAGCTGCTGCAGCCAGGATGGAAGGGACTCCCCCCTCCAGGAGCGAGATCCCTCCACCCTTGGAGCAGGAAGTATCTGCCCATGCTGATGCAGCCAGGGTCTAGGGCACTCCCTTCTCCAGGGGCGAGAAGACTCTAACCTGTGTGCCAGGGGAAGCTCCTCAGGCCTCTGCAGCCAGCCTTAAGGGGATTCCCATCTCCAGGGGCGAGATAACTTCACCCTGGGTGCCAAGGGGAGCTCTGCATGCTTCTGCAGCCAGGGTCTAGGGGACTCCCCCCACCAGAAGCAAGACCCCTCCACCCTGGGTGAGGTGGAAGCTCCACACTCCACTGCACACAGTGGAGAAAAATCCCCCCTCCAGGGGCTAGACCCCTCCACCCTGGGTGCCAGGGAAGCTCCACACACAGATGCATCCAGGGTCAGAGGGGTCTCCCTCCTCCAATCAATGGACCCCCCACCCTAGGTAAAATGGGGAGCTCTGCATGCTGCTGCAGCCAGACTCCAGGGGACTCCCTTCTTCAGGGGAGGGACCCCTCCACCCTCGGTGCCACGGGGAACTCAGCACGCTTCTGCAGCCAGTGTAGAAGGAACTTTCTTCTCCAGGGGTGAGACCCCTCCAACCTGGGTGTCAGATGGAGCTCCACACGCCACTACATTAAGGGTCCCTTCCAAGGCGAGACCCCTCCAGCTTAGATGCAGGGGGAGCTCTGCATGAGGCCACAGCCAGACTGGAGGAGACTCACTTCTCCAGAGGCGGGACCCCTCCTCCCTGGGTGCCAGGCGGGAGCTCCACAGGATGATGCACCCAGGGTCAAGTAGACTCCCCCCTCCAGGGGCGAGACCTCTCCACCTTGGGTTCCAGGCAGAGCTCTGCATGCTGTTGCAGCCAGGGTCTATGGGACTCCTCTGTCCAGGAGACCACTGTCTATGGGACCACTCCACTGTGTATGATGCTGCAGCCAGACACCAGGGGACTCCCTTCTCCAGGAGCGGGACTGCTCCAAACTGGGTGCCAGAAGAAACTCCACATCACGCTGCTGCAGCCAGGATCTCGGTCATTCTCCCTTCCAGGGTAGAGACCCTTCAATCCTGGGTGTCAGCGGAAGCTCCCCACACCACTGTAGGCAGGCTGAGGGCAGTTTCCCCTTCAGGGGGAGACACCCCCACCTGGGTATCAGGAGGAGCTCCGCACTCAGCTGCAGACATGTTCAAGTGGATTCCCCATTCAAGAAGCGAGACCCCCACACACACACCCAGCATGTCTGGAGTCACTCAGCAAGCCGCTGCAGCCAGGGTTGAGGGGACTTTCCCCTCCAGGGGCAAGAACCCTCCACCCTGGGTGGTGGGGGAGCCCTGCACCCCACTGCACCCAGGCTCAAGGGGACTCCCCCCTCCAGGGGTGAAACCTCTCTACCCTGGGTGCTGGGGCAGGAGCTCTGCATGCTGCTGCAGCCAGACTCCAGGGGATGCTCTTCTCCAGGGGTAGGACTCCTCTGCCCTGGGTGCAGGAAGGAGCTTCACATGCTGCAGTAGCCAGGGTCAAGGGGAATCTCTCCTCCAGGTGAGAAACCCTTCTAACTTGGGTGCCAGGGAGAGCTTCTGCATGCCACTGCACCCAGGCTTGAGGGGAGTCTGTGTTGCATGGGCGAGACCCCTCCACCCTGGTTCCCTCAGGGAGTTTATTATGTTATCCCAGCAATGGTGGAGTTTACAGCCCAGTCCAGGAGTAAGACCTCTTCACCCTGGGAGCCAGGGGAGCTCTTCATGCTGCAGCCAAGGTCCATGGCCCTTCCTCCTCCAGGGGGGAGACTCCTCCACCCTGAATGTCTGGTGAGGCACTCTCCACTCCAAGGGCAAGATCCCTTCACCCTGGGTTCCAAGGGGAGCTCAGCATGCTGCAGCAGCCAAGGTTGAAGGGACTTCCCCCGCCAGGGGTGGTACCCCTTCACCCTATGTGCCTGGGGAGATCTGCTGTTGGAGCCAGACTTCAGGAGACTCCCTTCTATAGGGGCGGGATCTTTCTACTCTGGGTGCCAGGGGGAGTTCCGCAAGCTGTGGCACACAGGCTCCAGGAGACTTCTCTCTCAAGAGGCGATATCCCTTCGCCCTGGGTGCCAGGGGAAGCTCCAGAGGCTGCTGAAGCCAGGGTCAAGAGCACTCCCTTCTCCAGGGGCGAGACCACTTCAACCTGGGTCCCCAGAGTAGGCCACAAGCCACAGAAGCCAGGGTCCAGGGTACTCCTTCCACCAGGGACGTGTACATTCCACCCTGGGTGTAGGAGGGAGCACCACACACTGTAGCAGCCAGGAACAAGGGGAATCCCCCCTCCAGGTGAGATACCCCTCCAGCCTGGGTGCTGAGGAGAGCTCCGAATGCTGCTGCACCCAGGTTCCAGGGGACTCCCTTTTCCAGGGGCGAGATCCCTCCACTCTGGGTGCCTGAGGGTGTTTCTTATGCAGCCCCAGCCAGGGTGGAGTGCACTTCCCCATCCAGGAGCCAGGGGAGACAGGGGAGCTCTGCATGCTGCAGCCAGGGTCCATGGCACTTCAACTTACAGGGTGCAAGGGGAACTCAGCATGCTGCCACAGCCAGGGTCAAAGGACTTCCCCCTCCAGGGGCAGGACCTCTTCACCCTAGGTACCTGGGGGAGCTCTGCTTGCTGCTGCAGCCAGACTCCAGGAGACTACCTTCTACAGGGGCAGGATTCCTCCACCTTGGGTGCCAGGGGTGGGTGGGAGGCTCTGCGGGCTGTGGCACACAGGCTCAAAGAGACTCCTCCCTCAAGGGGTGAGATCCCTTCACCCTAGATGTCAGGGGAAGCTCCAAACGCCTCTGCAGCCAGGGTTGAGGGGACTTCTGCCTCCAGGGGCGAGACCCCTCCAACCTGGGTGACAGTGGGGAGATCTGGAGGCCTCTGAAGACAGGGTCGAGGGGATTTGCCCTCCAGGAGCGGGACCCCTCCAACCTAGGTGCCCAGGGAATCTATTCATGATGCCCTGGCCAGATTGGAGGAGACTCTCTTCTCCAGGGGCGGGACCCCTCCATCTTGGGTGCCAGTTCCGCATGATTCTGCACCAGGTTCAGGGGACTCCCCCCTCCAAGGACAAGAACTCTCGACCCTGGGTGACTGAGGGAGCTCTGCAGGCCACTGCACCCAACCTCTAGGAAACTTCTCCACTCCAGGGGCGAGGCCCTTAAACCCTGGGTGCCAGGTGGAGCTCTGCTCAATGCTGCAGCCAGTGACTAGGAAACTCCTCCGTCCAGGGGTGGAACCCCTCCACCCTAGGTGCAGCCAGACTCCAGGGCATTCCCTTCTCCAGGGGCAGGACCCCGCCACCCTGGGTGCCAGAAAGAGCTCTGTACCATCATGCTGTAACTAGGATCTAGGGCATTCCCCCATCCAGAGGGGAGACCCCTCAAACCTGGGTGCCAGATGGAGCTCCGCATGCCACTGCAGGCAGGGTTGAGGGCACTTTCCCTTCCAAGGGAAGACACCTCCACCCTGGGTGTCTGGGGGTGCTCCACAGCCAGCTGCAGCCAGGGTAGAGTAGACTCACTTCTCCAGTAGGGAGACACCTCCACCCAGGGTGCCTGTGCCTCTGCACCCAGGGTCCAGGGGAATCCCCCTTCCAGGGAGGGACCTCTCTACCCTAGGTGCCTGGAAGAGCTCCCCACGCAGCTGCAACCAGGCTCCAGGGGACTCCCAGCTGCAGGCTAGAGACGCCCTTCACCCTGGGTGAAGGGGGGAGCTCCACAGTCCGCTTCAACAAGGCTTCAAGGGACTCCCTCTTACTAGGGCGAGACACTTCCTCCCTGGGTACCTGGGGTCGCTCCACAGCCGCTTCAGCAGGATCCAGTGGACTCCCCCATCTGGGGGCGAAACCTCTTCACCCTAGGTGCCTTGGAGAGCTCTGCATAGTGCTACAGCCAGACTCAAGGGGACTCCCTCTACAGGTGCAGGACCCCTCCACCCTGGGTGCAGGGTGGGAGCTCTGCAGGCCGCGGCACACAGGCTCCAGGATATTCCCCCCTCAAGGGGCGAGACCCCTCCACCCTTGGTGTCAGGGGGACCTCCACATGCTGCCCCAGCAGGGTTGAGGGCATTCCCTCTCCTGGGGCAAGGCCCCTTCACCCTAGCTGCCAGGGGGAGCTTCATACACTGCCCTGCCAGCATTAAGGGCACTTTCTCCTCCAAGAAGGAAACTGCTCCACTCTGGGTGGAGGGGGGAGCTCCATACACCTCCACAGCCAAAGTCGAGGGCACTCCCCCTCCAGGGGCAAGACTCCTACACCCTGCATGCCTGGGGTCACTCCGCAGCCCCTTCAGTAAGAGTTGAGTGCAATTCTCCCCTCCATGGGTGAGATCCCTCCAACCTGGGTGCCAGGGGAAGTTCCCTATGCTGCCCCAGCCTGGGTGGAGGGCACTCTCCCCTCCAGGGCAAGACCCTTCCACCCTGGGTGCAGGAGGGAACTCCATACACCTCCCCAGCCAGGGTGGAGGGCACTCCCCCCTCCAGAGGCAAGACCCCTCTACCATGGGAGCCAGGGAGCTCTACATGCTGCAGCCAGGGTTGAGGGCACTCCCCTTTCAGGGCGAGACTCCTCCACCCTGAGTGCTGGGGGAGCTCCGCATGCCTCTGCACCCAGGCTCCAGGAGATTTCCCGCTCAAGGGGTGAGATCCTTCCAACCTGGGTGCCAGGGGGAGCTCAGCATGCCACTGCAGCCAGGGTTGAGGGTACTTTCCCCTCTATGGGCAAGACCCCTCCAACCTGTGTGCCCAGAAAAGCTGGGCATGCCGCCACAGCCAGGGTCTAAGGGACTCCACCTCCAGAGGGATATGCCTCCACCATGGATGCTGTGGGGGGAAGCTCCATATGCCACCAGAGCCAGGAGTGGGACCCCTCCACCCTGGGAGCTGGGGGAAGCACCCCACAATGCTGCAGCCAAGGTCCAGGGCACTCCGCCCTACAGGGGAAAGATCCCTCTACTCTAGGTGCCTGGGGGAAGCTCCACATACCATGGCAGCCACAGTCAAGGGGACACACCCTCCAGGGGCCAGACCCTCCAACCTGAGTGCCAAGGGGAACTCAGCATGCCATTGCAGCCAGGGTTGAGGGCATTTTTCCCTCCAGGGGGGAGACTCCTCCAAACTGGGTGCTGGGGTTGGCTCTGCATGCTGCTTCAGCTAGGATCAAAAGGAATCCCCTTTCCATTGGCAGGACCCCTTCTCCCTAGCTGCCTGGGGAGCTCCATGAGCTGCTGATCCCAGGCTCCATGGGACTCCCCCCTCCAGGCGTGACACCTCTCCACCCTGGAAGCCTAGGGAGCTCTGCATGCTGCTGCAGCCAGGTTGGAGAGCACTCCGCCCTCTAGGGGCGAGACCCCTCCACCTTGTGTGCCCAAGAAAGCTCTGCAGCCATCAAACCCAGGGTCGAGGGCACTCCCCCCTCCAGTGGAGAGACCCTTCCACCATTGTAGCCAGGGGGAGCACTCATCTCTACTGCAGCCGGGGTCCAGGGCACACCCCTCTACAGGGGGTAGACCTCTCCACCCTAGGTGCCTGGGAAGCTCCACACACTATGGCAGCCAGAGTCCAGGGGACTCTTCCCTCCAGGAGGGAGACCCCTCCACCCTAGTTGCCTGGAGGAGCTCCTTACTCCACCTCAGCAAGGGTCAAGGGCACTCCCTCCTCTGTTGGCAAGACCCCACCACCCTTGGTTCCAAGGGGAGCTCCACACACCTCCACAGCCAGGGTCCAGTGCACTCCCCCTTCCAGGGGGGAGACCACTCCACACTGGGTGACAGGGGGAGCTCTCAACACTTAGCCTCAGCCAGGTACCATGGGACTCACCCTGCAGGGGCAAGACATTTCTACCTTAGGTGCTGGGGGTCGCTCTGCATGCCACTGAAGCCAGGGTCAAGGGAACTTCCCCCTACAGGGGTGAGACCCCACCACCCTAGAAGCCTGGGGGAGCATCCCACACCACTGCAGCCCGGATCCGGGAGACTCCCCAGGTCCAGGGTGCAGGAAAGAGCTCTGAATGCTACTGCAGCCATGGTCTAGCGCACTCCCCCCCCCCAAAGGAAGAGGCCCTTTCAACTTGGGGGAGCTCTGCATGCCAGAGCAGCCAGGGTTGAGGGTACTTTCCCCTCAAGGGGGAGACCCCTAGACCTGGGTGCTCCAGGAGCTCCCTGGAGGAGACTCATTCCAGGGTTGAGACCCCTCCATCCTTGGTACTGGAGGGAGCTCAGCACACTCTGCAGCCAGGGTCAAGGGGACTCCCCCCTCCAGGGGCAATACCCCTCCACAATGGGTGCCTGCAGGAGCTCCTTACTCTGCTCCAGCCAGGATTGAGGGCACTCCCCCCTCCACGTGGGCGATCCCTCCACCCTGGGTGCTGGGAATCGCTTCATAAGCCGCTGCATCCAGGGCGAGGACTCCTCCCATCCAGGAGGGTGACCCCTTCACCCTGGGTGCTTGGAGGACCTCCTTACTCTGCCCCAGTCAGGGTCAAGGGCACCCCCTTCTCCAGGTGCCGGACCACTCCACCCTGGGTGCCTAGGGGAACTCCAAACACCACTGCAGCCTGGGTGGAGGGGACTCCCATTTCCACAGGGTGCTGCACCGAGGCTTGAGGAGACTCCTCCCTCAAGGGGTGAGAATCCTCCACCCTGGTGCAAGGGGAGCTCCTCTAGCCACTGTAGCCAGCTATGAGTGGAATTTCCCCTCCAGGGGCGAGACCCCTCCAACCTGGGGTCTGCAACCAGGGTGGAGGGAACTGCCACCTCCAGGGTGGAGACCCCTCCAACCTAGGTGCGGGGGGAGCTCTGCACACTGCTGCAGCCAGTTTCGAGGGCACTCCACCCTCTAGGGACAAGACTCTCCACCCTGGCTGCCAGGGAGTGCTCTGCATACTGCTGCAGCCAGGGTCCAGGACACTCCGTTCTCCAGGGGTGAGACCCCTTCAACCTGGGTATCTGGAGAAATTCAGCTCGCCTGCAGCCAGGGTGGAGGGTACACCCCTCTCCAGAGTGGAGACCCCTCCATCCTTGGTGCCAGGGGGAACTCTGCACACTGCCACATACAGGCTCAACTCCCCCCACCAGGGGTGGGACCCCTTCACTCTGGGTGCCAGGGGAGGCCCTCAAGCCACTGCAGCAAGGGTCAAGGGGTCTTCCCCCTTCAAGTCCAGGACCCTTACACCTTGGGTGTCCGGGGGAGCTCCACATGCAGCTTCAGCCAGGGTCAAGGGGACTCTCCCCTCCAGGGGCGAGACTCCTCCACCCTTGGTACCTGGGGTCGCTCCACATCCCACTGCAGCCAGGGTCGAGGGGAATCCACCCAGCAGGAGCAAAATCCCTCCACCATAAGTGCCTGGGGGAGCTCCCCATGCCTATGCACCCAAGCTCGAGGGGATCCCCCCCCTCCAGGGGCGAAACCTCTCCACCCTGGGTGCTGGCGGGAGCTCTGCATGCTGCTGCAGCCAGACTCCAGCGGACTTGGGACTTCCTTCTCCAGGAGTGGGACCCCTCCACCCTGGGTATCAGGGGGAGCCCCACATGCCTCACATGCCTCCGCAGGCAGGAATGAGGGGAATCCCCCCTCCAGAAGCAAGACTCCTCCACCCTGGTTGTCATGGGTGTAGCTCTGCCTGCTGCTGCAGCCAGGGTCAAGGGGACTCCCCCATCCAGGGTCAGGACCCCTCCAACCTAGGTGCCCAGGGTAGCTCTGCAAGCTGCTGCAGACAGACTAGAGGAGAGTCCCTTCTCCATAGGCAAGACCCCTCCAACCTGTGTGCCAGTGGGAGCTCCTCAGGCTGTTGCAGCCTGGCTCCAGAGAACTCCTCTCTTCAGAGGTGAGACTCCTCAACCCTGGGTGCCTGGGGGAGCTACAAAAGCTGCAGCAGCCAGGGTCCAGTGCACTTTCTTCTCCAGAAGTGAGACCTCTGGAACTAGGTGCCAGGGGCAGCTCTGCAAGCCCCTGTAGCCAGGGTCCAGGGCACACCCCCCTCCTGAAGCGAGACCCCTTCAACCTGCATGCTGGAGGGAGCTCTGCATGCTGCTGCAGCCAGGGTCCAGGGCACTCCCCAATCCAGGGGTTATATCCCTTCACCCTGGGTAGGGGGGTGCTCCACAGGCCGCTGCACCCAGACTCCAGGGGACTCCCCTCTCCAGGGGCTAAACCTCCCCACCCTGGGTGCTGGCAGGAGCTCTGTATGCTGCTGCAGCCAGACTCCAGGGGACTTTCTTCTCCTGAGGCTGGCCTCCTCCACCCTGGGTACCAGGGAGAGATCAGCACACTGCTGCACCCAGGATCAAGGGCACTCCCTTCTCCAGGAGCGGGACCACTCCACCCTGGGTACAGGAAGGAAGGAGTCCACATGCTGCTGCCACCAGGGTCAAGGAGACTCCCTGCACCAGGGGAGAGACCCCCTTCAACCTGTGTGCCAGGGAAAACTCCACATGCCACTGAACCCAGCCTCAAGGGGACTCCCTATTCCAGGCACGAGACCCCTCCATGCTGGGAGCCTGGAGAGCTCTGCATGATGCACCCAGGGAGGAGAGCACTCCCCCATCAAGGGGCAAGACCCCTCCACCTTGGGTTCCCAGGTGAGCTCAGCATACCACAGAAGCCAGGGTCAAGGGGACTCCTCCCTCCAGGGGTGGAAACCCTCTACCCTAGGTGCCTGGGGGAGCTCCCCACACCACTGCACCCAGGCTGGAGGGGACTCCCCCCTACAGGCGGGAGACACCTCCACCTAGGATACTGGGTGGAGCTCCACGCTGCTGCAACCTGGCTTGAGGAGCGAGACTCCTCCACCCTGGGTGCCTGGGGTCCCTACACAAATGCTCAACCAGGATCCAGTGGACTCCCCCTTCTTGGGGCGGTACCCCTCCACCCTAGGTAACCTGGGAAGTTCTGCATGTTGCCACAGCCAGACTCTAGGGAACTTTTTTCTAGAGGTGCGGGACCCCCAACACCCTGGGTGCCAGGGGGAGCTCCGCAGGCCTCAGCACCGAGGCTCGAGGAGACTCCCGCCTCCAGTGGGGAGATACCTCCACCCTGGGTGCCAAGGAGGAGCCCCTTACTCTGTCCAAGCCAAGATCAAGGGTACTACCCCCTCCAGAGGCGACACTCCTCCACCTTGGGCGGCCTGCGGAGATCCTCGCGCCTCCGCAGCCAAGCTTGATGGGACTCTTCCCTCCAGAAGCGAGACCCCTCCAACCTGGGTGCCAGGGTGAGATCCACAGGGTGCTGCACCCAGGCTCGAGGGGATTCCCCCCTCAAGGGGCTAGAAACCTCTACGCTGGGTGCCAGGGGAGCTCCTCACTCTGCTGCAGCCAGGGTTGAGGGGACTTTCCCCTCCAGGGCCAAGACCTCTCCAACCTGGGTTGCAGGAAGGGGGGAGCTCAGCATGCCTGCAGCCATGGTGGATAGGACTCCTGCATCCAGGGTGGAGATCTCTTCCTGCTGCAGCCAGGGTCCAGGGCACTCCCTTCTCCAGGAGCAATACCCCTCCACCCAGGGTCCCTGTGGGAGCTTGCAAACCATTGCAGACAGTCTTTGCAGACAATGTCGAGGTGATTCCTTCCTCTAGGGGCGAGACTTCTCCACCCTGGGTGCCAGGGGGAGCTCCTCATGCTGCTGTAGCCAGGGTTGAGTGGATTCCCCTACAGGGGTGAGACTCCTTTACCCTGTGTACCTGGGGAGCTCCACATGCCAATGCAGCCAGAGTCCAGGGGACTCCCTCCTCCAGTGGCAACCCCTCCACCCTGGGTGCTCATGCTGCTGCAGCTAGGGTCTAGAGGACTCCCCCAGGCTCAAGGGGACTCCCCCCTTCTCTGGGCGCAAGATAAGTCCACCCTGAATGCCAGGGGGAGCTCCACATGCTGCTGTAGCAAGGGTACAGGGCACTTCCTTCTCCAGGGGCAAGAGGCCTCCAACTCCTATCTGGAGTTCTGCACACTGCAAGAGGCAGACTGCAGGGGACTCTCATTACCAGGGGAGAGATCCCTCCACCCTGGGTGCCAGGGGTGGGGGGAGCTCCTCACCCCGCTGCAGCCAGGTTTGAGGGGAATTCCCCCTCCAGGGGCAAGACCACTCCACCTTGGGTGCCAGGAGAAGCTCCTCACGCCACTCCAGCCAGGATCAAGGGCACTCCCCACTCCAGATGTGAGATCCTTCCATGCTGGGTGCCACGGGATCTCCACACACCACTGCACCCAGACTCCAGAGGACTCCCTCCTCAAGGAGCGAGACTCTTCTACCCAGAGTGCCTGGGGTCCCACCTCAGCTGCTGCAGCCAGGGTCCAGGGGACTCCTCCTCAAGTGGCAGGACCCATCCACCCTAGGTGCTAGGGGGAGCTCTGCATGGCACCGCAGCCAGACTAGAGGCAACTCCATTCTCCAGGAATGGGACCCTGCCACCCTGAGTGCCAGGGGGAGCGCCACAGGATGTTTTACCCAGGCTCGAGGACACTCCCCTGTCCAGGGGGAGACCTCTCCACCCTGGGAGCTTGGGAAAGCTCTGCATGCTGTTGCAGCCAGGATCCAGGGCACTCCCACCTCCAGGGGCAAGACCCCTCCATCCTGGATGCCTGGGGGAGCTCCAAATGCCACAGCACCCAGGCTTTAAAGGCCTCCCCCCTCCAAGGGCAAAACCCCTCCACCTTGGTGCTGGGAGGACCTCAGCATGATGTTTCACCCAGGCTCAAGGGGACTCCACCCTCCAGGGCGAAAACCCTCCAACCTGGCATCCAGGGGGAGCTCAGCATGCCTGCAGCCAGGGTGGACGACACTCCCCCCTCCAGGGTAGAGATACCTCCATCCTAGTTACCAGGGGGAGCTCCCCAGGACCAGCAGCCAGGGTCGAGGGCACTCCCCCCTCCAGGGGCCAGACCCCTCCACCCTGGGTACTTGGGGAGCATGGAGCTCAGTGATGTGTGGACATCACTGAAGCCAGGGTCAAAGGGACTGCCCCCTCTAGGGGCGAGACCCCTCCACACTGGGTGCCAGGAGGAGCTCCATACTTCACACCAACCAGGGTCTAGGGCACTCCCTCCTCCAGGGGTGAGACTCCTCCACTCTGAGAGCTGGGTAAAGCTTCTTACTTGGATCCAGCCAAGGTAGAGGGCACTTTCTCCTTTAGGGATGTGACCCCTCCCTGCTGAGTGCCAGGGAGAGCTCTGCATGCCACCAGACCCAGGCTAGAGGGGACTTCCTTTTCCAGGAACAGGAACCTGCCACTCTGGTTGGCGGGAGAGCCCACAGGATGCTTCAACCAGGCTCGAGGGGACTCCCCCTTCCATGGGTGAGACCCCTCCACCCTGGGTGCCATGGGTAGCTCAGCACAACTCAGCAGCCATGGTCAAGGGCACTCCCCCCTCCAGGGGCGAGACCCCTCCACCCTGAGTGCCTGGGGGAGCTCCACACACCACTGAAGCCAGGGTCAAGGGGACTGCCCCTTCTAGAGGCTCCTCCACACTGGGAGGAGCTCCATACTCCACCCCAGCCAGGGTTGAGGGCACTCCCTCTTCCAGGGGAGAGACCCCTCCACCCTGAGTGCCAGGGGTAGATCAGCACACCACTGCAGTCAGGGTTGAGGGGACTCCTTCATCCAGGGGCGAGACCCCTCCACCCTGGGTGCTGAAAGGAGCTCCATACTCCTCCCCAGCCAGGGTCAAGGGGACTCCCCCTTCCAGGGGCAAAACCTCTCCACCCTGGGTGTCAGTAGGAGTTCTTTACTCTGTCCCAGCCAAGGTCAAGGAAACTCCCTTCACTAAGTGCAAGACCCCTCCACCCTGGGTGCCTGGGTCAAGGGGATTGCCTCCTCCAAGGGTGAGACTCTTCCACCCTGAAAGCCACCACAACCAGGGTCGATGGGAATCCCTCTTTTAGGGGCTGGACCCCTCCACTCTAGGTGCCAGGGGAAATTCTGCATGACCCTGCAGTCAGGTCAGGGGACTCCTCCCTCCAGGGCCATTACCCCTCCACATTGGGTGCCTTGAAGAGCTCCTTACTCTGCCCCAGCCAGGGTTGAGGGCACTCCCCCATCCAAAAGCTAGATCCCTCCACCCTGGGACCTGGAGGTTGCTCGAAAGCTTCTGCAGCCAGGGACCAGGGGACTCCCCTCTCCAAGGGTGGACCACTCCACCCTAGGTGCCAGGAAGCTCTGCAAGCCACTGCACCCATGCTTGAGGGGACTTGCCCTCCAGGTGCGAGACCCCTCCACCCTGGCAGCCGAAGGAGCTCTGTATGCTACTGCAGCCAGGGTGGAGGGCACTGCCCCCTCCAGGGGCAAGACCTCTCCACCCTGGGTGCTGGGGGTGGCTCCACACGCTGCTGCAGCCAGGGTCGAGGGGACTCCCCCCTCCATGGGTGGGACCACCCCAACCTAGGTGCCAGGGCAAGCTCCGCAAGCTACTACAACCAGGCTCCAGGGCACTCCCCCCTCTAGGCTTGAGACCCCTCCACCCTGAGTGTCTGGGGAAGGGGGGAAGCGCTGCAGGCCTCATCATCCAGGCTCTAGGATACTCCCCGCCTCAAGGGGCAAAACCCCTCCACCATGGGTGCCAGGGGGAGCTCCATTCGTCGCCCCAGCCAGGGTGGAGGGCACTTTCTCCTCCAGGGGCCAGATCCCTCCTCTCTAGGTGTAGGGGGGAGCTCTGCATGCTGCTGCAGCAAGATTCCAGGGGACTCCCTTCTCCAGGGGTGGGACCTCTCCACCCTGGGTGCCTGAAGGAGCTCCACACACCACTGCAGCCAGGGTTGAGGGCACTTTTCCCTCCAGGTAGACCTCTCCATCCTGGGTGTCTGGGGAGCTCCTCATGCAGCTGCAGGCTTGGTTGAAGGGACTCCTCCCTCCAGGGGCCAGACATTTCCACCCTAGGTGCAGGGGGGAACTCTGCATGCTGCTGCAGCCAGGGTCCAGGGCACTCCGCCCTCAAAGGGAAAGACCTCTCCAACCTGTGTGCCAAGGGGAGCTCTGCACACCACAGCAGCCAGGGTTGAGGGTACTTTCCCCTCCAGGAGTGAGACCTCTAGACCTGGGTGCCAAGGGAGCTAAGCAAGCCACTACAGCCAGGGTCGCAGAGATTCTCCCCTGCAGGGGCAAGACCCCACCACCCTTGCTGCCGAAGGGAGATCCTCAAGCCCCTGCAGCCAGGGTCGAGGGGACTCGCCCCTCCAGGGGCTATACCCCTCCACACTGGGTGCCTGGAGGAGCTCCTTACTTCACCTCAGCCAGGGTCAAGGGCACTCCCTTCTCCATTGGCGAGATCCCTCCATGTTTGGTGCCAGGGGGAGCTCTGCAAGCCTCCACAGCCAGGGTCCAGTGCACACATCCCTCCAGGGGGAAGACCCCTTTACTCTTGGTGACAGAGGGAGCTCCACAAGTAGCCTCAGCTAGGGTCGAGGGGACTCCCGGCTCCATGGGCAAGACCTTTCCTCCCTGGGTGCAGGGGGTCGCTCAGCAGGCCACTACAGCCAGAGTCAAGAGGACTTCCCCATACAGAGGAGAGACCACCTCCACCCTAGACGCTGTTGGGAGCACCTCACGCCAATGCAGCCAGGGTCCAGGGCACTCCCTGCTCCATGTTCCAGACCTCTGCACCCTGGGTTCCAGGGGAATCCCCTTAAGCCGCTGCAGCCAGTGTTAATGGCACTCTACCCTCCAGGGGCGATACCCCTCAACCCTGGGTGATGGGGGAGCTCTGCAGGCAAGCATCCATCACATTCAGCCTCCAGGGGACTCCTTCCTCCAGAGGCCGAACCCCTCTACCCTGGGGTCTTGGGGTCGCTCAGCATGCCACTGTAACCAGGATCCAGGGAAATCTCCCCTCCAGGGGTGAGATCCTTCCACCCTGGGTCCGGGGGAGCCCTAAACGCCACAGCAGCCAGGGTCCAGGGCACTCCCTGCTCCAGGGGCGAGACCCCTCCACCCTGGGTGCCAGGGTGAGCTCTGCACACCACTGAAGTCAGGATTGAGGGGACTCTCCACTCCAGAGACCAGACCCCTCCACCCTGGTTACCTGGGGGAGTTCCGCATGCCACTGCAGCCAGGGTCGAGGGGACTCCTTCCTCCAGGTGCAAGAGCCCTCCACCATGGTGCCAGGGATAGCTCTGCACACCGCTGCAGCCAGGGTCCAGGGAACTCCCCACTCCAGGGGCAAGACCCCTCCACCCGGGTGCTGGTGGTCGCTCTGCATGCCACTTCAGCCAGGGTCGAGGGGACTTCCCCATCCAGGGCAGGACCCCTCCAACCTAGGTGCCAGCACAAGCTCTGCAAGGGCACTCCCCCCTCCAGGCTTGAGACGCCTTCACCCTGAGTGCCTGGGGTCGCTCAGCAGCTGTTTCAGCCAGGGTCGAGGGGATTCCCTTCTTCAGGGGCAGACTTCTCCACCCTGGGTGCCAAGGGGGTGCTTCACAGGCCAAGGCACCCAAGCTAGAGGAGACTCCTCCCTCAAGGGGCGAAAGCCCTCCATCCTTGCTGGGGGGAGCTCCATTTGTGGACCCAGCCAGGGTGGAGGGCACTTTCTCCTCCAGGGGTGGGACCCTTCCTCTCTAGGTGCAGGGGGGAGCTCTGCAGGACCTCTCCACCCTGGGTGCCTGAAGGAGCTCCACATGCTGCTGCAGCCAAAATCGAGGGCACTCCCCCCTCTAGGGGGGAGAACCCTCCAACCTGGGTACCAGGATGAGCTCCACACCACTGCAGCCAGGATTGAGGGCATTTTACCCTTCAGGGGTTAGACCCCTGCACCTTGGGTTTTGGGGGGAGCTCTGCATGCAGCCGCACCCAGGCTCCAAGGGACTCTCCCCTTCAGGGAGAAGACCCCTCCAACCTGGGTGTCAGGGGGAGCTCCCCACGCTGCTGAAGCCAGGTTCAAAGGGACTCTCCCATCCAGGGCCTGACACCCCCATGCTGGGTTCCAGGAGGAGCCCTTTACTCTGCCCAAGCCAGATTTCAGGGTACTCCCCACCCCTGCCCTGAGACTGCTCCACCTTGGGTGCCAGGGGTAGCTCTGCACACTGCACACTGCACACTGCTGTAGCCAAGGTGGAGGGGACTCCCCCATCTAGGTGCAAGACCCCTCCACTCTGCATGCTGAGTGGAGCTCCTTACTCTACCTTAGCCAGGGTCAAGGGCACTCCCCAATCCAGGGGTGAGACCCCTCCCCTCTGGGTGCCTGGGGTAGCTCCACACACCACTGCAGCCAGGGTCCAGGGGACTCCCCCATTCAGGAGGTAGATCCATCCAGCCTGTGTGCCCAGAGGAGCTCCTTACTCTGCCCCAGTCAGGGTCAAGGGCACTCCCTCTTCCAGAGGCAAGACCTCCCCACACCCTTGGTGCCTGAGGTAGGGAGCTCCACAAGCTGCTGCAGCCAGAGTGGAAGGGACTCCCTCCTCCAGGAGGGAGAACCCTCCATCCTGGGAGGAGGGGGGAGCTACTCATGCTGATGCAGCCAGGGCCTAGGGCACTCCCTTCTCCAGGGGTGAGAAGACTCTAACCTGTGTGCCAGGGGAAGCTCCTCAGGCCTCTGCAGCCAGTCTCAAGGGGATTCCCATCTCCAGGGGTGGGATCACTTCACCCTGGCTGCCAAGGGGAGCTTTGCATGCTGCTGCACCCAGGGTTGAGGGCACTCCCCTCTCCAGGGGAGACGCCTCTACCCTGGGTGCCTGGTGGAGCTCACACACTGCTGCAGCCAAGGTCGAGAGACTTCCCCCTCTAGGGGTGAAACCCCTCAAACCTGTGTACAGTGGAGATCTCCACACAGCTGCTGCACCCTGGCTAGAGGAGACTGCCTTCTCCAAAAATGGGACCCCGCCACCCTGGGTGCTGGTGGGAGCTCCACATGATGCTTCACCCAGGCTAGAGGGGACTCCCCCCTCCAAGAGCTAGACCCCTTCACCCTGGGTGCCCCGGGGGTAGCTCCACAGGCCACTACTCCCAGTCTCGCGGAAACTCTTTTCTCAACCTTGGGTGCCAGGGATAGCTCCACACACAGCTTCATCCAGAGTTGAGGGGACTGCCCCCTCCATGACATGACCCCTCCTCCCTGGGTGCTCCAATGAGCTCCTTACTCCGCCCCAGCCAGGGTCTGGGGCACTCCCCTCTACAGGGGCTATACCTCTCCGCCCTGAGTGCTTGGGGTAGCTCAGCACACTGCTGTAGCCAGGGTGGAGGGGACTCCCCCCGTCCAGGGGCAATACACCTCCACTATAGGTGCCTGGAGGAGCTCCTTATTCTTCCCAAGCCAGATTGGAGTGTACTCCCCCCTCCAGGGGCGAGACCCCTTCACCCTGGTTGCCTGGTGGAGCTCCGCAGGCAGCGCAGCCAGGCTGAGGGGACTTTCTCCTCCAGCAGAGAGACCCCTCCATCCTGGATGGCAGGATGCGCTCCAAAGGCCACTGCACCCAGGCTCTAGAAGACTCCCCCATCAAGGGGCGAGACTCCTCCACTCTGGGTTTGAGGGGAGCTCCTCATGTTGCTGCTGCCAGGGTTATGGGGACTCCCCCTCCAGTGGCAAGACCCCCTCCAACTTCGGTGCCTGGGGATCGCTCCACATGTCACTGCAGCCAGGATCCAGTGGACTCCCTTGTCCAGGGGCGAGACCCCTCAACCCTGAGTGATGGGAGAGCCCTGCACGCTATTGCAGCCAGGGTCCAGGGCACTCCGGGCACCAGGGGCAAGATTCCTTCACCCGGTGCCTAGGGAGACCCGCACATGCTGCAACCAGGCTCCAAGGGATTCCCCCTTCCATGGGTGAAACCTCTCCACCCTGGGGGCTAGGGGGAGCTCTGCATGCTGCTGCAGCCAGACTCCAGGGGGCACCCTTCTCCAGGGGCAGGACTCCTCCACCCTGGGTGCCAGGGTAAGCTCAGCACGCTGCTGAAGCCAGGGTCAAGGGCACTCTCTAGTTTTGAGACCCCTCTCACCTGGGTCCCAAGGGGAGGTCCACACACCACAGAAACCAGGGTGCAGGGTACTTCTCCCTCCAGGGGCGGGTCCCCTCCACCCTGGATGCAGGAAGGAACTCCACATGCTGCAGTAGCCAGGGTCAAGGGGATTCCCTCCTCCAGTTGAGAAACCCTCTAACCTGGGTGCCAGGGCGAGCTTCCGCATGCCCCTGCTTCCAGGCTCCAGGGGACTCCCTGTTCCAGGAGTGAGACCCCTCCACCCTGGTTGCCTGAGGGAGCTTCTTACATCATCCAAGCCATGATGGAGTGAACACCCGAGTCCAGGGACAAGACCCTTTCACACTGGAAGCCAGGGGAGCTCTGCATGCTGCAGCCAGGGTCCATGGCACTTCCCCCTCCAGGGGAGAGACCCCTTCACCCTAGGTGCCAGGGGGAGCTCAGCACGCTGCTGCAGCCAGGGTCCAAAGGATTCCCCCTCCAGGCAAGGGACCCCTCCAACCTATGTGCCCAGGGAATCTGTGCATGCTGCCTAGCCAGACTGGAGAAGACTCTCTTCTCCAGGGGCAGGACCCCTCCACCCTGGGTGCCAGAGGGGAGTTCCATATGATTCTGCACCCAGGCTCAGTGGACTTCAGTAGCGAGACCCCTGAACCCTGGGTGCTGGGGGTTGCTCTGCACACTGCTGCAGCCAGGGCCAAGGGCCCTCCCTACTCTAGGGGAGATACCCCTCCACCGTGGGTGCAGGGGAAAGCTCCTCACACCGGTGCACCCGGGCTCCAGGGAATCTCTCATCCATGGGTGAGAATCCTGCACCCTGGGTGCAGGAGGAGCTCCACATGCAGATGCATTCAGGGTCAGAGGGGTCTCCCTCCTCCAATCACTGGACCCCTCCACCCTAGGTGCAATAGGGAGCTCTGCATGCTGCTGCAGCCAGACTCCAGGTGATTCCCTTCTCCAGGGGCGGGACCCTTTCATCCTGGGTGCCAAGGGGAGTTCAGCACGCTGCTGCAGCCAGTGTGGAAGGAACTTTCTTCTCCAGGGGTGAGACCCCTCCAACCTGGGTGCCAGATGGAGCTCCACACGCCACTACATCCAGGGTACAGAGTACTCCCCCTTCCAAGGGCGAGACCCCTCCAGCTTAGGTGCAAGGGGCACTCTGCATGAGGCCACATCAGACTAGAGGAGACTCACTTCTCCAGGGGTAGGACTCCTCCTCCCTGGGTGCCAGGCGGGAGCTCCTTAGGATGCTGCAGCAGGGTCAAGTAGACTCCCTCCTCCATGGGTGAGAACTCTCCACCTTGGGTTCCAGGCAGAGCTCTGCACGCTATTGCAGCCAGGGTCTAAGGGACTCCTCTGTCCAGGGGGACCACTCCACCCTAGGTGCAGGGCGGAACTCTATGATGCTGCAGCCAGACACCAGGGGACTCCCTTCTCCAGGGGCGGGACCCCTCCAAACTGGGTGCCAGAAGGAGCTCCACATCACGCTGCTGCAGCCAGGATCTAGGTCATTCTCCCTTCCAGGGTAGAGACCCCTCAATCCTGGGTGCCAGGGGGAGCTCCACACACCACTGCAGCCAGGGTAGAGGGCACTTTCCCCTCTAGGGGGTAGACCCCTCCACCCTGGGTTCCTGGGATCACTCAGTATGCTGCCACTGCACCCAGAGTCCAGGGAAATGCCCCCTCCCGGGAAGGGACCTCTCCACCTTAGTTGCCTGGAAGAGCTCCCCACGCAGCTGCAACCAGGCTGGAGGGGACTCCCTGCTCCAGACTTGAGACCCCTCCACCCTAGGTGAAGGGGGGAGCTCCACAGCCAGCTTCACCAAGGCTTCAGGGGACCCCTCCTCCTAGGGCTAGACCCCTCCACCCTGGGTGCCTGGGGTCCCTCCACAGCCACTTCAGCCAGGATCCAGTGGACTCCCCCATCTAAGGGCAAAACGAAACCTCTTCACCCTAGACGCCTTGGAGAGCTCTGCATGCTGCCACAGCCAGATTCAAGGGGACTCCCTCTACAAGTGCAGGACCCCTCCACCCTGGGTGCAGGGTGGGAGCTCTGCATGCACACCCAGCCAGGGTTGAGGGCATTCCCTCTCCTGGAGCAAGGCCCCTTCACCCTGGGTGTCAGGGGGAGCTTCATACACCGCCCTGCCAGGATGAAGGGCACTTTCTCCTCCAAGAACTAAACCCCTCCACCCTGGGTGCAGGGGAGAGCTCCACACACTGTCACAGCCAAAGTCAAGGGCACTTCCCCCTCCAGGGGCAAGACTCCTACACCATGGGTGCCTGGGGTCACTCCTTAGCCTCTTCAGTAGAATTGAGTGGAATCCCCCCTCCATGGGTGAGATCCCTCCAACCTGGGTGCCAGGGGAAGTTCCCTATGCTGCCCCAGCCTGGGCGGAGGGCACTCCCCACTCCAGGGCGAGACCCTTCCACCCTGGGTGCAGGAGGGAGCTCCATACACCTCCCCAGCCAGGGTGGAGGTCACTCCCCCTTCCAGAGGCAAGACCCCTCTACCATGGGAGCCAGGGGAGCTCTACATGCTGCAGCCAGAGTCGAGGGCACTCCCCTTTCAGGGAGAGACCCCTCCACCATGGGTGCTGGGGGAGCTCCGCATGCCTCTACACGCAGACGGAGAAGACTCCCCCTTTCAGGAGTAAGATCCGTCCACGCTGGGTGCAGCGGGGGGAATCTCTGAACGCCACTGCACCCAGGCTCCAGGAGACTTCCCACTCCAGGGGCGAGACCCTCCAACCTGGGTTCCAGGGGGAGCTCAGCATGCCACTGCAGCCAGGGTTGAGGGCACTTTCCCCTCTATGGGCGAGACCCCTCCAACCTGTGTGCTCAGAAAAGCTGGGCATGCCGCCACACCCAGGGTGTAAGGGACTCCGGGCTCCAGAGGGATATCCCTCCACCCTGGATGCTGTGGGGGGAAGGTCCATATGCCACCGGAGCCAGGGTCCAGGGAACTCGCTCCTCCAGGAGCGGGACCCCTCCACCCTGGGAGCTGGGGGAAGCCACCCCATGCTGCTGCAGCCAAAATCCAGGGCACTCCCCCCTACAGGGGCAAGACTCCTCCACCCTAGATGCCTGGGGAGCTCCACACACCGCGGCAGCCAGGGTCAAGGAGACACCCCCTCCAGGGGCGAGATCCTCCAACATGAGTGCCAAGGGGAACTCAGTGTGCCACTGCAGCCAGGGTTGAGGGCATTTTCCCCTCCAGGGGGGAGACTCCTCCAAACTGGGTGCTGGGGTTGTCTCTGCATGCTGCTTCAGCTTGGCTCACAAAGAATCCCCCTTCCATTGGCGGGACCCCTTCTCCCTAGCTGCCTGGGGAGCTCCATGAGCTGCTGATCCCAGGCTCCATGGGACTCCCCCATCCAGGAGTGACACCTCTCCACCCTGGAAGCCTAGGGAGCTCTGCATGCTGCTGCAGCCAGGTTGGAGGGCACTCTGCCCTCTAGGGGCGAGACCCCTCCAACCTGTGTGCCCAAGAAAGCTCTGCAGCCATCAAACCCAGGGTCGAGGGCACTCCCCCCCCTCCAGTGGAGAGACCCTTCGACCCTGGTAGCCAGGGGGAGCACTCCTCTCTGCTGCAGCCACGGTCCAGAGCACACCCCTCTACAGGGGCGAGACCTCTCCACCCTAGGTGCCTGGGGGAGCTCCACACACCATGGCAGCCAGGATCCAGGGGACTTTTCCCTCCAGCGGGGAGACCCCTCCACCCTGGGTGACTGGAGGAGCTCCTTATTCCACCTCAGCCAGGGTCGAGGGCACTCCTTCCTCTATTGGTGAGACCCTCCACCCTTGATGCCAGGGGGAGCTCCACAGCCCTCCATAGTCAGGGTCCATTGCACTCCCCGCCCGCTGCAAAGGGGAGACCACTCCACCTTGGGTGACAGGGGGAGCTCTCCACACTTAGCCTCAGCCAGGGTCCATGGGACTCCCCCACACACAGGGGCAAGACATTTCCATCATAGGTGCTGGAGGTTGCTCTGCATGCCACTGAAGCCAGGGTCAAGGGAACTTCCCCCTACAAGGGCGAGACCCTTCTACCCTAGAAGCCTGGGGGAGCACCACACGCCACTGCAGCCAGGGTCCAGGAGACTCCCCCCTTCACGGGGGAGATCCTTCCACCCTGGGTGCAGGAAGGAGCTCTGCATGCTACTGCAGCCTGGTCTAGGGCTCTCCCCCCTCAAAGGCAGAGGCCCTTTCAACTTGGGGGAGCTCTGCAAGCCCACAGCAGCCAGGGTTGAGGGTACTTTCCTCTCAAGTGGGAGACCCCTAGACCTGGGTGCTCGGGGAGCTTCCGAGCCGCTGCAGCCATGGTCGAGGAGACTGCCCCCTCCAGGGTTGAGACCCCTCCACCCTTGGTTCTGGAAGGATCTCCGCCCTCCCTGCAGCCAGGGTCCAGGGGACTCCCCACTCCAGGGGCAATACCCCTCCACAATGGGTGCCTGCAGGAGCTCCTTACTCTACTCCAGCCAGGGTTGAGGACACTCCCCACCTCCAAGTGGGAGATCCCTCCACCCTGGGTGCTGGGGGTCACTCAGAAAGCTGCCATGGTGGAGAGGACTTCTCCCCTCCAGGAGGGTGACCCCTCCATCCTAGGGTCCTGGGGGAATCTTCATATACCGCTGCATCCAGGGTTGAGGGGACTCCCCCATCCAGGGGTGCCTGGAGGAGCTCCTTACTCTGCCCCAGCCAGGGTCGAGGGCACCCCCTTCTCCAGGTGCAGGATCACTCCACCCTGGGTGCCTAGGGGAGCTCCAAACACCACTGCAGCCAGGGTGGAGGGGACTCCCATTTCCACCGAGGAGACTCCCCCCTCAAGTGGCGAGACTCCTCCACCCTGGTGCCAGTGGAGCTCCTCATGAAGCTGCACCAGGTTTGAGGGGAATTTCCCCTCCAGGGGCGAGACCTCTCCAACCTGGGTTATGGAGGGAGCTCAGCACGCCTGCAGCCAGGGTGGAGGGCACTGCCCCCTCTAGAGCGGAGACCCCTCCAACCTTGGTGCTGGGGGAACTCTGCAGGCTGCTGCAGCCAGTTTCGAGGGCACTCCACTCTCTAGGGATGAGACCTTCCACCCTGAGTGCCCAGGTGAGCAGCAGCCAGGGTCAAGGGGACTCCTCCCTCCAGGGGCGGAAACCCTCCACCCTAGGTACCTGGGGGAGCTCCCCACACCCCTGCACCCAGGCTAGAGGGGACTCCCCCGTACAGGCGGGAGACATCTCCACCTAGGATACTGGGTGGAGCTCCACATGCTGCTGCACCTAGGCTTGAGGAGACTCCCTCTCCAGGAGTGAGACTCCTCCACCCTGGGTGCCTGCTCTGCGCAGCTGCTCAACCAGAATCCAGTGGACTCCCCCTTCTTGGGGCGGTACCCCTCCACCCTAGGTGCCCTAGGAAGTTCTGCATGTTGCAGCAGCCAGACTCCAAGGGACTTCCTTCTAGAGGTGCGGGACCCCACCACTCTGGGTGCCAGGGGGAGCTCTGCAGGCCGGGGCTCCCAGGCGCGAGGAGAATCCCACCTAAAGGGGGGAGATACCTCCACCCTGGGTGCAGGGGAGAAGCCCCTTACTCTGCCCAAGCCATGTTCAAGGGTACTACTGGCTCCAGAGGCGACACTACTACACCTTGGGTGCCCTGGGGAGATCCGCATGCCGCCCCAGCCAAGCTTGATGGGACTCCTCCCTCCAGAAGTGAGACCCCTCCAACCTGGGTGCCAGGATGAGATCCACAGGGTGCTGCACCCCGGCTCGAGGAGATTCCCCCCTCCAGGGGCTAGAACCCTCCACCCTGGGTGCCAGGGGAGCTCCTCAGGCTGCTGCAGCCAGGGTTGAGGAGACATTCCCCTCCAGGGGCAAGACCCCTCTAACCTGGGTTGTGGGGGAGCTCAGCATGCCTGCAGCCATGGTGGATAGGACTCCTGCATCTAGGGTGGAGACCTCTCCAACCTAGGTGGTGCTGGAAGGAGCTCTGCAAGCTGCTGCATCCAGAGTCCAGGGCACTCCCTTCAAGGGTCGAGTGGTCCTCCCCCTCCATGGGCGAGAACCCTCCACCCTGGGTGTTGGGGGAGCTCAGCACACAGCTGCAGCCAGGCCTGAGGGAACTCACCCCTCCAGGGGCGAGATCCCTCCATCCTGGGTGCCTGGGGTCGCTCCACATGACACTGCAGCCAGGGTCGAGGGGAATTCCCCCATTAAGGTCGAAATCCCTCCACTAGGTGCATGGAGGAGCTCCCCATGCCGCTGTACCACCCAGACTGGAGAGAACTCCCCCCTCAGGCGTGAGACCCCTCTACCCTGGGTGCCTGAGGTCACTCCACATGCCACTGCAGCCAAGGTCAAGGGGAATCGCAGCTCCAGCAGCAGGACCTCTCCACTCTAGACACCTGGGGGAGCTCCTCATGCTGTCGCACCCAGGTACCAAGGAATTTTCCCTTCCAGGCCTGAGACCCCTCCATCTAGGGTGCCGGGCGGGGTTGGGGGGAGTTCCGCATGCCACTGCACGTAGGCTTGACTGGACTCCACCCTCCAGGGGTGAGACCCCTCCACCCTGGCTGCCTGGGGTTGCTTCCCAGCTGCTCAACCACATTCCAGTGGACTCCCCCCTCTAGGGGGTGTACCCCTCCACCCTAGGTGCCCTGGAGAGCAGAGCTCTGCATCCTGCCGCAGCCAAACAAGAGGGTACTCCCTACTCCAGAGGCGAGACCCCTCCACCTTGGGTGTCAGGGGGAGCTTCCCAGCTGCTGCAGCCAGGTTCAAGGGTACTCCCCACTCCAGGTGTGAGACCCCTCTTCCCTGGGTGCCAGGGGGAGGTCTGCATACCTCCGAAACCCGACTCCAGGGGACTCCCATCTCCAGGAGTGGGACCCCTACACCCTGGGTGCCTGAAGGAGGTCCTTACTCCACCCCAGCCAGAGTCGAGGGCACTCCCTTCTCCAGGGGAGAGACCCCTCCACCCTGGGTGCCCAGAGGAGCTTCTTACTCTGCCCCAGCCAGGGTCCAGGGCAGTCCCCCCTCCAGGGGCAAGACCTCTGTGGGGGGATCTCTGCACGCAGCCGCAGCCAGGGTCCAGGGGACTCCCTCCTCCGCGTGCGAGGCTCCTCCACCCTGGGTGCAGGGAGGAGCTCCTTACTCCGACCAAGCCAGGATCCAGGACAATCCCCCTTATATGGGCGAGACTCCATCACCCTGTGTGCTAGGGAGAGCTACCATGGTGGAGGGGTCTCAGGATGGTATACCCAGGTTCCAGGGGACTCCCTTCTCCAAGAAAGGAACCCTGCCACCCTGGGTACCAGAGGGAGCCCCTCAGGATGCTTCACCCAAATTACAGAGGACTCCCCTCTCCAGGGTCATGACCCCTCCACCCTGGATGCCAGGGGGAGCTCTGCATGGCACTTCAGCCTGACTCCAGGAGACTCCTTTCTCCGGTAAGGAGACCCTGTCACCCTGGGTGTCAGGGGGAGCTCCGCATGATGCAGCACCCAGGCTCAAGGAAACTCCCCCCTCCAGGTGCGAGACCCCTCCACCTTGGGCACCGGGGAGGGGGGAGCTCAGCATGCAGCTGCAGCTAGACTCCAGTGGACTCCTCCCTCCAGGGGCAAGACCCCTCCACCCTGGGTGCTAGGGTGAACTCCTCAGGCCACTGCACCCAGGCTCCAGGAGACTCCCGCCCCATAGGGGCCTGACTCCTCCCTGGGGACCAGTGGGAGCACCACAGCTGCTGTGACTCCCAAATCCTGGGGCATGACCCCTACAATTTGGGTGCCTGGGGGAGCTCCACACACCAAGGCAGCCAGGCTCAAGGGGATTCCCCCCTCCAGGAGTGAGACTACTCCAACCTGGGTTCCTTGGGAGCTCAGCACACCTTCAACCAGATGGAGGGCACTCCCCACCCCAGGGGCGAGAGCCCTCCACAGTGAGTGCCAGGGAGAGCTCTGCATGCTGCTGCAGCCAGGGTCCAGGGCACTACTTCCTCCAGGGGCCAGCTCTGCTCGTCTCTGCACCCAGGCTAGAGGGGAAGCCCCCCTCAGGCATGATATGTCTGGGTTCTGTGGAGAGCTCCGTATGCCAATGCACCAAGGTTCAAGGAGAATACCCCCCTGCAGGGGCGAGACCCCTCCACCCTGGGTGCCTGGGGGAGGTCTGCATGATGCTGCAGTCAGACTTGAGGGGACTCCTTTCTACAGGGGCAGGACTTCTCCTGGATGCCAGGGTGGAGCTCAGCAGGCCGTGGCACCCAGGCTAGAAGAGACTGGAAGAGACTCCCCCTTCAAGGGGTGAGACCCCTGGGTGCCAGTGGGGAGCTCTGCATGATTCTGCACCCAGGCTCAAGTGGACTACCCCTCCAAGGACGAGACTCCTGCACCCTGGGTGACTGGGGTAGCTCTGCAGACAACCACACCCAGGCTCCAGGAGACTTCCCTATTCCAGGGGCGAGGCTCCTATACCCTGTGTGCCAGGGGGAGCTCTGCACACTGCAGCAGCCAGGGTTGATGGGACTCCTCCCGCCAGCAGCGGGACCCCAACACCCTAGGTGCATCCGGACTCCAGAGGACTCCCTTCTCCTGGGGTGGGATCCCCTCAACCCTGAGTGCCTGGGGTAGCTCCGCAGCCACTTCAGCCAGGGGTGGGATTCCCTTCACCCTAGGTACCCTGGGGAGCTTTGTATGCTGCCGCAGCCAGACTCCCTTTTACAGGTGCGGGACCCCTCCACCCTGGGTGCCAGAGGGGAGATCCACAGGCTGCTGCTCCCAGGCTCGAGGAGACTCCCCCCTCAAGGGCCGAGTCCCCTCCATCCTGGGTGTCAGGGTGATCTCCGCATGACACTGCAGCCAGGCTTTAGGAAACTCCTGCCTCCAGAGGCGAGACCCCTCGACCCTGAGTGCCGGGGGAGCTCCTTATGCTGCCCAAGCCAGGGTGGAAGGCACTTTCTCTTCCAGGTGCGAGACCCCTCCACCCTGGGTTTTAGGGATAGCTCCCTCCAGGGCAGGACCCCTTCACCTTAGGTGTGGAGGGGAGCTCTGCACAATGCTGAAGCCAGATTCAAGGGGACTCCCATCTCAAGGGGCGGGACCACTTCACCTTGAGTGGTGATGAGGGGTGCTCCGCAGGCTGCAGCACCCAGGCTTTATGAGACTCCCCTCTCAAGGTGCGAAATCCCTCCACCCTGGGTGCTGGCGTTGGGGGGGGGGAGCTCTACACGCAGACACAGCCAGGGTCTAGGGGTCTCTATCCTTCAATGGCAGGATCCCTCCAACCTGGGTGCCAGGGGGAGGTCAGCACGCTGCTGCAGTCAGGGTGGAGGGTACTCCCCCTCCAGGGGCGAGACCCTTCCACCCTAGGTGCCCAAGGGAGCTCTGCATGCTGCTACAGCCAGACTGGAGGAGAATCCTTTCTCCAGGGGCATGACCCCTCCACCCTGGCTGCAGCAAGGAGCTACTCAAGATGCTGCACCCAGGCTCAAGTGGACTCCACCCTCCAGGGACGTGACCCCTTCACACTGGGTGACTGGGGAAGCTCCGAAGGATGCAATACCCATGCTCCAGGAGGCTTCCCCACTGCAGGATGAGGCCCCTATACCTTGGGTGCTAGGGCAAGCTCTGCATGCTGCTGCAGGCATGCTTGAAGAGATTCCCCCCTCCAGGGACAAGACCCCTCCACCCTAGGTCCAGGGGAGCTGCATCCAGCTGCATCCAGTTTTGAGGAGACTCCCCCATCCAGGTGCAAGACCCCTCCACCCTAGGTGCAGGGGGGCGGGAGCTCTTCACAAAGTCTCAGCCAGACTTGACGGGATTCCCATCTCCAGGGACGGGACCCCTTCACCCCGGGTGCAGGAGCCAGGGGAACTCCGCAAGCCTTCACAGACAGGGTCGATGGGACTTCCCCCTCCATGGGCAAGATCCCTCCACCCTGGGTTCTGTGAGTAACTCCGCACAACCATGAAGCCAGGGTCGAGGGGACTCCGGCCTCCAGGGGTGATACCTCTCCACCCTGGATGCCAGGAGGAGCTCCTTATTCTGCCCTAGCTAGGGTCGAGGGCACTCCCCTCTCCAGAGGCAAGACTCCTCCACCCTGGGTACCAGGGGGAGCTCCATATGCTGCCCCAGCCAGGACTGAGGGCACTACCCCTCTAGGGAAAAGACCCTTCACCCTGGGAGCCTGCAGGAGCTCTTTATGCTGCTGCAGCCAGGGTCAAGGGCACTTCCCACTTTAGGGGCCAAACACCTCCACCCTGGGAGCCAGGGGGAGCTCAACACACTGCTGCAGCCAGGGTCAAGGGCACGCCCTGCTTCAGGGGGGAGACCTTTCCACCCTAGGTGCCTGGGGTAGCTTAGCATGCCACTGCAGCCAAGGTAGAGGGTACTTACCTCTCCAAGGGGGAGACCCCTCTGCTGTAGTAGCCAGGGGAGCTCTGCATGCTGCAGCCAGGGTCAACAGCACTCCATCTCCAGCCAGGGGCAGAATCCCTACACCCTAGGGGCAGGGGGGAGCTCAGCATGCTGCTGCAGCCAGTCTCCAGAAGATTCCCTTTTCCAGGGGCAGGACCCTTCCACCCTGGGTGCCAGAAGGAGCTGCACACTCTACTGCAGTCAAGGGTGAGCGCACTTTGCCCTTCAGGGAAGAGACCCCTCTAACTTGGGTGCCTGGGGGAGCTCCTAAACCTCTGCACCCAGTGTCTAGGGCACTCCCCACTCCAGGGGCGAGACCCCTTCACCCTGAGTGCCAGGTGGAGCTCTGAACTCTGCTGCAACCAGAGTCTAGGGTACTCTTCCATCCAAGGGTGGGACCCCTCCACCCTAGGTGCAGGAGGGAGCAATATATGCTGCTTTAGCCAGACTCCACAAGACTTCCTTCTCCAAGGGCAAGACCCCTTCACCCTGGGTGCCAGGGGGAGCTCTGCACTCCAGCTCGATGGGACTCCCACCTCCATGGGCCAAACTTCTCCATCCTGGGTGCTGGGGGGAGCTCTGCATGCTGCTGCAGCCAGACTCCAGGGTATACTCTTCTTCAGGGGAGGGACTCCTCCACCTGGGTGCCAGGGGGAGCTCAGCATGCTGCTGAAGCCAGGGTCAAGGGCACTCCCTTCTCCAGGGGCGAGACTCCTCCAACCTGGGTCCCAGGGGGAGATACACAAGCCACAAAAGCCAGGTTCCAGGGTACTCCTCTCTCCAGGGGTGACCCCCCCCCAGCCTGGGTGCAGCAAGGAGCTCCACTGGCTGCAGCATCCGGGGTCAAGGGACTCCCCACTTCAGGTGAGATACCCCTCCAACCTGGGTATCTGGGAGAGCTCTGCATGCCACTGCCCCCAGGCTCAAGGGGACTCCCTCTTCCAGGGGCTAGACCCCTCCACCCTGTGTGCCTGAGGGAGCTTCTTAAACCGCCCCGCCAGGGTGGAGTGCACTCTCTGCTCCAGGGGCAAGACCCCTTCACCTTGGGAGCTCTGCATGTTGCAACCAGGGTCGATGGCACTTCCTCCCACAAGGGGCAAGACCTCTCCACCCTGAATACCAGGTGAGGACTGCAGGCTGCTACACTTAGGGTCCTGAGCACTCCCCACCTCCAGGGGCGAGACCCCTCGACCCTGGGTGCCAGGGGTAGCTCAGCACTCTGCTGCAGCCAGGGCCAAAGGGACTTCCCCCTCAAGGGGCGGGATCCCTTCATCCTACGTGCCAGGGGGAGCTCTGCATGCTGCTGCAGCCAGACTCCAGGAGATTCCCTTCTACAGGGGCGGGACTTCTCCACCCTGGGTGTCAGGGGGAGCTCCTCAGGCTGTGGCACACAGGCTCTAGGAGATACCTCCCTCAACGGGTGAGATCCCTTCACCCTGGGTGTCAGGGGAAGCTCCAAACTCCTGTGCATCCAGGGTTGAGTGGACTCCTGCCTCCAGAGGCGAGATCCCTCCAACCTGGGTGCCAGGGGAATCTTCACATGCCACTGCAGCCACGGGTGAGGGGACTTCACCCTCCAAGCATTGTACCCCTTCAACCTAAGTGTCCAGGGAATCTGTGCATGATGCCCTAGCCAGACTGGAGGAGACTCCCTTCTCCAGGGGCAGAACCCTTCCACCCTGGGTAAGTGGGGGAGCTTCCTAGGACACTGCACCCAGCCTCCAGGAGACTTCCCTACTCCAGGGGCGAGGCCCCTATACCCTGGATGCCAGGGTGAGCTCTGCATGCTGCTGCAGACAGGCTCGAGGGGACTTTTTCCTCCAGGGGCAGACCTCTACATGCTGCTGCAGTCCTGGTCTAGGGAACGTCTCCATCAAGGGGTGGGACCCCTCCACCCTAGGTGCAGGGAGGAGCTCTGTATGCTGCTGCAGCAGCCAGACTCCAGGGGACTCCCTTCTCAAGGGACGGGACCCTGCCACTCTGCCAGAAGGAGCTCTGCAACACGCTGCTGCAGCCAGGATCTAGGGCAATCCCCCATCCAGGGGGAGACCCCTAAAGCCTAGGTGACAGGGGGAGCTCCACACGCCACTGCAAGCCTGGTTGAATGCACTTTCCCCTCCAGGGGGAGACACCCCCACCTTGGGTGTAGGGGGTGCTCTGCACTCAGCTCAGCCATGATCCAGAGGACTCCCCCCTTCAGGGGCAAGACCCCTCCACCCTAGGTGGTGGGGAAGCCCTGCACACCACAGCAGCCAGTCTTGAGGGCACTTCCCATTCCAGGAGCCAGAACCCTTCACCCTGGGTGCCAGGGGGATCTCTGCAAGCCGCTGCACCCAGGTTCGACTGGACTCCCCCCTCCATGGGTGAAACCTCTTGATCTTGGGTGCTGGGGGAAGCTCTACATGCTGCTATAGCCAGACTCCAGGGGACACCCTTCTCCAGGGGCGGGGCTCCTCTACCTGGGTGACAGGGAGAGCTCAGGACTCTGCTGAAGCCAGGGTCAAGTCGAGGGCACTCCCTTCTCCAGGGGCGAGACCCCCTCAACCTGGGTCCCAGGAGGAGGTCCACAAGCCACAGAAGCCAGGGTCCAGGGTACTCCTCTCTCCACGGGGGGTCCCCTCCACCCTAGGTGCAGGAAGGAGCTCCACATGCTGCAGTAGTCAGGGTCAAGGGGACTCCCCCCTCCAGGTGAGATAACCCTTTAACCTGGGTGCCAGAGAGAGCTCCACATGCTGCTGCATCCAGGCACAAGGGGATTCCCTCATCCAGGGGCGAGAACCCTCCACCCTGGGTGCCTGAGGGAGGTTATTATGCCGCCCCAGCCAGGGTGGAGTGCACTTCCCTCTTCAGGGGCTAAACTCCTCCACCCTGAATGCCAGGTGAGGTCTGCAGGCTGATGCACCCAGTGTCCAGGTCACTCCCCCCTCCAGGGGCGAGGCCTCTCCACCATGGGTGCCAGGGGGAGCTCAGCATGCTGCCTCAGCCAGGGTGGAAGGGACTTCCCATCCAGGGGCAGACCCCTTCACCCTAGGTACCCTGGGGAAATCTGCATGCTGCAGCAGCCAGACTCCAGGAGACTACCTTCTACATGGGTGGGACCCCTCCACCCTGGGTGGCAGGGGGAGTTCCTCAGGCTGTGGCACACAGGCTAGAGGAGACTCCTCCCTCAAGGGGTGAGATCCCTGCACCCTGTGTGTCAGGGGAAGCTCCAAATGCCACTGCAGCCAGGGTTGAGGAGACTCCTGCCTCTAAGAGTGAGACCCCTCCAACCTGGGTGCCAGAGGGAGCTCCGCACACTGCTGCAGCCATGTCAAGGGGACATCCTCCTCCAGGTGTGGGTCCCCTCCGACATAAGTGCCTAGGGAATCTCTCCATGCTGCCCTAACCAGACTGGAGGAGACTCTGTCCTCCAGGGATGGGACCCCTTCACCCTGGGTGCCAGGGGAGAGTTCTGCATGATTCTGCACCCTGGCTCAGTGGACTCCCCCCTCCACGGATGACAGCCCTCACCCTGGGTGACTGAGGGAGCTCCACGGGCCACTGCGCCCAGCCTCCAGGAGACTTCCCCACTCCAGGCACGAGGCCCCTATACCCTGGGTGCCAGGGCTAGCTTCTCAAGTTGCTGCAGCCAGACTCCATGGGACGCCTTTCTCCAGGGGCAGGACTCCTCCACCCTGAGTGTCAGGGGGAGCTCAGCATGCTGCTGAAGCCAGGGTGGAGGGCATTCCCTTCTCCAGGGGCAAGACCCCTCCAACCTGGGTCCCAGGGGGAGTTCCACAGGCCACAGAATCCAGGGTCGAGGGTACTCCTCCCTCCTGGGTCGGGTCCTCTCCACTCTGGGTGCATCAGGGTCAATGGTACTTCCTCCTCCAGTGGTGAGACCCCTTCACCCTGAATGCCAGGTAAGGTCTGCATGCTGCTGCACCCAGGATAGAGGGCAATCCACCCTCCATGGGTGAGACCCGTTCATGCCCAGAGAATCTGTGCATGCTGGGGTAGCCAGACTGGAGGAGACTCCCTTCTCCAGGGGTGAGACCCCTTTATCCTGGGTGATTGGGGGAGCTCCACAGGCCACTGCACCCAGCCTTAGGAGACTTCCCCACTCCAGGAGGGAGGCCCCTAAACCCTGGGTGCCAGGGCAAGCTCTGCTTGCTGCTATAGACAAGCTCCAGGGGACTTTCCCCTCCAGGGGCGAGGGGTTGCCAGGTTGTCCCCATGCTGCTGCAGCCTGTTTCAAGGGGACTACCCTCTCCAGGTGGGAGGCCTCTCCACCCTGGGTTTCAGGGATAGCTCCCTCCAGGGTGGGACCCCTCTACCCTAGGTGCGGGGGTGAGGGAGCTCCACTTGCTGCTGCAGCCAAGGTCTAGGGGACTCCCCCTTCAATGGCAGGACCCCCTACAACCTGGGTGCCAGGGGAAGCTCAGCACGTTGCTGCAGCCAGACTCCAGGGGACTGCCTTCTCCAGAGGTAGGACCCCTTCATGCTGGGTGCCAGGGGTAACACACCACGCTGCCACAGCCAGGCTCGAGGGCACTCCCTTCTCAGGGGTGAGACTCCCCCTATCTGGGTGACCAGGGGTGCTCCACATGCAGCTAAAGCCAGGGCCAAGTATACTCCACCCTCTAGGAGAGTGACACCTCAACCTGGGTTCCAGAGGTAGCTCCCCAAGCCACTGCAGCCAGGCTCAGTGTTCTACTCCCTCCAAAATGGAGACCCCTCCAACCTGGGTGCCAGGGTGTGCTCGGCACACCACCTCCACCGCACTCAGGCTCGAGGGGACTCCCCCCTCCAGGGGGAGACCCCTCCACCCAGGGTCCCTGTGGGAGCTCTGCAAACCACTGCAGCCAATGTCGAGGTGATTCCTTCCTCCAGGGACGAGACCCCTCCACCCTGGGTGTAAGGGGGAGCTCCTCATGCTGCTGCAGCCAGAGTTGAGTGGACTCCCCATACAGGGGTGGGACTCCTTTACCGTTGTGTACCTCGGGAGCTCTGCACGCCACACCGCAGGCAGAGTTGAGGGGTCTCCTCCCTCCAGGAGCCAGACCCCTCCACCCTGGGTACCTGGGGAGCTCCGCACACCACTGCAGCCAGGGTCAAGGGGACTCCCTCCTCCAGGGGCGACCCCTCCATCCTGGGTGCTCACCCTGCTGCAGCCAGGGTCGAGAGGACTCCCTCCTCCAGGGCAGAAAGCCTCCATCCTGGTTGCCAGGGAGAGGTCCATATGCTGCCCCAGGCAGGGTCAAGGATACTCCGTCTCCAGGTGAGAGATTCCCTCCAACCTGTGTGTCTGAGGGAGCTCTACACACCTCCTCACAAGGATGGAGGGGACTCCTCCCTACAGGCGCAAGCCCCCCACCCCCACCCCCGGCACCTTGGGTGCCAGTGGGAACTCCGCACACCAGAACACTGCTGCAACCACGTTCCAGGGGCGAGACCCCTCCAACCTGGGTGCCAGAGGGAGCTCAACACACCTCTTCAGCCACGGTTGATCTGAACTCCCTTCTCCAGGGGCAATACCCCTCTAACCTGGGTGCCTGAGGCAGCTCTGCAAGCGGCCTCAGCCAGGGTCCAGGGCACTCCCCACTCCACGGGCGAGATCCCTTTAACCTGGGTGCCAGGGGGGAGCTCTGCACACCACTGCAGCCAGGATCCAGGACACTCCCCCTTCCAATGGGGAGACTCCTCTAATCTGGGTGCCAGGGGAGCTCCACACATGGCTTCACTCAGGCTCCAGGAAACTCCTTCCTCCAGGGAGGAGACCCATCAACACTGGGTGCCAGGGGGAACTCCACAAGCCACCGCAACCAGGGTGAAGGGCACTCTCCCATCCAGGGGTGACCCCTGCAACCTGGGTGCAGGTGGGAGCGCTGCACACCAAGTTGTATCATAGTGTGAATTTCAAGTCAGACAAGATATAACTATCATCTGCCTTTTACTTCCTTTCTGGGTTTTGCATAATTTTCATAATTTTTACTTTTTAGGACCCCTGAATTGGGGAATGTGATATCTAACTGGAATGCCAGTATTCTAATTTGTATCTGCCTCTGTTTATAGATTCTAATGCTGTTCTTATCACAATCATGTGGGCTGTTCTTTGGGAAAGAACCTACTCACTGCAGCACAGTTTAGGTTCTTATCTGGTGTTTAAAATCTTGATTACTTGAACTATCAACTTACTATTGGTTTTCCCTCTACAGAAAAACAGAACTCTGCAGATATCTGCCAATAAGGACTCACTTTCAATAGACTTACTCCCAATAAACTCTGATGGCTTCCTTGGGACCACCTCCAGTGACCAGAAAGGACTTGTATTATGTTTCTACAACATCTGTAATCATGTAAAAGAGAAGAGAGGCTTCCTATTTAAACAGAAAATAACTGAGAAAAGGATACTATCAGATATCAAGTATGTGCATGACCTTTTTTAAAAATTAAATTATTTATTTATTCTAATTTGTTATACATGATGGCAAAATGTGATTCATTTCACATTGTACATATAGAGCACAATTTTTCAAGTCACTGATTGTACACAAACTATTTTCACATCATTCGTGTCTTCATATATGTACTTAGGGTAATGATGTCTAACTCATTTCACCATCTTTCCTATCCCCTTCCCCCCTCCCTTACCCTTACTCCCCTTTACCCTATTTAAAGTTCCTCCATTCCTCCCATGCTCTCAGCCATTGCCATTGTGAGTCAGCATCCTCATATCAAAGAAAACATTTGGCCTTTGGATTTTAGGAATTGGCTTGCCTCATTTAGCAATATATTCTCGAACTCCATCCACTTACCTGCAAATGCCATGATTTTATTCTCTTTTAATGCTGAGTAATATTACATTGTGTATATATACCAAAGTTTTCCTATCCACTCATCTACTGAAGGGCATTTGGGTTGGTTCCACAATGTAGCTATTGTGAATTGTGCTGCTATAAACATTGGTATGGCTGTGTCCCTGTAAGATGCTTTTTTTAAGTCCTTTGGGTATAAACTGAGGAGTGGGATAGCTGGGTCAAATATTGGTTTCATTCCAAGTTTTCCAAGAAATCTCCATACTGCTTTCCAGAGTGGTTGCACCAATTTGCAGTCCCACCAGCAATGTATGAGTGCGCCTTTTCCCACACATCCTAGTCAACACTTATTGTTGTTTGTATTCTTGATAGCTGCCATTCTGACTAGAGTGAGATGAAATCTTAAGACTAGTTTTGATTTGCATTTCTCTAATTGCTAGAGATGTTGGATATTTTTTCATATGTGTGTTGATTGGTTGTATATCCTCTTCTGAGAAGAGGGTCCTTGGCCCATTTATTGATTGGGTTATTTGTTTTTTTGATGTTAAGAGTTTGAGTGCTTTATATATCCTAGAGATTAGTGCTCTATCCCATGTGCTTGTGGTAAAGATTTGCTCCCAAGATGTAGGCTCTCTATGCACCTCACTGATTGTTTCTTTTGCAGAGAAGAACCTTTTAAGTTTGAATACATCCCATTTATTGATTTTTTATTTTGTTTCTTGCACTATATGAGCCTTACTAAGGACATTGGGGCCTAATCGGACATGATGGAGATTTGGGCCTACTTTTTCTTCCATTAGGTGCAGGGACTCTGGTTTAATTACTAGGTCCTTGGTCCACTTTGAGTTAGATGAGTTTTGAGCATGGTAAGAGATAGAAGTTTAATTTCATTTTGTTACATGTGGATTTCCAGTTTTCCCAGCAGTATTTTTTGAAGAGGCGATGTTTTCTCTAGTGTATTTTTTTGGCACCTTTGTCTAATATAAGATAACTGTAGTTATGTGGGTTAGACTCTGTGTCCTCTATTCTGTAACATTGGCCTACAGATCTATTTTTGTGCCAATACCATGCTGTTTTTGTTTCTATTCCTCTGTAGTATAGTTTGAGGTCTGGAACAGAAATACCTCCAGCCTCACTTGTCTTGTGCATGACCTTTTAAAGACTACTTTATTGACCTACAATGAACTTCTAGCTTTTATGTATTACCAATAAACTCTATGAATATTTCTGTTCAAATCTTTAGATATTTAACAAATGCTTTCATTTCTTTTGTCTAAAGTAGGAGTGAGATGATCTCTTAAGTGTATATATTTAACTTTGAAAGGAACTGAACTAACAATCCATTTGTAAAAGTGATTGTACCATGTGTATCAATCTTTGAGAAACTGACAAATTAATGTGCCTTTTAGTTTTTCATAAGTCAACCACATGTTTTAATTGAAATAGGCCAATATTTCTATTTCACTACTCAAATGAGCTTTCTAAACATATTGGTTTTAGGTACTTGTGCACTTTATGTCCTTTATTTTCTACAACAAGGAGGTTGAAATGAGAATATATTGTGAAAGTACTTTTCTTTTTAAATAGACCTGTTTTAAATGAATGGTCTATTATTTTTCACATTCTATAACAGTTTATTTATTACAATAATGAAGACAGATGAAACATATACAAATATAAGATCCCTAGAATCTCACTGATGTTATGTAGTTTATAGAGTACCTAATAATTTTAATTTTATTTTTATTCTTTTTATCCAGAAACATAATCAGAATTCAAAGTGTGGTGTTGAAGTGAGATCTAGAGCTGAAAGGAGATGAGTGTTATCATAGAACCTATTACTATGAGGTACCTCTATGAGGTACCTCTATGATGCTGGCCTCAGGAGTGTCAGCGTTTTTGTAATATTTGTGAGGCTCTACTTCCCTTCTATGGAGTCATGATGTAATTTGGCTTTGCTCAGATACCATTGCCTATGAATTTTGTTTCTGTAATAAGGGAAATAATCATCCCTGGTCAAAGTAAGCACCCTCAACTGGCTTTTCAAGGCTGAAGAGTGGCTACAAAATATTTTTTGACTCAGTGTGGCTGCAGATCTATATGGAAGTAGATGTTTGTTCCATTTTCTTGATATTTTTATATGATTTTACACTTTCAGTTAATGCCAGCCAACTCCCTTTAGAAATCAAAGAATTGACAAAATAGCATAGAAATTTTTAAGTCATCGAAGGTAAAGAAATAGCAAGATTTTAAGGGCTGACTGGGCTGAGGCAAGGGCTGCTGTGCAGGACTGGAACTCTGTCCATGCAGGAATACCTGCTCTCTTGCCTACTTTTAATTTTTCTCTTGTGTTGGTTAAGTAATCCTGACTAGAATAGGGAGAGGAATAGTGGATGTAAGGCTTTGATCTTTTGCTATATGATTAGATAGATTGACTACTGAAAAGCTGACAAGCATTTTGTGAAACACAGTAATTATGAAATTATTTTCCCTAAAAATTTTTTGATGAACGAGGTAGAAGGTACCATGCTTTGAATATGTGCAAGTTAAACAACTATAAAGCACACACTGTATGAGTGTTCATTTACCTCACTTATCCCTTCTAACTAGTTAATTATGCACTCAATAAACTAAGATGGATATTCTCTTATTCAACCAAATAGGGATCCTAGTAGGTGTCTGGTGTTGTTAAAGATGCTAGTTACAGAAATGCCCTTTATTCATAGAAACCTGATGGAAGAATTATGAAACTAGAGCAGTTTTCCTGCATTTTTTTTTGCTGTGATTGATTGAAGTACTCAAAGACAATACAGAACCTCCTCATCCTCCATTGGAGGGCACATGGAGATACAGAAAGTGAAAACTCTTTGTGTGTGTGTGTGTGTGTGTGTGTGTGTGTATGTATGTAGAGAGAGAGAGAAAGAGACAGAGTGAGAGAGAGACAGGGAGGTTGACCATGTCCCAGAATGGCATTTAACTTCTTTGACTATAAACAAAACAAGACCAAAGGGTGCACCATAATCTCATAATGTGTAGTAGATCCAACAGGAATCCTTCAGGTCTTTTCATGTTGTAGAGTCAGTATTTGGGATTCAGTGTTCCATGTCTAATGAGGGAAGGTGTCAAGAGCAGTAAATGAATTATGGTCTTTGAACTGTACGGATTCAGAAAAGATGCCCCTCCTAGAAACTCTAGGGGCCTAAGTTGCCAATTGGAGACCACAGAACTTCTTTAGTGATAATCTGTTCAAAGGGAAATTCCATACTAGCCATGGATTTATCAGTTCATCACCTAGGTTCAAATACCAGCTGCCTGGGGGAAGAGAATTAGGGGTGTAAGCTGATAGTTCTAATTGGGCTGTTTATATTCAAATTTTCAGTTTTGCTTTTCATTTTTAAAAATATTTATTCTTAAGTTTTAGATCCACACAGTATCTTTATTTTACATTTATGTGGTGCTGAGGCTCAAACCCAGTGCCTTGTGCATGCTAGGTGAGCACTCTACCACTGAGCCACAACCCCAGCCCCAGTTTTGCTTTTCTTGAAGAAACTTTCTCACAATTGTTCCTTTTGCTGTTTAAACCTGTATAATGAATTTGCTGAGCCTGCTCATGGTCACTATTAATCTATCAATGTACAGTGATCTACCAGGCCCCAGTTTTTTCTCTATTTGTGTGTCTGTTTGTCTTTTATCCATACCCTCACCGCCCAGTATAGAAACTTGAATTAATAGTAGTGCAGGGTGCAGCAGAAGGGCAGGAGGGAGACGAGGTTACAGAAAGACACAGTCTTCTTGGCAAAGTTTTACAGTTTTAAGAGGGATTCATATGCTGTAAAGCAGAAATAAGAGGGGAATGGCTTGTGAGGGGTGAGAGAAAGGTGGAGGTGAAGATGGGGAGAACAGAAAAGGTGAAGGACTTAACTGAATTTTTGACATGAGTGTAGTTCCAGACTCTATTGAAACAAATTAGCATGGCTCTGTCTACTCATGGTGTTTGGGAAATAGAAAATAGTTGACCACCTGTAGGTGCTCATTCCCTTGACTAGAGTGTGAACTTCAGGGGGCTAGGACTTTGTTTTTCCATTTGTTTATCTACTGGATTTGCTCTCACCTCTATCCCATGTCCTAAAATAGTATCTTGTACGTACATAGTAGACACGGCATAATTGTGTTGCCTGAATGGATGTGGAATTAGTCAGTGTCCTACATAGTAACTGTGGCATTTGGGTTTCTACCTTCTGATGTTTTCTGTAACATTGTCAAAAAAACCAACAAAGGGACTTTTGAAATGCTTTGCCTTACTATATTCACATTTGTTTTTCTGGTTGAATTGTTCAGGATGGCTTGCTCTCTTTTTTTTTTTTTTTTTTGACTACATATGTTGAAAACATGGGAAATTTTCTAGGCAATAAAAACTTAGGAAATAAAAAGGATTTTACTGATCATTTCTGAAGCAGTTTCTAGGTAGATATTAATAAGGGAGATGCATTAAGAACTGTAGACAAATGCACTTTGAGAGTTTGCCCAAGCAATGTGAACTTGGGTTATTGCTAATGATTGAACCCAAGACTTCATGCATGCTAGATACCCTCACTTGCACTGACCTACACCCCCAGATATACCCAGTCATTTGTGTGTCTTTACATTGGGGGAGGAAGGATAACAAATGAATTAAGAATTTTCTGAATCCCAGTTTACCACACTCTCAATAGTCTAGTGATTCAGAGTTTCCACAGTTAATAAACAAAGTGAATGGTACATATCACCTCAGCCTCTGGCAGCCCTGGTTTCGTTTGTTAAAGATCAGGTGCTACAGGCTAAGAAAGATGAGATCATTCTAGATATGAGTGCTGTGGGGCAGTTGCGCTGGTACTTTCATATTTCATGACACCTATACAATCATAGGATCAACCGCCCTGGGTATCAGTATGTGAGGGCACATAGCTGTTGGCTTTGATCCTGTGCTTGGAATAGATACTGATTCCACTGTAGAACACATCTTGATGTGTCTAGCAATTCAAAAGAGAGACTGGCATACACACCAGACTTCTGAATGCCTGAAGCCAGACTGCTTTGTGCACTCCTGTGCCCCTGCAGTAGCCCTGCCTTTAGTTCTCTTCCTCCACTAAATTCTTCCTAGTAGTTTCACCTCTTATGTTTAGGATAATAATCAGCCTAAAATTGACTTCTTGGGTCTTAGCACAGTCAACACTTCCATAATCATCCTCTTCTACTCTGATTGTTTACTACCCTCAGGAATACACTTAATTTGATTGAAGCATACTTATATCCATTTTCTGACTGTGCATCTCACAAGGATGTCCATACTACAGGGATGTCACCCAATACTAAACAGAACGTTTTCAGTCAATTAATCAGATACTTAACAAAGCAGTGAGTCATCTACCCTGGTTTTTTTTTAATTGGTAAGATCTTTTTGTTAATGTGAAGAACACGCAATTTTTTCATACTCTGGAGTACTTCGCTCCACTATTTGATTTCTACTGAAGATAGCTAATTTTTGTTCTGACTAGAGTTTAAAAGTGAGAACATTACTGCTGATCAATCTCCAAATCAGTGTTCATTACTGGTGTCTAACTTGACTGGGAAGCAGGTGAGGGGATTTGAAGAGGCTGATCATTAACCATGATTTAGAAACTGTTTTAAAAGGAGTAAGAGTAATGCAGATTATTCATAAAAAAATCGCTACTTACTTTGTGGTCTGAACATGAAATATGTCATTTCCCCCAAAGAGATTAGGGATTTCAAGATATTTGAGGGATCTCAGACATTTTTAATAGGTCCTGACTAGACTTCTAGTAATCAATGATATTTTACATTAATATTTGGTGCTTTTTATCTATCTGTAATTTCATCAAACTTTCCTAAATGCATTCAGTGTAGACCCTAAACCTATGGAACTCTTTATAAAGTAAAATACTAAATCAGTATATTTTTGTGTTTACACTGGGATCATGAACCCTGACCTTAATGCCTTTGTGGGACCCTCAGTTTCAGGCAATACTTTGTGAGTACAAAAGAAGGTGTAAGTAAGCCTTTTTGGCTGCATTTTAGTATGCTTTTTAGAAAATCACATGTGTTGGTTGTGCATGGTGGTGCACTCCTGTAATCCCAGCAGCTTGGAAGGATGAGGCAGGAGGATCATGTGTTCAAACCATCCTCAGCAAAAGTGAGGTGCTAACCAACTCAGTGAGTTGCTGTCTCTAAATTAAATATAAAAGCTGACTGCATATGTGACCCAGTGGTCAAGTACTACTGAATTCAATCCCTGGTATCTGGCCTCCACCCCACAAAAAAAATCACGTGAATTTGCTGTGCATTTCCTGTCTGATGCTAGGTACTATGGATAAAATCAATTTAGACTAGCATATGATTTTAATCCAAGGACCAGGAAGTCTTATTAAATTCAGCTTTAACAATATGGCATGATGAAGTTATTACAATATAGCAGTCCATCATATTATGAACTAATGTGGAAAGAAGATAAGGGAATAATGTTAAAAGTGAACAGAAGTAACTGAAGTTCTCAGGGAGATCATGCATCAGACATAAAGGAGACTGTTGCCTGGGTTGGGAACATGAAGGTGAGGGTCACTGGGAGTCTATACTGGATAAGCCAATAATATTTTGCTTTAATGATTTTGGAATGTCTTGTAGCACATGAAGAAAAGAACGCTAAGAATTTCTGTGTGTGCGTGCACATACACAAACACACACATAGGTTAAACCATAGAATTTTTGACTAGTTCAGTTTTTAACTTGAACAGAATCTGGATTCTGAGTAGGTAAGAGATGTGGCCTTTGTAGGAAGGAAAAATCTCTGAACATGTGTGTCTTTTTATAGGTTGTTAGATATATTGGCTGCAAGGAAGGATCCAAGTGGTATATCTGGAGATGTTGGGGTATTTGAAGTACCTGAGGATTCCAATATACCACATACTACAGGGTATGTGGTACAGGTAAGTATTGGTGATTTTGCCTTTTAAGTTTCCCCTGTTTCTGTATGTGCAAGAGACTGGGCTTATAGTTTTGCATGCGTCCAACTGAAGATGCTCAGTACCAACTTTATTTATACCACCTTTACATAATCTCCTTTAAGATTGAGGTAGGAGTCAAAAGGAGAGGCAGAAAGAACCTGGAATTTAGACTTTTAGGCAGTAGTATCAATTCTAGATTTTATATCATTTCCAAAACCATCTACTGTTGTCTTTTTGGCTCTTCATTCACCTCTCTTCTTCTCCTAAAGGATGACTTTAGCAACTCCTCATAGAAAGCATTTTGTAAATGTCTAGAAGTTATCATAATTATGTGTGCTCCATCTGAGTATGCAAATAGCTTCCCTCGGGCTCTAAAACTGTCTGTGTAGAATTTCTGAAATCCTTAGAGTTGAAACTTTACAATAACTAGAACTTTCCTTTGGGTTTATTTTACTTATTTATTTTTTTATTTGTTGATGAATCTTTATTTTATTTATTTATACGTGGTACTAAGAGTTGAACCCCATGTCTCACACATGCTATGCGAGCACTTTACACTGAGCCACAACCACAGCCCTGGTTTTATTATTTTCATATTTTAAGTTATACACACAGAAGTGATGGTCTTAGAAAAACTCAGTGTTTCTCAATGAAATCACATTTGCCTTCAGGATGATGTTGTGATGCACACACTGTCGGTGAGAGAAAACTTATGGTTCTCAGCAGCTCTTCGGCTTCCAACAACTATGACAAAACAGGAAAAGAAGGAGAGGATCAACAACATCATTAAAGAGTTAGGTCTGGAGGAAGTGGCAGATTCCAAGGTAATGTGTAAAATCTAAAAGAGTCATAACCAGGAAAGAGGAGCTCAGAAGTTTCCTAATGTGTATGGTGTCAAAACTGGCTGCTTTCTGTAGTGATGAGAAAGGTAACTAGTTACATAGTATGAAGAGGGAAATATGTGGGGAACAATATTAACTGTGGTCTAGTCCTGAAGAAGGAGTAGGTCTATGTGGAGAGAGCCCCTCACATGGCCGTTTCCATGGTCCTCCCACCCCCATTGTTCAAGACACAGGTTGTTTGATGTCTTTGCACTGATTTTTCTTGTTCTTCTTTTTCCTCTTTTAGCTGCTCTTCTCCAACTCTTCCTCCAGGAAATATTGTTACATGTTTTTTGAGGTATACTTCTGGATTTTATAAATGAAAAGAATCCAAGTATTCTTTTTTTAATTGTTTTTTTAGTTATATGTAACACTGGATTAATTTTGACATAATTAGAAAAGCAGAGAATATAATTTGTTTTGGTTCATTCCCAGGTACTTCCCTTTTCTTCCCCTCACTCCTTCCTCTGTTCCTATTCCTCTACTCTGCTGATCTGTCTATTTACTTACAGTATTTTTAACATTATTTCTTGTGTGTGTGTGTGTGTGTGTGTGTGTGTGTGTGTGTGTGTGTGTATACATAAAAAATGTTTGGTCAGATTCATTCCATTGCCTTTCCTTATCTAATTTTCCCACCCTTCACTTCATTCCACTTTGTTGATTCCACTGAATTTTTCTATATTTTTATCCCCTCACCCTTTATTCTGAATTAGCTTCCACATATTAGAGAAAATAATCAACCCTTGTCTTTTGGGGGGTTGGCTTGTTTCATTTAGTACAATATTGATATTCTCCAGCTCCATCCATTTACTGGCAAATGCCACAAAGTTGTTCTCTTTATAGCTGAGAAATACTCCATTATATATATATATATATATATATATATATATATATATATATATATATATATATATATACTATTTTTTCTTTACCCATTAATTGTTAAAGGGTATTAGTGATTTCCAGGTATTAGCAATTTTGCCTTTTAGGTTTCCCCTGTTTCTGTCTGGGCAAGAGCCTGGGCTTATAGTTTCATTCCATAACTTGGCTATTGTTATCATACTGCTATAAACATTGCTGTGCATCACAGTAATATGCAGATTTTAATTTTTTATATATAACAAAGAGTGAGATAGCTGGTATATGGTGGTTTTATTCTTAGTTTGTTTGAGAAATCTCCATACTCCAGAGTGGTTGAACTAATTTGGAGTTCCACCAACAATGTATGAGCACACCTTTTTCCCCATATCATTGCCAACATTTATTGTTATGTTTATTCTTGATAATCATCTTTCTGACTAGAATGAGATGAAATCTCCGTGTAGTTTTAATATGCATTTCTCTAATTGCTACAGATATTGAACATTTTTTCATGTATTATTTCTTTTGAGAAGTGTCTATTTAATTCTTTTGCCCATTTAATGGTTGGTTCATTTGTTTATTTGGTGTTTTTGGGGGGTTATTTGTATTTTCTGGAAATTAATGCCCTATCTGAGAAGTAGGTAAGAAATGTTTTCTCCCTTTCTGAGGCTCTCTTTTCAAATTCTTAGTTCTTGGCAGTGCAGAAACGTTTAAATCTGATGCCATCCCACTTATTGATGTTGAGTTTATTTCTTGTGCTCTAGGAGTCTTAATAAGAAAGAGGTTTTCTGTGCCATATATTGGAGTGTTGGGCCAACATTTTGTTCTAGCAAGTGAAGGGTTTCTAATCTAACATCTAGGTCTTTGATCCACTTTGAATTGAGATCTGTGCAGGGCAAGAGGTAGGATCTAAATTTAATTCTACTCCTTATGGACTTCCAGTCTTCTTGGTTCCACTTGTTGAAGAGATTTTATTTTTTCCAATATATGTTTATGGCATCTTTTTCTAGTATGGGATAACTGTATTTCTGTGGCTTTGTCTGTATCTCTCCTATTCCGTTGGTCTTTATATCTGATTTTGTTGGAAGCCATGTATAAATTATGATAAATTTTTGTGTTTGTTTGAGCCAGCATAAGGCAGGGAAGCTGCTTTTCTGGGAACTCCTGGGTGAAATTCCTTAGTTCGAGAAAGCCCAGATCATGCTGGTGCCCTTCTTTAGCTCACAGCCATAGGATCAAACACAGCCCTCAGGAGGTGGGCTTAACCACCTAAGCACTAAACAACCTGTTTTCCCCCACACTTATCCTGTTTTTCCTGATGAAATTATTTACTATGCCCTTTGGTCTTTACCGCTATACATAAAGTAAGCACAGGTTTTTCTCTTTATTAGGATAAGACCCCATCAGGTATGTTCCACCCATCACCCATCTTACCTCTTGTTTTTATTTCTTTAATATTATTTTCCTAGCTTTTATTTCCAGCTGGTCCACACCTCTCATAGTTACCCGCTCCCTCCCCATGCAGTTTGTGAGTGAGATGTTTTGGTGCATGTAACATGCTGTTTTTGTTACTATAGCTCTGAAGTATTATTTAATGTCCAATATGGTGATACCTCGTGCTTTGCTTTTCTCTCTCAGGATTTCATGGGCTATTCTGTGCCTCTTATTTTTCCAAATGAATTTCATAACTGTCTTTTATAATTCTTTGAAGAGTGTCAGTAAAATTTTGATGAGAATTGCAGTGAATCTGAACAGTGCTTTTGGTAGAATGGCCATTTTTGACAATATTAGTTTTGATTATCCAAGAACATGGAAGGTCTTTCCATTTTCTTTTTTTTTTTTTGACATATCATACCTTTGAATCAAATGGGGTATAACTTCTCATTTTTCTGAGATCTTCTTCAATTTCTTTCTTTAGTGTTCTGTAGTTTTCATTGTAGAGGTTCTTTTGTCTCTTTTTTTCAGATTGATTTTTGAAGCTATTGTGAATGGGTTGTTTTTCTAATTGCATTTTTAGCCAATTTATCATTGGATTATAGGAATATGGTTAATTCCTGGATGCTGATTTGTATCCTGCTATTTTGCTGAATTCACATATGAACTCTTGAAGTCTTCTGCTAGAGTTATTTGGGTCTTCTAAATATAGGATTATGACATCATTAAACAGAGATAATTTGAGCTCTTCTTTCATATTTGCATGTCTTCAATTTCCTTTTCTTGCCTGATTGCTCTGGTTTGACTTTCAAGGTCTATGTTGAATAGGAGTGGGAAAAGAGGGCATGTTTTGTTCCTGTTTATAGAGGAAATGCTTTTAGATTCTCTTCATTTAATATAATGTTGGCCTTACGTTGCTCACATATAAATACAGATAGAAAAATTTATCTCAACATTATAAAAGGTATATGTCAATATCTTTAAGATTTTATAGAAAATTTTTGAATTTGCAATTTTATTGGTTTCTGCTCTCACTTTAATTATGTCCTATCGTCTAATGATTTGGGCATTGGTTTGTTGGTTTTTGTTTTCCTCGGGGCTTGAGATGTAATTTTAGATATTTATTTGTTACCTTTCTATTCTGTTAATGTATTAGCTCAATGCTATGAACATTTCCTTTTAGAGCTGTCTTCATACTGTCACAGAGAACTTGATATATTTTATCACTCTTCTCATTTACTTCTCAAATTTTAAATTTTTCCCAAGGTATTCTTCTATCCATTCATCTTCAAAAGTGTATTATTTTATCTGCTGGTGTTAGAGTGGTTTCTGCTTTTTACCTTATTGCTGATTTCCAATTCATTCTGTTGTGTTATTGTAGAATTCAAAATATTATCTCCATTTTATTGTATTTGCAAAGATTTGGTTTGTGACTGAAAAGGTGGTCTGTTTCAGAAAATTTTCCATGTGCTTTAGTGAGGAAAGTGAATTCAGTCATTGATGAATTAAAATATTCTGTTGATGTCTTGTAGGTTCATGTATTAATGGTATTTTTTAGTTCTCTATAGAACTAGAATCTTTACTTATCTTATGTTTGGTTGATCTATCCAGTGTTGAAAGAGAAAATTTAAAGTCACTCAGTGTCATTGTATTGTGGTCAATTTGATTCTTAATATTGCTAAGGATTTGTTTCAGGTATTTAGATGCTCTGTTGTTTGAGGCATTGATCTTTTCAATCATTATCTTGTTGATATATGATTCCCTTTAGTAGTATGAAGTAACTTTTTTTGTCTTTTCTGATTAATTTTGTCTTAACATCTACTTTATCTGATATTGGAATAATTATGGTTGATTGTTCATGGTTATACTTTAATGATATATTTTTTCCCATTCTTTTACCTTATGTCTATGGATATATTTACCTCTGAGGTGAGTCTCTTGCAGACAACTATTGTTGGGTCTTGTTCTTTAATGTAGTCTGCCAATCTGTCATTTGATTGAAGATTTTAGACTATTTACATTCAATGTTGTTATTGAGAGATGGTTTATAATTCTAAACATTTGATCTATTTCTAATGTTTAAAGCAGACTTGTTTTCCTTTAATTGACTTTGATTTCAGGGACTTCATTCCTATGTTTCTTTTCATTTTCACTCTTCATTTGTTCTTTATGGAAAATTTCATTGAATATGTCTTACAATGCAGGCTTACTAGTTATGAATTCTTTTGTTTCTGTTTTTCATGAAATATTTTTATTTCATCTTTAATTCTGAATCTTAATTATGCTGAGTATAGAAATTCTTTGTTGATACCATTTTCTTTCAGAACCTTGTTTATAGTACTCCAAAATCTTCTGGATTTTCGATTCCGACTTGAGAAATCAGTTGGAATCTGTTTTGATTTAGTTCTAAATGTGACCAGCCCTTTTTTATTGTAGCTTTTACAATTCTATCCTTACTCTATATGCTAGGCATTTTCATTATAATGTTTCTTAGTGTGAATCTATTGTGATTTTGTATACATGGATTCCTATATGTTTCTTTGATTTGAATTTCTCTCTCATTCCTAAGGGTTGGAAAATTTTCTAATATCACTTTATTTAAAAAATTGTGCATGCCTTTAGCTTATATTTCAGAGCCTTATTCTAGCCCAATAGATACTAAATTTGGTGTTTTAGTGATATCTTATATTTTTTGAGTTTTCTATTCATTCTTAACATCTTTTCTTTATGCAATCTTTATTCTAGATTATATGTTTTGTTTTCAAGACCTAAAGATTTATCTTCAAAGTGATATAATCAATTCATGTTGCTTTCCATTGAGCTTTTAGTTTGGTTTCTGAGTCTTTAACTTCCAAGATACCTATTTGGTTCCCTTTTAGACTTCCTTTATTTTTATTGAAGTAATCTTTCACTTTCTGTATTTTTTCTCTGATTTCAATTTTATAACTTTTTAGGTTATATAATATTTTATCTTTTAACTTTCCATTATTTTTTCTGACATTTTCTCTATGGTAGTGTCTATGGAGTCAGTCATTGAAATATTAGGGAGGGACTTTGGGATGATTTTTTTTCTTGATTTTTTTTCATAGCAATTCTATGCCTGCACATCTCTTGGTATAGTTCTCACTTCTTTTTTAAGAGAATTACTACTTATGAGTTTTTTTTTTTCTTAAGAGCCCTGGGATGATTTCCTATTCAGATGCTAAATTTTTGTCAATGTGTGACCTCTGCTGATCCTAATATCAGCACCAGTTTCAAGGATGCCACTGAATCCTATTTACTATAACTACTCCAGAGCCAAGGCTTGTATTATTCAACCTTATAAGAAAGAAAAACTTGTTGCTATTTTTCTCCACAGTTTCCCAAATACATATGTAAACCTTTAAAAGTGTTCTGGAATAGCTCCAATAATAGTTTTTAAATTTAGTACAATTACTGTAATCATAAATGAGGGATTGGTGGGGAATTGGGGAATGTAGGCCCTAAATGATTGGAAAAGAGAAAAATTAAGAGATAGAGAAAAGATAATTTGCACTAAGGTACAAAGGTAAAATTGATGGATAGTGGATATGTGAGGTAGTAGCAGATAATGCAAGAGAATGAATCAGGGGTAAGAGGAACAAGTATAAACTAGAGATATGAAAACAAATATAAGAAGATTTATTCTTATAATACTTTAAACCATTAGATAAAATACATTCAAATGGATTGAAGGGACAATGTTGGCTATTGGGGTTAAAACACTCATTCATGCTAAAGAGTTATGTAAATGATCATAGTTGATGTTAGAGTTATTCATAGTAAACCATGCCAAGATGAAGGAAAATCTTGTTAAATTTTGGTTGGGATATCAATGGGGCTTGGACAGGTAGCAGATAAACATCATTTTTTTTCCTGTGGATCTCTCCTGAGTTACAATGGCACAGGAGACACTTTTTACCCCCTTTGGTTGTTGTTGTTGTTGAGAGATTGGGGCTGCTTTTCAAAATGATTTTATCTTTCCAGGGAGACAGTTTCTTTTACTTAGTTCCAAGCAGGCACTTTAGTGTGTTGCTTTCTTGGATTTCCAGGGGAAATGTATAAAGGTAATTGTTGGCTTCTTAGAATCATATAATCTCATTGATTTAAGTAATTTTTTCAGCTCTTTATGATATTTTAACATAAAAAAAATGTAGACAAATAGTCTGGTTACCTAAATGATATGATGGATAACCTAACACTGAATTACTGTCTCTATAGAGTACTACTATTCCCTTCAATGGTCATTTGTATCCCTTTTCTCCCACAATAACCTAAGGAAATGAGCACATATCTTACCTTACTGATACCATTATAAAACAAATGGAACAAGGTCTCTATATTATGAGCTGTTACATGTTTATATTTATTAATATGTCCCTAATTGTTCCCAAAAGCCTTTTTCTCTGCTTATAATAATTGTATAAAATAATATATTTCATTGTGCCATACTCATATATTTATATAATACTTTGATCAGGTACCCAAATGTCTTTTAAAGATCAGTTCTTTATAGAAACCATTCAAGGATTGTGTGTTTTCTACTTCCTACCTCCCCTAAATCTTCTTTATCCCCTCCCCACACATTTACTGGCTGCAAATATTGTGCCATTCACCTTGTGAAATATCCCCTGTTCTGGATTTTTCTGAAAAGATGAGTGAGCAATTCTGAGGTAAGTTACATATAGAAAAAATCATTTGGGGGAAAATATGAAATTTAAAGGATGCTAATATAGTATGTTGGAAATTATATGCTCCTGGCTCCAAGATGACTATCTTCTTTTCAGTCCAGTTGGGATATTTTGTAGATGTGGTGTGTCTGTATGGGATGTTCAGAACACACTAAAAGATCATTGTAAGTAGTTTTTATTTCTTTTCCTTTTTTTTTTGGTGTTTTATTGTTTTGTTTGTTGTTGTTGTTGTTTTTGTTGTTGTTTTTTTTTTTTTTTGGTACCAAGCATGCTTAAACACTGAGGCACATTTCAGCCCCTTTTTATATTTTATTTAGAGATTGGTTCTCGCTAAGTAGCTTAGGGCCTCATTAAGTTGCTAAGGCTGGCTTTGTCCTTGAGAACATCATTCCTGAGCCTCCCTAGCCACTAGGATTACAGGCATACTACACTGTGCCAGGCTCTCCTTTATTAAATATATTTCCCTACATCATAGTTTTCTTTTTGGTTTGGTTTGATTTTTTAGTGTTTTAACTTACTCTCTTAAAATATTTGACTGTCAAGGCATGCTCAGGACTATTAAAAGAATGAGATTCAAATCAGGTGACTGCTCTGCATTGAGGCTTAGCTTACACATGGGGTTAGAGAAAAACTTTTTTCCCCCAGATGTCATTTATTTCCTGTCCAGAATGATGAGGAATATGAAGTAAAATGACTCTAACAGGAATGGTACTGATTAATTCACCAAATAGCAGTGACCATGGAAATTCTTGAACAAGATAATAATTCGTGTTTTAGGTGGAATCTAAAGGAGAATGAAAAAAGACTAGTATAGGAATGAAGCTGATCCTTGATCCTCTCATCTTGTTCCTGGATGAACCCACAACTGGCTTAGATGGGAGAACAGCTAATGATGTCTTTACACTTCTAAAAAGGTAAAAACTATGGCAACATTTTATTTCATTCATTTACTCTTTGATCACTTCTATTTTACTGGTATTTCTGGTGCAGGAGATTTAGAAGTTTTTTTTTTAAATGTTTCTTCTTAATTATCAGGATACAGTCAATAAACAAGAAGCGGTTCAAGAAAGATGAAGCAAGAATATAGGAAAGGAAGGCTAAGGTGAAGGCAGGGAGCTTTCTAATTAGAAGGATCAGAAAAGGCCTCAATCATGTGACACATACGCTGGGAGAGAATGAGTGAGATGTGCTATAATTCAGAAGAGAGTTCGGGTTAGAAAAGGCAGCCAAGTGCCTCTGAAGCACAGCATGTCTGATGTGTGGGGAAAACTAGCAAGTCCAGAGGGACAGACCCAGAGACTATGAGGAGTGACGTTTGGTGAACTGTCACAATACCACAAACTGGAGGCTTAAACACAAAAATTAATTTTCTCATGACTCTGAAGGCAGAAATTTGAAAAATTGTATGTTGTGGGTTGTTTCTTCATTGGCCTCTCATTGGCTGCAGATGGTCACCTTCTCCCTTTGTATGTCTGTGTCTTAATCAACTCCTAACTGGACATAGTCAGATGAGAACCATCAATACCTCATTTAAATTTTAAAAGACCTCTTTGAAAGCACTGTGTTCAATGTGGCCACATTCAGAGGCCCCGGGGGATAGGGCTTCAATATCTGAGTTTGAGGAGGACCCAGTTTAGCCCTTCACAGGTGGATTAGGATGTTAAGTGGAGTTGGGCTGGTGGCAGAGGTCATGTAAGAAGTATGGCTTTTCCTGTCACTAGAGGAAATGGGGAGGTTTTTGAGAGTTTTGGAGCATAGCAATGGCTGTGGAAAGACTGCAGTTAGGCAAGGATGAGGGAAGATCCAGTGAAGGAGCTGATGAAAGATGATGAAGCTTCGACAAAGATGGTCCTGGTGAGCAGAGGGTGGATTCTAGATCTGTTTTCAAGGGAACCAACAGGATCAGCTCAGGATTTCCACCTGTCATGGGAGGATTGAGACAATGACTGCTGACATTTGAGGCTTCAAAAAGTGGAAGAATGAAATTAGACAAATGCATTTCTTTTTATAAAGAAAGAAAAATGTGAATGGATGTTTATAGAAAATTTTTCAATAGTTGAGATTTAGACATCATCTTTAAAAATATAGTAACATATTTCAAACTGAAAGAAAATATCCAAGAATAATACAAATGAAATTCTACTTTTCTCGCCTGTATTTCCCTCTGTTACATTTTACTGTATCTGTAGCCCCTCCTTTCCTCTCTGCTACTTCCCATGTAGTTTCTTCTGCCATCATGCCCTTTCATCCCAAATACTTCCTACCAAAACTCCAATCCAGGAGAACACACCATCATCTTAAATTCCCAGTCAATAAGCCTTTCTTTGCCAGGATCCAATCATGGCTACTCAAATCTGTTGCTAGGATACAATCAGAGATACTGTGACTGTTTCCTGTCTGTCAATATCTCTCCAGAAATACACTTTTCCTGTCTTCTTACAATCTAGAGCAATTCATGGTGTGACCCCCTGCAGGGTCCATCCCAGTGAGTGTTGCATGATGCTCAAGAATGAAAGGATGCTGAGTACTCAGTGCAACACACCTGAGAATGCAACCTGCACAGGTAATGTCAGCCTTTATCATCTAATTGTGGTACACATATATGTATACATAGATATTTACTAAAAAAATATGTGCACGAACAGAGATCTATAACTATTGCTGTTTTGTTATTGTATATACATTGAAAATCCCATGAATTCATAATAATATTTCTGACTCCAAACTAACACCTCTGTCTTACTTTTAGTCTTTGCTATTTTCATGTTTCTGACTTCAGACAGGGAGAGTTTAGGCTCCCATTATCTCATACTATTTGCTTACTTGCTTACTGATGTAATTTATTTGTTTATTGGAACCAGTCTCCAAGAAGTTCCAGTCTCTTCCTTTACCATCTCTAGAAACTCCTCTGCCTCATTGTTTTAAGGTGTCAATCACACTATCTTCAAGGCTTCCCCTCTCTGTCACAACCTTGCTTCCTCTGATCTCATAACCCTATGAGCAAGTCTCTATGCTAGAAGAGAGGAAACAGCAAGAAAGAAAGATATTTATGAGTTAGACATCACAAATTTAAAATGCCATTTGCACATATAAGTGATGATGCCCAGTCATGGCTCTGGAGTTCAGGCCCCAATACAGAACCCATGTATGATATTTAGATTCATAGAAATTTTCTTTGTGGTTTGCTCTGCTTAGCACACAGGCATCTTTCCTAATGCAGAGAGCTCTGATCAGTCCTTCCCAAACACTGCTGTGCAAGTTAATCACCAGGGGTCTGGTTGAAATGCAGATCCTGTTTCTATAGGTCTCAGGAAGGGTTAAAAATTTTTCACAGGAGATTTGAAGAATTACTGACACTAATGCTTGTAGTCCTCAGAGCACACTTTGAGTGTCAGAGCTCTCAGGAACCACGTGTCCATCTTCCAGTCCTTTCCCAGCTCCTATTGCCTGTTGACTGAATTCCCATCTTTTTCTGAAGTGCTCCCCATAGGCCTGTTTTGCCATCTCTCTTACTTATCTTCTTCACCCAAAACAACACCAACACAAGCAAACACATAAACACTGCCTGTCGTGTTACATGGAACTGCTTCTTACAATTTTGAGAGTAGACTTGTTCACTTTGTTCACCTTGTTCTTTTACTGTATCTCTTTTCTTAGCTCACCATCACTGGGATTTTGGATATTCTACCTATATCACCTTCAGACAGGTTATCACTCTCCTTTTTTTTTTTACAAGGAGCCAGATTAAAATTATAGATCTTACTTCCTGTTTCTCCATGAGGCAGAACCTCCTTGCATACAATAGATTTATGAGGTGCTTATCAAATTATTAAATTGAAGTGGTTCTTTTCTTGAAATACTTTTTAAAAATTGGGAAAGTGATGATGTTGGCCTTTGTTTCTTCTAACCTTAAGTAATAACTCCTATAAAGGGCAGTTTAGAACTGTTTCTACCATAAAATCTGACCAGAGCTCAGATCCCAACAGGGCCCCTGAGTAACTGTGAGGGCTTAGCCAGTTACTTAACATTTAGACCTTATCTGTAAAAAGAAGGAAATACTAGTATCATAACAGCCTTACTATAAAAATAAAGATTTATCTCTGAAACATTTAATTAAGTGCTATATGGCATTCTAAGTGCTAAATAATATTAATGTATTATCAAGGTAGGATGAAAACCAATTACTAAAGATTCAGCATAATTAAATGATCAATGAAAATTGGTTATATGACCATCTTTTTAATACTTAATCATTAACTAGTTCTTTTTTTCATGTATTCACTAAAATTTGTATTAAAAGGATTAAATTACCAAGACATTGACCAACATGAGACAGGACAATGACTTATAAGAATTAAAATTTGAACAATCTACACATAACGAAGATGGAATATAACAATATACATTTTTTTCTCTTTATTTGTAGAGTTTTCCATACTGTACTATTTGTAGTCTCACAGGTCATTAACTAGTTTTTGAAAGTGGGTGTACTCAAGAGATTATGTGAGATACTTGGCAATAACATGGATTCCCTATTTCAACAATCAGAGATTGTGTACCAACTTCACTGAATTCACTGTCTCGTTAGACTCTAGGAAAATGCACTTTCTCTCAATCTCTATAGACAATTCTAGACTGCTGATGCACCAAACTTTAAGAATATTTTGTCTTTTAATAAAAGCATTGAATTTTATTTTTGTCAACTACCAAGTATGTAATGAGTTGAGATTACAAGTTTGTAAAAGAAAATCAAGTTGAACTGAGAGAAAAAGCTCTACTGGCAGAAGTAAGTATTTTACCAAGAAGTGCAAGGTCCAGATGTTTAATGATTTATTATTTCCCTTTTTCACTTAGGATTTCTCAGCAGGGGAGAACAATTATATTTACCACCCATCAGCCTTTCTATTCCATCTTTAAGCTGTTTGACAGTCTTACCATATTGGCCTCAGGGGAACTAATGTATCATGGTCCTGCCCAGAAGGCTTTGTAGTACTTCCAATCAGCAGGTGCGATTAACCTTTTAATGCACTAGATTCTTCATACACAGACTTCTGGAAGAGCAGAGGTGTCCAGAGGAGTGCTACAGGAATGTTCCTTGATCTTACATAGAATTAACTGGGGTGACTACACTGTAAAACATCTTTGGTCAGTTCAGCACCAGAACTTTTTTTATTATGCATCACTTGCTTATTGTTCACATCTCTCTTCTTCTCCTCTCGAGTTTGAATATGCATGGTGTGTGTGCTTTTGTGTGTGTGTGTGTGTGTGTGTGTGTGTGTGTGTGTGTGTGTGTGAATTTCTCATGGGCCTTTATCTGTTCTCCTTCCCAGTTATGGTGACCTTCCCTGAAAGGTCAATAATTAGAATGTTGGACTCACAGCTAGTTATTCTGTCAGTTGAAGATTTTGAAAAGTTTCAAAACATTGCCTTTTTTCAATTTGTTCTAATTAGTTGTACATGACAGCAGAATTGCATTTCAAATCATTGTACATGAATGGAGCAAAACTTTTCATTTCTCGGGCTGGACATGATGCAGATTCAAAGTCTTCATTCAATCATACATGTACCTAGGGTAATAATATCTGACTCATTCCATCATCCTTCCTATTTCCCCACACACCCTTCTTTCATTTCCCACTACCCAATCCAAAGTGCTTCCATTCTTCCCTAGCCCCCACCCCTTTATGGATCACCATCTACATCTCAGAGAAAACATTTGGAGTTTGTTTTTTTGGGAATGACTTATTTTACTTAGCATGATATTCTCCAACTCCATCCATTTACTGGAAAATACAATGATTTCATTCTTTAAGTCTGAGTAATACTTTATTGTGTATATATACCAAATTTTCTATATTCATTAATCTGCTGAAAGGCTACTGAATTGGTTCCATAGTTATGCTACTGTGAATTGAGCTGCTACAAACATTGATGTGGCTGTGTCACTGTAGTATGCTTATTTTAAGTACTTTAGGTAAAAAACAAAGAGTGCAAGAATTGGGTTAAATGGTGGTTCCATTCCAAGTTTTCTAAGGAATTTCCATACTTATTTCCAGCATGTTCCACTAGTTTTAAATATATGAGTACACCTTTTCCCCCCACATCCTCACCAACACTTATTGTTGTTTGTATTCTTGATAACTGCCATTCTGGCTGGAGTGAAATAAAATCTTAGAGTTGCTTTGACTTGCATTTCTCTAATTGCTAGAGATCTTGAACATTTTTTTTCATATATTTGTTGACTTTATTTTTTTCTCCAAAGTGTCTGTTCAGTTCCTTAGTCCATGTATTGTTTGGGTTATTTGCCAAAATATTGTCTTTTAGATCATGTAACAGATTGTGTTTCCCAGTAGTTCTCCTGATACATGGTCTTGTTCTGCCTTTGTGAGGGTTCATGGAGATACTGCTGCATTTTCTAGTAACATTAGATTGAAGATTTATGTCTTGAATGGTATAAGTGACCATTACTCAATAGAAAGGCTGGTCCTGAATCAGACTTAATGGGCCAAAATTTCTGGAATGCCTTGTTCTTTTTAGTTCAGATTGAATACTATGATTTCTTTAACAACTTATCTATCTGCTTAAATTTTGAGCTTTTTGGATATGATTGTAGATGCTTCCCCAAGACCCCAAATAAAGTTGTAAATAGTCATTCTTTTTTTAATTTCTTATATACATCACAATAGAGGAGTGCATTACATTCATATTTTTGCATTACAATTCTTAATACACCTTTATACCACAATTTATCATATCTCTGTTTGTATATAAGGTATGTTGACACCAAACTCACATCTTCATACATAAATTTTGTATAATGATGACCGTCCACTTCCACTATCCTTGCTATTCCCATTTTTCCTTCCTTTCCCTCCCACCCCTATTCCCTATCTAGAGGTAATTTTCCACTCATGCCCTCTCTCCCTACCCCACTTTGAGTCATCCCCCTTATATCAGAGAAAACATTTGACATTTGTTTTTTGGGGATTGGCTAACTTCACTTAGCATAATTTTCTCTAATGCCATCCATTTCCCTGAAAATGTCATGATCTTATTCTTTTTTAGTGCAGAGTAAAATTCCATTGTATATAAATGCTACATTTTTTTAATCCATTCATCCACTGAAGGACATCTAGGTTGGCTCCTCAGTTTAGCTATTGTGAATCATGCTGCTATACACATTGATGTGGCTGTGTCTCTGTAGTATGCTGTTTTTAGGTCCTTTGGGTATAGTCTGAGAAGAGGAATAGCTGGGTCAAATGGTCATTCCATTCCCAGCTTTCCAAGGAATTTCCATATTGGCTGCACTAATTTGCAGTCCCAACAGCAGTGTATGAGTGTAACTTTTTCCCCAAACACTCAACAACACTTGTTGTTTGTTTTCATAATGGCTGCCATTCTTACTGGAGTGAGATGATATCATAGAGTAGTTTTGATTTGCATTTCTCTGATTGCTAGAGATGGTGAGCATTTTTTCGGATATTCGTTGATTGATTGTATCTCATCTTCTGAGAAGTGTCTGTTCAGGTCCTGGGCCCATTTGTTGATTGGATTATTTGTTTTTTTTTGGTTCTTATTTTGTTAAGCTCTTTATATACATTAGAGATTAAAGCTCTATCTGATGTGTGAGGGGTAAAAATTTATTCCGAGGATGTAGACTCTCTGTTCACCTTATTTCTTTTGCTGAAAAGAAACTTTTTAGTTTGAATCCATCCTATTTGTTCATTCTTGGTTTTAATTCTTGTGCTATAGGAGTCTTATTAAGGAAGGTGGGGTCTAAACCAACTTGATGTATATTAGGGCCTACTTTTTCTTCTATTAGAAACAGAGTCTCTGGACTAATTCCTAGGTCCTTGATCCATTTTGAGTTAACTTTTGTGCATGGTGAGAGATAAAGATTCAGTTTCATTGTGTTGCATATGGATTTCCAGTTTTCCCAGCATCATTTGTTGAAGATGCTATCCTTTCTCCAGTGCATGCTTTTGGAACCTTTGTCTAATATAAGATAGTTGTAATTTTGTGGGTTAGTCTCTGTGTCCTTTAATCTGTACCATTGGTCTATGAGCTGAGCCTGTTTTGGTGCCAGTACCATGCTGTTTTTTTTTTTACTGTTGTTCTGTAGTATAGTTTAAGGTCTGATATAGAAATACTACCTGTTTCACTCTTCCAGTTAAGAATTTCTTTAGCTATTCTGGGTCTCTTATTTTTCCAGATGAATTTTATGATTGCTTCTTCCATTTCTATAAGGAATATTATTGGGATTTTGATCAGAATTGCATTGAATCTGTATAGTGCTTTTGGTCATATGATCATTTTAATAACATTAACTCTGCCTATCCATGAGCAAGGTAGCTCTATCTTCTAAGGTCTTCTTCTATTTCTCTCATTAGGGTTCTGTAGTTTTCATTGTATAGATCTTTCTCCTCTTTTGTTGATTCCCAATAACCTTTTTTTGAGGATATTGTGAATAGGGTAGTTTTCCTCAATTCATTTTCAGAGGATTTGTCACTGATATACAGGAATACCTTTCATTTATGGGTCTTGATTTTATATCCTGCCACTTTGCTGAATTCATTTACTAGTTCTAGAAGTTTCCTGGTGGAGTTTTTTGGGGGTCTTCTATGTATAGAATCATATCATCAACAATTAGTGCTACTTTGAGTTCTTATTTTCCTATAGTTATTCATTTAATTTATTTCATCTGGTAATTGCTCTCGCCAGTGTTTCAAGAACTATGTGGAATAGAAGTGATGAGAGAGGGCATTCCTGTCTTGTTCCAGATTTTAGATGGAACGACTTTAGTTTTTCTCCATTTAGAATGATGTTGGCTTGAGACTTAGTATAGATAGCCTTTACAATGTTGAGATAACTTCCTGTTATCCCTAGTTTTTCTAGAGTTTTGAACATAAAGGCATGCTGTATTTTGTCAAATGCTTTTTCTGCATCTATCAAGATGATAATATGGTTCTTATCTTTAAGTCTATTGATGTGATGAATTACATTTATGGATTTCTGTATGTTGAATCATCCTTGCACCCCTGAGATGAATCCCACTTGATCATGGTGCACGATCTTTTTGATATGTTTTTTTCTCTGATTTTCCAGAATTTTATTGAGGATTTTTGCATCTATGTTCATTAGAGATATTGGTCTGAAGATTTTTTTCTTTGAGGTATCTTTGTCTGGTTTTGGAATCAGGGTGATACTGGCCTTGTAGAATAAATTTGGAAGTACTACCTCTTTTTCTATTTTCTGAAATAGACTGAAGAGTATTGGTATTAGTTCTTCTTTAAAAGTCTTGTGAAACTTGGCTTTATATCCATCTGGACCTGAGCTTTTCTTGGTTGGCAATATTTTTATGGCTTCTTCTATTTCCTCACTTGATATTGGTGTGTTTATGTTGTGTGTATCTTTCTGACGCAATCTGGGCAGATCACATGACTTTAGAAATTTATCGATGCCTTCACTATCTTCTATTTTTTTAGAGTATAATGTTTTGGAATAATTTCTTATTATCTTCTGTATTTCTGTAGTGTCTGTTGTGATATTGCCTTTTTCATCATATATGCTCGTAATTTGGGTTCTCTCTCTTCTTCTCTTCATTAGCATGGCTAAGAATCTGTCAATCTTATTTATTTTTTCAAAGAACCAACTTTTAGTTTTGTCAATTTTTTCAATTGTTCCTTTTGTTTTGATTTCATTGATTTCAGCTTTAATTTTAATTATTTCTTGCCTACTACTGCATTTGGTGGTGCTGGTTTGTTCTTTTTCTAGGGCTTTGAGGTATAGTGTGAGATCATTTATTTGTTGGCTTTTTCTTCTTTTAAGGAATGAACTCCATGCAATGAATTTTACTCTTAGTACTGATTTCATAGTGTCCCAGAGATTTTCATATGTTGTGTCTGTGTTCTCATTTACTATTAAGAATTTTTTAATTTCCTCCTTGATGTCTTCTGTAATACATTGATCACTCAGTAGCATATTGTTCATTCTCCATGTGATGTAGAGAATCCTTATTTTATCGTTGATTTACAATTTCATTCCATTATGATCAGATAAAATGAATAGTAGTATCTCTTCTCCTTTGTATTTGCTAAGAGTTACCTTGTGGCATAATATATGGTCTATTTTTGAGAAGAATCAATGTGTTGCTGAAAAGAAAGTGTATCTGCTCGATGTTGGATGATATATTCTATATATGTCAATTAAGTCTAAGTTATTAATTGTGTTTTTGAGTTCTATAGTTTCTTTATTTAACTTTTGTTTGGAAGATCTGTCCAGTGGTGAGACAGAGGTGTTAAAATCACCCATGATTATTGTGTTGTGCTCTATTTGTCTCTTGAACTTGAGAAGAGTTTGTTTGATGAACATAGCTGCACCATGGCTTGGGGCATATATATTAATAATTGTTATGTCTTCTTGTTGTATGGCACCCTTGAGCAGAATGTAGTGTCCTTCTTTTCCCTTTTGATTAACTTTGTCTTAAAATCTTCTTTATTTGATGTGAGTATGGTTTCCCCTGCTTGCTTCTGAGATCCATGTGAGCGATATGATTTCTCCCAACCTTCCACCTTCAGTCTGTATATGTATTTTCCTATCAAATGAGTCTCCCGTAGGCAGAATATTGTTGGATCTTATTAAATCCATTCTACTAGCCTATGTCTTTTGAATGGTGAGTTTAAGCCATTAACATTTAGGGTTACTATTGAGATATGGTTTGTATTTCCAGCCATATTTGTTTATTTTTGTTATTTAACTTGACTTGATTTTCCCCTTTTTTTAGGAGAGAGAGAGAGAGAGAGAGAGAGAGAGAGAGAGAGAGAGAATTTTTTTTAGTATTTATTTATTTTTTTAGTTTTTTCGGTAGACACAACATCTTTGTTTGAATATGGTGCTTAGGATTGAATCCAGGCTGCATGCATGCCAGGCGAGCGCACTACCACTTGAGCCATATCCCAGCCCCTTGATTTTCCTCTTTGGTAAGTTTTTCCTTTACTGTACTACCTCCCACTGTTGGTTTTCATTGTTATTTTTTATTTCCTCTTCATGAAATGTTTTGCCAAGGATGTTTTGAAGCTCTGGTTTTCTAGCTGCAAGTTCTTTTAATTTTTGTTTATTGTGGAAGGTTTTTATTTCATCTTCAAACTTGAAAAGTAATTTTTCTGGATACAAGATTCTTGTTTGGAACCCATTATCTATCAGCCTTCGAAATATGTTGTTCCAGGATCCGCTAGCTATCAGGGTCTGTGTTGAAAGATCAGCCATTAATCTAATTGGTTTACCCCTATATGTAATCTGCTTCCTTTCTCTTGTGGCTTTTAAAATTTTCTCCTTTTTCTGTATGTTGGGCATTTTCATTATAATGTGTCTTGGTGTGGATCTTTTGTGATTTTTTACATTTGGCTTCCTGTAGGCTGATAGGATTTGGATTTCTGTTTCATTCTTCAATTCTGGAAAGTTTTCTAATATTATTTCATTGAACAGATTGCTCATTCCTTTGGTTTGGACCTCAATACTATCCCAATAACTCTTAAATTTGGTCCTTTTATGCTATCCCATATTTTTTAGATATTCTGCTCATGGCTTCTTATCTGTCTCCTTGTGCTGTCTATGTTCTTTTCGAGATGATATACTTTGTCTTCGTTGTCTGATGTCCTATCTTCTAAGTGGTCTACTCTGCTGGTGATATTCTTATTTGAGTTTTTAATGTGGTTTATAATTTCTTTTATTCCTAAGATTTCTGTTTTTTTGTTTGTTTGTTTTCTTATGACCTCTATCTTCCTGTAGAGTTGATCTTTTGCTTGTTGGATTTGTTTATGTGATTCATTGTTGAAGTCATCTTTCATTATCTGCATTTGTTGTCTAATGTCTTCCCTGAGACTGCAGAACATCTGCTGTATGTATCCTGAAATGTTTATCTGACATTTTTTTTGCTGTAGATGTTACCTCTTCAATGTTGTATTGTCTTGCATTGTTTGTGATCCTTTCTTTCCTTATCGTTTCATGTTGCTCATGTTTCTTACAGCTCTGTTAGACTGTTATGTTAATGTTTTTTCCCCTATAGATTTATATTGCTCTGGTATAGTTCCGAAACCTCTCTTCTGAGGGGAAAGACAATGTTAACAGTTCCCAATATCCACAATATATTATCTATGGCAAATTTTCATTATTAATATGTTTAAAGTTAGTCTCTATGTCTAGAGATGTTGGCTTCAATTATTATTTAAAGTATAGTCATTAGTTTCATAAAAGGCATATCATTTCTGGTAGCATATAGAGAACAGAGGGTCAGGTGTAGGATGTTATATTAAGGGGGAAGGGTGTGAGGGTATGGGGTTAATCTAACTTAGCAACTTTGGAGGAGAACTCTAATAAATAGACATGGGGTAATTTACGAAAGAATGTATAAATTCAAACTCCTATATATATTTAGAAAATTACCCGAAGTATAAATAGTAAAAGTTAGGAGGTTGAAAGTGGGATAGAGGGAGGAAGAGAAAAAAAATAAATAGAAAGAAAGAAAAGATAAAGAGAGAGGGAGAAAGTAAATAATGAAAAAAGAAGGGGAGGGGGACATATGCAATGTCTCTATATTATATTATTCTGGTGATTCAGTTCATGCAAAGTTCTTGGTTTCACATATGTTGGGGTTTGTGAGGACTAAAAAGGGAAGGGTAGAGTTGAATGGATGAGAAGAGAGAGAAAGAAAAAAAAACTCTCAGAATTTTGTTTTCTTTTCTTCCAGTAGGTGGCATTGTCTCTTGCAAGCCTCAGTCTCTGAATTCAGGGTGGTGGAGGTAGCCAGTGTGAGAGGGCTTGAGCTTCTACCTGAATCCTCCCTGCTCTTAATCTGTCTGAGTTGGAAACCAGATGCCTATACAGTTGCAGTTCCGTGTTGATAGCTATGCCCTCTAAAACATTGTGAGAAAAAAGTTTGAGTCATCACAGCTGGAGGTGGGGGAGTTAGAAACCAGGTACCTGATTATCCACAGAACAGCGCTGGTAGCCACACCCACCAATAGATGTCAAGTATGGTTCTCCAAGATGGATTCCATCTGTTTTCTGCATTGGGTGTTTGGTGAGGTGGGGGATGCTGGGGTGACCTTGTGCTGTGGCCAGAGCTCATTCTGGTGACTGCAGCAAAGACTCTGCATTCTGCACCACTGTGCAGGTTCAGGTCCACCTCTAATAATCATTCTTTCTTATTTTTTTTTATTGAATATCTGTCACTTAAAAAGCAGGAAAAAAAAAAACATAAAACACATGTGAGTCTGGGGAGTCCAGGGAAGGTGAACTAAAGAGCCACAGCTCAAATTCCATTAAAATCCCAATAACATTCTTCATAGAAGTAGAAAAAGCAATCACAAAATTCATTTGAAAAAATAAGGAAACCAGAATAGCCAAAGCAATTCTTAGCAAGAGAAGTGAAGAGGAGGCATCACAATATCAGAACTTACATTATACGTCAAAGACATAGTAACAAAAATGGCATGATATTGGCACCAAACAGACATGTAGAGCAATGGTACAGTCTAGAAGACACAGAGACAAACACACATAAATACAGTTATCTCTTATTAGACAAAGGCACCAAAAATATACATTGAAGAAAAATAACTCCCTCAACAAATGGTGCTGTGAAAACTGGAAATCCATATGTTGCAAAAATAAATTAACCCCCTATCTCTCACCCAGCACAAAACTCAACTCAAAGAGGATCAAGGACTTAGGCTCTAAAACAAAGACTATGCACCAAATAAAAGAAAAAATCAGGCCCAAATCTCTACAATGTCAGCATAGGAAATGACTTCATTTATGAGATTCCTAAAGCGTAGAAAGTAAATTTAAGAGCCAATAAATGAAATGAAATCTAACTAAAAAGCTTTTTCACAGTAAAGGAGAGAATGAATAATGTGAAGAGAGACTCTAAAGAATGGGAAAAAAATCTTTACCACATGCAACTCAGAGCAACTAAACTTCAGGATATACAAAGAACTCAAAAATCTTAAACACCAAAACACAAAAAAACCTAATCAATAAATGGGCATAGGAACTAAATAGACACTTTACAGAAGAAGAAATACAATCAGTCAATAAATATATGAAAAAAAATGTTCAACAGCTCTAGCAATTGGAGAAATGCAAATCAAAGCTGCCCTATAATTTTATCTCATATCAGTCAAAATGGCAATTTTCAAGAACACCAACAAGAATAAATGTTGGTGAGGTTGTGGGGAAAAAGGTACACTCATATATTTCTGGTGGGACTACAAATTGGTGCATGGTGCTGGAAAACAGTATAGAGATTCCTTAGAAAACTTGGAATGAAACCACCATTTGATGCAGTTATCCTACTTCTTGACTTATACCCAAAGGACTTAAAAATCAGCCTATTACAGTGACACAGCCACATCAATGTTTGTAGCAGCTCCATTCGCAGTAGCTAAACTATGAAACCAACCTAGATGCCCTTCAACAGCTTGGTGGATAAAGAAAATGTTGTATATATACACAGTGGGGTATTATTTAGCCTTAGAGAAGAATGAAATTATGGCATTTGCCAGTAAATGGAATAAATGCTAAGCCAAATAACTCAAACTCAAAGAAGCAAAGATCAGATATTTTCTCTGATATGCAGATACTAATTCACAATAAGGGATTAGGTGCTTAGGAAGAATAGAGATATTTTGGATTAGACAGAGGGGAGTGAAGAAAGGGAAGGGGTACTGGGTATGAAGGATAATAGAATGAATTGGGCATTAGCCCTATTTACATATCTTATTACATGCCTGATACAACTCTACATCATGTACAACCAGAAGAATGAGAAGGTATACTCCATGTATTTGATGTGTCAAAATGAATTCTACTGTCATGTAAAACTAAATAGAAGGAATAAAAATAATCAGAGGTCAGACCAAGTTAAGATGCTTCTGTCACAGAAAGTTGAGGTAAGATGTCACTTGTGCTGTGCTGGTCACATTCTCTTGATAATGCTGCTCTCGAGATTTGTTGTCTATTTGCAATTATGACAGCTTGGGAGGTGTTCATTTGAATCTCTGAATTTAGTAGGTTGCAAAGCAATCTGCTGACTGCCTGCTGACATTCCAGCATTCTGTAGGTGAATTCAGAGAGCACAGTGCTCCCAGAAATTTAATATCTTTTTTGGAAGCTACATTTACATTTTTGAAGAAGTACTGATAAGCAACAGAGCATACTGATACCTGCTTGGGTTTTGAAGACTCATGAGAGAAAAAGAATAATGTAAAATGTTCTGAAAAGTCCAAAAATGGTTTGGAATGTTTTTGTTTGTTTGTTTGTTTTGCCTGGGACACAGATAGTTGTCTAAATGTTGTGTGATTGAATAAAGAAGAGGAAAGGATAAATTAGTGAGGGCAGAAAAGAGCAGAAAGATGAGGAAAAAGTTGTTCAGTCTGTCTTCCCTACCCTCATATCCAATGTCCTCTGCATGTGAGTCTTCTTTACTTTCCAAGACTACCAGCTTGAGTTCTTTGGGTGTCTTATTTTGTAGGTTTTCCCTGTAAATTCTATAATAATCCTGCAGAATTGTTTCTGGATATTACCGATGGTGTAATAAAAAGGGATTCAGAAAATTATGAAGGTATGTAAACCTTTCAAATTAACATAATTCTTCCCAATTAATTTGGCTGAGTTTTAGCAATGTGGTGACTTATTAAAACATGACTTTGTGAATTTACATGTTATTGTAATGAACATATAGACTTTGTTGAAACTGAGTGCTGTGTGTATTTTTATTTAATTTATGAATGAACATCTGAATTATTTTTTGTACTCAAGCTTTAATTCTAAAGCTTGAGTACGAAAGCTTTTTGTGGGAGTTGTTACACAAATAAGAGGTCTCAGAAAAACTTGTGAAATCAGTAGTAATCTGTTGATAATGAGTTAGTAATTTGTGGCCTATTATCCACTTTTATTCCGAAGCTTACAAGACTGAAATGCATTCAATGACAGATGATTCAGAGATAAAAGAATTATCTATTAATTTTTCCAAGTCCACTTTCTACAATAACACAAAAACTGAATTGGAAGAACGCTCAAAGGATGAGAAGAAAATATGCTTAATCAGGAAAGAGATTCCCTATGTCACTTCCTTCAGCCATCAGCTCATTGGCCTCATCAGGCGTTCATTCCAAAAATTTATGGGTAATCCCCAGTACTGGGCACCTTTGGTAAGTGACATGTTTTCCCAATTATGCTATGAAATACCAATGTGGGAGCAATTTGTTTCTAATATGGACTTATGCAGGATTCTTTTATCTTCTACTCACCCTTCCATTTATTTGTCATTCCCACTCAGTTAGAATTTGGAAACAGCCAATCAATTCAGTGTATTGTCTTGGATATGAATTGTCCCCCAAAGGTTCATGGTTGAAGGCTGATCTCTATTGAGCAATGTTGAGATGTGGGGCTCTTTGGAAGTGGCTATATCATTTGACATCATCAAAAGATTAATGTATTGATGAATTTACAATTTGATGACATTATTGGGAGATGATGTAAACTATACCACTCAGGGCCTAGTGGGAGGAAGTAGGTCACTGTTGCATGCCATGGAAGGATGTATCTTGTCCCTGACCCCTACCTTGCTCTGTTTCCTGGCTGCTATGAGGTGAACAGCTTTCCTCCTCCATATCCACATGCTATGATGTTCTGCTTCACCTTATTCCCCCCGAAAAAAAAAAAAAACTCAGCCATCAGACTATGAACAGAAATATGACTCTGTGAGCCAACATAAAGCTTATCTCTTGTTGTAGTTTGTTTTCATAGCAATGACCCACATACTGACAAGAACAACTTAGAGGAAGAAAAATTTATTTGGGGCTCATGGTTTCAGAAGTTTCAATTCATAGAGAAGTGACTGCATTGCTCTTGGCCCACAGTGAGACAGTGCATCAGGGAGGAAGGGCCCAATACAAAAAGCTGCCCAGCTCATAGTGGGGTTCAGAAGCAGAAAGAGATGGAGAAGGGACCACAGGAAGAACAATGCTTTCAGGTCACCCCTGCTTTGCCCCCAGTGACTCATCTCCTCTAGCCACACCCCACCTACCTACAGCTAAAACCCAGTCAGTCAATTCCAGCTGGTATTGAATAATTAGGTTGCAGCTCTCACAACTTAATCATTTCACCTCTGAATATTTCTGCATTATCATAGGAGCTTTTGTGGATACTTCATATCCAAATCATAACACCGTCTTTCTTAGTTCTCTTAATTATATTGTCACAGTGGTAAAAAACAATGAAGTTCCTATGCATATAAATAATTTAAGTGGCTTCCTGGACTGCATAACTCAAAAATGTTTGCAATATATCAAATTCTAATGGATAATGTTAGTCAAAATTTTATTTTTATAAAGTGTTTGGACAAGAAAATATCAACAATTGTGTCATTTTCTAGTAGTTGTTCATTATCATTTATTTATTCATTCCAAAGATACATTCCAATATCATGTGTTGCATTTGAAGACTCTACTACAGTAGTTGGGTAAATGGGTTAAAAATAAAAATTCTGCTTGTGTGCATCTTATTTCCTTATGAAGGAAGTGAAATGATAGCTGAATAAAGAAAATACAGAGCATGTGAGATGGTAGAATGAACTATGCAGAAGGTTTAAGGAGTGAAAAGGTGAATGAAGGAAAGAGAGGGCTAGAGGTGGGGAGAAGACGGTTGATTTGCCATTGAAATCAGGTGTTGAAGCAACCTAGTGTCATTTTTTTTCTTCCTGATGGTAGTTTGTTCTGTCCACTGTCTGAGAGAAGAGACTGTAGGAAGAATGCTCTTCTTTATAATTGACCCTGCTCATTGATTGATTCTAACATTGGCAAAACAATACACAACCAAAGAATGTGCACTTTATGCACAGAAAGTAACCATACTTGAACAGATATTTACATTGGTTTTTAACTCTCTTAAATACTATGCAATGAAATTCTATTTTCCTTTTGATCAACTCTGTGGTAGTTTTCATCATCCTCAAATTTTGTATTTTGTTTTGTTTTGTTTTGTTTGCAATACTGGGGATTGAACACAGAACTTCACACACACTAGGCCATTGGGCTACATCTTCAGCCTATTTTTGTTTTTAGTTAGTGTTAACCCCTATTTCACACAAAACACTGGTTCTCTTAGTTCATTTGTCCAATATTTGTAGGGAATTCAATTCAGCTGGTTATTGTGGTTTATTATTTTTATGGTCAATCATTGTATTTCTGTGGAGTATTAAGATATGACATATTGCAGGCTTTAATGAACTGAATTCTCAGCATGAGTGGCACAGTTTTCATATTTAAGTGTTGTTGCTTTCTATGTGTACATGAGAATCTGCATCCCCATTACAGTGATGATGTTTATTGCTTCAGATTTCTTTAGTCCATGTGATTTGGCATTTCTCTCAAGTGCTTTAGTGTCCTGTTGTCCAAAGACAATATATTATTCTTAGATAATAGATTTGACATCATTTGAAAGAACGTTAGTTCAATTAGATGCATTAATTTTGGTAGCCCATTGTTCAACAGGAAGATGCTATGATAATTTGATTCTTCGGAATGATTTGTTCATTAGGCTTTTCTTACTTGTCTCTAAAACTGATGTTTAAGTGTCTTATCTAAGAAACATACAGTATTTCTGGGCAAGATGTTATTAGAACACAGATGTTTTTACATCAGAGTATGCGTGTTTTGAGCCTAGGCTCCCTTAAGAGTCAAACAGTAGGCCCAGAGCCTCCAGGTAGCACATTCAGCCTACTTGTCTCATCATTGAACTCGGTTCTCCAAAAGCAATTCCAGCAATGTTCAGCAAAGCAGTAGTCTACTGTAAGGGAAGAAACTTGTAGATCCCTGAGCTCAGTGGAACAAGTCTTGTTCAGGATTTTAAATGTTGAAATGTTAGCTCAGGAGCAGGCAAACCCTTTTAGGTAGAGGCTCAGAAGATAAATATTTTAGGCTTTCAGAACCACACATGGTGTTTTTCTCACAAGGTCAACTCTGCACTTCATTATAAAAGCAACCACAGCTAATATGTGAGCAAATGAACATGTCAGCATTCCACTAAAATTTTATTCATGGAGACTGAATTTTGAATTTCATATTGAAAGAAATATTATTCTTGACCTTTTACCCTCCAGGTATTAAAAAATTGGTAAAGCATCCTTAGCTTGTGGGCTTAACCAAATTAGTGACTGGTTTTGGTCTGTGAGCCATAGTTTTCTGATCTTGGTGTAAGTTGTTTTTTTTTTTTGTTTGTTTGTTTGGTTTTTTTAAGGTACTGTGAATTTAACCCAGGAGGCTTTACCACTGAGACACATCCCTAGACCTTTTATATTTTATTTTGAGCCTGGATCTTGCTAACTTGGAAGGGCCTTGCTAAATTGCTGAGGCTGGCTTTGAACTTGCAATCCTCCTGCCTCAGCCTTCCAAGTTGCTGGGATTACAGGCATGTGCCACTGAGTCTGGCTCTGACATAGGGTTCTAATATTGTATAATTTTCATTTTTCTAAGTTTTTGTAAATGGAGTTATTAAAAGTTTTAATAAATTCCTGCTGATAATCCTTTACTTATTGCCTTATTGCATTTTATTTATTGCCATGATTTCGACTTGACATTCAACCAGATGATATGTTGGAAGATATAGCAATGAATGGATTACTTGAAAAGTGAGGTGTTTTGTTCATTTATATCTACTTGGACAACATTATCACTAATATCTCTAAGCTTCATTGTTTCTACTTGCATATTAAACATTTGACTATGCATTTAATTATTAATTTGTTATAGTACAAGCTACAAACATCCCTTAGAACACACCATGATAAATGTTATTTGAATACATCTGAACAACAGCAGAATAATGTAGTTGGATAATTTCTTTATTTTACCTGTCTTGAACAGAGACCAGAAGACAGATGCACAAATCTCATAGATAGTGTCATTTACTCTGTTTGGAAATATTCAGTTTGCTCAATGGCTGGCTTTCTTTTACTTCATGCAAGAATAAACAACACATGTGAACCTTGTAGAGCCATCAGCATTAATTTTAGAATATTGATTAGTTGAAAGAAAGAGCAGATTCTGAGGGTTTTGGAAATATGACAGTGGAATGGATTCCCAAACCTACCCCTAATATTTGTCTTATTAGCAAAGAACTTTAGGCATATATCATATGTGAAACATTACAATGATCTTCTCTCCAGAATCTCATTCTTACAAATTATTCTTTACAGATCATGGTTCTTTTCTTTGCACCATGGCGGCCATTTTGCCAATTGTCCATTACAAATTAGTTCATGGCTTGACATTGTTGTAATATTGAGATTTTTTAAAAAACTTTTACATTTCCAAGATAACTGGATGGGTGTTTTATTTTCTTTACTTTCCCATCTTCTGTACTATTATAGTTAACCCATGTATAAGAATAATGCCTCACATGTACTCCAATATAGCCCTGGGCCTTATGCCCTCTGAAGCAACCTTAAGATATTTTTATTCTAAGAGCAAATGTAATGTTGGTCCATTTTCTCTGGGAGACATTCACACAGACTGAATAGATGAAGATGGTAAATAAAGGCAAAGAATTGGCAGGTCAGGTATGCCATGTTAACTGAAGGTCTCAACGGTTGGTATTGAAAAATGAGCCACGTCAGAAAAAATAATCACTGAAGCACTTGGATGCCCCCAGGTGGTAATGTGCTTTGGTGACTGTGACAATGTACTTTTCCTGTTCAGGTGGAAATTCAGAACAGTTTGAATAGGTGCATATCACTACTTACTTATCATTCAAAATTCCATTGATAACATTTTTGAGTGGCATTAAAATTTTACTTATCTCTTCATTTTGCAGTGATTGGGATCAAATCTTGAGTCTGGCAAATGCTAGGCAAGCATTCTGTAGCTTAGCTACATACCCATCCCTGAAATTTCATTTATTTCTAACAATTATAGTGAAGTCATCCAGTTTTAATTTGGACTCCTTGAAATATTAAACTGTTCACATTCACTGGCATGAAACATGAGAATTCAGTTCAAGTCAAAAGTCTTATATTGTTCCCAAAACATCTTCCTCAAATTACTTTCTCATGCTGTTAACCTATGTGACATTTGTGGACAGTGCCTGGTGGACACTGGGAAGAATTTTAGCTTGTCTGGTCATCTGCTCCCTTGTCCTGTCAGTACTCAAAAAACAGAATCCTTACATTTTCAATTTAACTTATAAAGTGTCTAATAACAATCACTGTTTGATAATTCCTCAGTGACTATGGTCAATCTCTTTAATATGTATATTTCAGTGGAGAGATTTCATTAGGTAATAAATCCTTACTTGTAATTGAAACTCTTTCCTCTCATTTTTCACTTTTCTTTTTGAATAGATAATTTCCTCATTTGTTGACGGACTGGTTACAGGTGTCATGTTCATTTTGCTGAGGGATGCTTGTTCTGAAATCCATAATAGGTAAATAAATTTGGATCTCATTTTGTGAAAATGCCATCACTTTATTTAAGCCCATGAACATCCATTAAGATTTCAAATTTATGACAATACAGAGTAAACATTTCTGTTTTATTATGGGGTAAGATTAGTTAGTGGATTGCAACTGAATGGAAGAGTTAATTTTCAGTTTCAAAATTTATATATGTGTGTGGTGGTAAATTACACACATTACATGCACATTCTAACCACTTTAGAGTGCAGAGTTAGTGGCATCAAATACATGCATGTTGTCACTGGTCAACACCATCCAACTCCCAACCATTTCTTTATCTTCTCAGGTGGAATCTTCAACCCACCTTAGAGTAACTACCCACATCCATCATTGCCACATCTGCAACTTTCTTGTTCTGAATGTTCCCATTCTTGAAATCTCACCAATGTGAAGTCATGCAATACTTCTCTTTTTTATTACTGCCTTATTTTCCTGAGCATAAAGTCCTCAATTTTCTTCTAAATTGTTGCAGATGTTCTAATTTCATTTCCTTTTAAGGCAAAATTGTATATATGTATAAACTACATTTTATTTATCCATTCATTCATTGCTGAAAATCTGGCTTGCTTACACCTTTTGGCTATTGGAATGATGTTGCTATAAGTATACACACACCTACGTGAATCCTTCTTTCAACTGTGTCTTAGGCAGATACCCAGCAGTAGAATTGCTGGATCATTTGGTAATTTTAAAAATTTTTTGAAGACCTGTCAAAATCTTTTCTACTGCATTTTTCATTCTTACCAACAGCACACAGAGTTCCAATTTTTTCACATCCTCACCAAAACCTTACTAATTTTTTTTCTTTTTAAAAGACAGAGATCCACAGAGTCTTTGGAGAAATGTTTGGTTTAAGTCCTTTGCTAAATTTAAAATTGTTTTGTTTGGTTTTGATTGAAGTTTTTATATTTAGGGGTTATTCATCCCTTTCAGATATATTGTTTAGATATATTTTATACCATTCTGTGGGTTTCTTTTTACTCAATTATAAGGCTTTTGTGCAAGGATGTTTTTAATTTTAAAATAGTCCAGTTGATATGTTTTCTTTGGTGGTAATCAGGCAGTTTTCTTAATTTTGGCATTTTTTGTGTGACTTGCGAGTGTAGGATGTGTGGATGGGAATGAGTTGTTCCTGATTCTCCTATGCAAAGCACTCTAGTCAGTGTTATGATCCTGTCTAATTTCAGTCATAATGTGCCCTTAACTTATCCCATGAAGACATTTTCAACAGCTGCCTCAATTTCTAAATAGATTCTCAATATCCCAGACCTCAGGATTCTCATAATTTATGTATGGAGAACCATTCCTCACTAGATACTGGGCTCCCTGCTTCACGATTATGGCTATGTTACCTCCCAAGGTCCAAGGGCCAGAGGAGTGGATGGTCTCATCTCCATTTTACTGTTGAGAATAGGTGAGCTTGGTCTTTATCTGAGGAGCTAATTCAAATAATGAGGAGATGGTGCTTTGTTGTTGTTTTTTTTTTGTTTGTTTGTTTGTTTGCTTTTATACTGGGGACATAACCCAGGGACTCCTAACCCCTGAGTCACATTCCTAGCCCCTGCCCATGTTTTAATTATGTTTTATTATGAAACAGAGTCTCGGTTGCTTAGGGCCTCATTAAATTGCTGAGTCTGGTTTCAAATTTGTGATCCTTCTTCCTCAGTCTCTAGAGTCATTGGGATTTTGGCATGGGCCATTACACCTAGTGAGAAGAATTTGAGAAAAAGAAAGATATCAATTTACTGTTTTGCTATCATATGAGAAAAATACTAGACTAATATTTCCAGAGCTATTGTCTTCTGTACAGGTCAAACAAAGGGCTTTTAAAGAAAAGTTCTGGGACAGACTCATTATGTGCCCCTTAAAAAGTATGCATAATGTACACATGGTGATTGAGGTAGCTTTTGGTCAGAACTGTTGGTACTGGTTCCCAGGTCTGAACATCTTAATGACACAGATTTTCTTATTATTAATAAGCTGATGAGCATAATAACCATGCCTGAGACAAGAAGAATGTTATTCTTGATTCCACATAGATAGGGAAGGCAAGAAGTAAGAGAGTAAGGAAAAGAAAAAAATCATTTTTAAATACCCCCCCTGGTTTTGAATAGCCAGATGCCTACTGAATGCCTAAAGTGAACCCCAGATATAGGCCAATTGGTTTTTTTTAATTTTTATTCCAATTTGTTATATGACAGCAGAATGTATTACAATTCATATTACATATATAGGGCACAATTATTCATCTCTTCTTGTATAAAAAGTATATTCACTCCATCGGTGTGGTGTGTTCATACATGTACTTTGAATAATTATATGCATCTCATTCTACCATCATTTCTAACCTCATGTCCCCTCCTTTACCCTTTCAACCCTTTGCCCTATCTAGTCTTCATCTATTTCTCCCTTTGTAGCCCTCCCTAACCCACTATGAATCAGCCTCCTTATATCAGAAAAAAACATTCAGCATTTTGTTTTTGGGGATTGGTAACTTCACTTAGCATTACATTCTCCAAATCCATGTCTTTACCTGCAAATGCCATGATTTTATTCTCTTTTATTTTGGACTATGTGAAAATGGCCTTTATGTGTGCTTCATCTACCTCTCCTTTAATGATTATATGATTAGAGATTGATTGTTTTTACTAGAAAATGATGTCTCAGTGACTTACATGAGAAACCTTCATTTTGTTTCAATTGTACAGTCTGGAAGTCTGGGGTCAGAGCCCCCTTCCAGCAGGTCAGACTGCCATGAGGGTCCCTCTCTGCCTGTAGACGGCTGCTTCCCTCCGTATCTCTCATAGCACCGAGTGTCTGGGGCTCCTTCCTCTTACAAGGGCACCAATCACACCACAGGGACTCCAATCTCATGACCTCATCTAAACCTTATACTCTCATAAGGACATACTTCTCAGTACTCTGGTACTGGGGGTTATTTCTTTAACATAAATAAAAACAAAAATTAGTGAATACAAGTCAGTGCACAGCAATCCACACAGAAATTTCAATATGTGCTATCATGTGGAGTAACTAGGGCACCACTGAGGACACACAGGGAGAGACCTGATGAGATGATGCTTTCCTGTCTGTTTAAACCAGAAGAGTTCTATTCTGGAAGGAGTTCTGTGGGAAGAAACCAACCTAACAGTGTGACTTGACTGAGCTGCTTTTATTCCCATTCTCTCCTGACAGAGCACTGATGCTCTTCTACCAAATACCCTGCCATTGTGACTTCAGCAAATGGACAGTGCAGCACGTTGTGCTCCAGAAGAAGCGTTTTGTGTGAGTTGGCCTCTATTCAGGGAAAGGGCAATGCTGGCTGGTGGGCAAACTATTTTCATCCTGTACTAGGCCAGGGATTTAAAAATGGGGATTACTGGAAATTTTCTTTCTTTTTCATTACTATTCCATTCCTTATTATTAAAATTGAAATTTAAATTGTATTTATTTATCGTGAACAACACAAGCTTTTGAAGTATATACAAGGATTACCAATATTAACTGAGAAAAGCAGTCTTAAATGGAGTGGAAAATCAAGAACATGTGAGGGCTGCTACTCAGGAAAAAGAAATTTCAAGGTTGAGGTGTGGTTGACTAATCCCAATTCTGCAGAGAAAGTGAGGAATAAAGAGAGAAAGACGTGTCTTTTGTTTTTAGAAAGTAAGGATCCTCTCAAGAAAAATTCAGGAGATTTGGTAGACATTTAACTGTTGCATTAAGCAGCAAATTGGAGATGACTTATGAAGATGACAAAGTATGTAGCCAAGCACAGCCCTGAGTGGGTCACAGAGTGGAGAGAGCCAGAGGGCAGCCTTACAGGAAAGAGCAGGATGGTTTTATTCCTTGTATTGTTCAAAGATGAAAGAGACTTACCCATGCCCACGTGCCAGTACAAGAATCACCAGAAAGGAAAAGAATGAAGACAGGGATAAAATGGTTTGGAATTTGGAAAAAGAGGTGTTTGGAAGAGCAAAGATTAAGATTTGGTATCTGACAAGGATGTATTGTTGGAAAGCATGATCACTAAAGAAGAAAATCATTCATGTTTTAACATGAGAATGGAATTGAAAAGAGTTTGGAGGATCTTCAGCTACATTGGAGGCTTGGAGGGTAAGGACATCACTGTCACATTGCAAAGTGAGGAGAAGATAGTCCCTTGTACCACTGAGATTAGTTCTTTCTTCCCGGGGAGCCAGCCTCAGAGGGAAAGCAGAGTCTCTGAGGAGAGTGAGGAGATGCAGATTCTGCATTGCTAGAAGGGTTATATGGGGCCAGAGTGAGCAGCAGCAGGAGAGGTGCTGATGCCCCATGGGAGCTGAGAGGGGAAGGGCCTGGGAAATCAGCCCAGGGCTTGTGGGCAGCTGCAGGGTTAGACCTGGTAGCACCAGGAGTCTGCACAGCAGCCTCTCCTCTGGGCTCTGCCTTTGTAAACTAACCTGACGTGTTGGAATATATTTGTATTCTATAGACATGAGTCCACCAATGGGTATTACAGAGTGTCATCTTATTTCTTTGGAAGTCTTTTGTCTGATTTACTACTCGTGATGTTCTTGACAAGATTTTTATTTATTTGTACACTATACTTCATGGTCGGTAAGTAACAAGACAAAGAGGAGGTGTCTTTACTCTTGGATATGTGGAGAAGTTAACTTTGCTTGGCAAACATGTTTTGGGTTCCCCGAACTGTAAAACAAGCTATAAGGGAGAAAGCACATCTCTACTGTATATTCTCTAAAACAGCTAGTTATATGTACATTCCTTTCTAGACTTTTTTTAAATGAACTTTAAAAACTACTTATAAAACTATAATTTACCTGTTGCCACTATTTAAACAATACAGATGCTGTGTGTTTTACAAAAACATAGACTGACTTTTTAAAACTATTTGAAAGCTGGAATATTTATTGTCTTTTTCTACTGTTTTTCTCTCTCTACATGTATCTCAATATCAATATGAAATATAGATAGGCAGTAACATCTATAGTATGTGTAGATACATATAGAGAGGGACAAAAGCCTTTATACATATATATTCTCTCCCTGTTCACTTTTCAAATGAGAGGAAGATGGTAACTTGGGGGTTTATGGATCTAATGAAATTACTTGTTTGATGAAGTAGACAATATCATTTGTGCATAATTCTCTGGCTTCACCCCAGACTTATTGAATTATCATTTATATATGTTTTACAGATAAATACCCACCCCCACCACACACACACACATTCTCACACACCAGAAATTTCTTTGACAACAAAGTGTAGAATTTGAACTAATGATGGTGTTTACAACCTTCTGTTTAACAAATAATATGTATGGCATAAGAATTAGGCACGGGATCTAGAGCCCTAGATTCCTCATCGTGTTCTTGTAGCTGTTCCCAAATCCTCAGATTATGTGACACAGAATATTAACTCATGATAATTATAAAATAGTTTAAGAAACTTAACAGCCCTATTCTGAACCATAGAACCCTACAGCAATTTGTCTATAAGGACTTAAATCTGATAATACACCCTCTCAATTATGTGATGGAAGCAATGAAATTGATGACCTATGGTGTTGGAATAGTGAGTGACTTTTTAGTCCTGTTAGTATTGTTTTCTCAATGTTATACTGATATTGGCACAATAAATATTCCTTAATACACAGGGAGCTACACTGGACTAATCCCTTCTTTTTTAAGGATCCTAGCCAGGAGTAAAGGCTTTCTTCATCATGTTCTTAACTCTCCTGGCATTGGCTTTTTCATCCATTTCCATGACCCTGACCATAGTAGCAGGACACACTGACGGAAGTACAGTAATCCGTATCATGGACTTCTATTTTACATTTATGATGGTGAGTGTGTACTGTGCTTCTCTGGGATGTATTTTTGCCCTGTTTCTTCTGCACTTCCTGTCATGTAAACATATATTTGAGGATTTGGTGGGTAGGACTCATACTTTCAGGAGGCCACAGACTGAAATATCCTTTACATTAGAGAAGAAAACACTTTCCTCCCTACTCTTATCTTTTCTATTTTGCTTGTTTCTAATGTACTTACTTAATTTAGGCACCATGTTCTTACTAATGTTCTTTTAATAGAGACTTTTTGGTGACATATTATGAAACCTTGATAAATTAGAACTTCAAAAAACAGAAAAATTAGCTGATTCCCTCACAAAGACATAGCTCTCTGCCTGCCTTTCAGCCTGGTTTTAGAGAACTGCGGGCTGTGTAAGCACCAAAGGTGGTTTGGTTGGATTCACTACTCCCCAAGGTGAAAGTGAAGCTCCATGAGAAGTATAACAATGGTCTAGTTCCCATGCTCTCGCATGCTAAAAATGTTTTAAAATTATTGGAAATTCTAAAGTCCATGTAAGAGATTCTCAGGATCCATTGTTCTGGTTCCTGAGAATCTCTTATATCAATATATTTTTCTTTCATCTTTTTAAAATAAAAATATGGATTACTAAGTCTTAATCATTTATGCTTTCAAAATTAGCACAAACATAAATGAATCAACAGATATACAGTTTAAATGTCCACATTCCATCTACTACAACATCAGCTATGGAGACATGCTCAAATTATAGTAGGAGGAGATGTCTTCCAATGATACTTATGAAGCACATCCTCTCTATTAAAAACTGCTTATTATTAAGTTATAATTATTCATAATATTAGGGTTCATTTTGGCATAATCATTCAAGCATGGCTTAGCACATACTCTTGCCAAAGTTTCGTTCTCTGTTTCTGAATTTGGCAACTACCAATGAATATCATTGAGAAGTGATAAGTCTTATTTATATTTTATCTACTGTAAAGGAAATGTACTTCAATTAAAAAAGATGTTTTGTTTGATTTATTGATACTTTGATTTTTTATTTAAAAGTCTCCATGTAGAATTTTAAAAGCCAGTCATAAAATCACATTTTATTCAGAGAGGCCATATTATTCATCAGACACTTTTAGGTTAAGTCTGATGTTTGCAGGCACACCAACACTTTCATTGGTTTGCATATTCCTGCACACCTCACCCAGTTAGGACAAGAGTGAGGTGGAACTCAGCCTTTCCTCTCATTCATCTTCAACATTCCTTCCTGAGTCAGCATTGTTATACTGCTTTTTCTAGCATTAAATAGAGGGATTTACCATATTTTCTGGTGTACTACACTGCATTTTTAAGTTTATCGATTCTAGCCTTTGAAAAACCTGAAGCCTGCAATTCTGAAGCCCAATTTAATATTAACATCATGAATATAAAATGCAAAGACTGTAAATAACAATACTTATTAACATATGGGAGTAGAGAGGGGTATGTGATGCTCAGGAATATTCTTCATATGTTCCTAGATTTTCAGGATTATTAGGGGCAACACATGGTAGGGATATAATTAGAATAGTGAGCACAGTAAGGCCCATAAATACTTGCATTGTGCATTCTAAGATGCAATCAACTACAAACAGAAAACTCACGAAAAAGAATTGTGTGTGTACTAAATATGTACAATTTTTCTATTTTTATTCACTATTCTCTGAACTACTTAGTATATATGGTTATACATACATGGTAAAAACTACCCACATAGCATTTCTATGCTATTACACAATATGATAAATGTGGAGGTGATTTAAAATATAAAGGATACATATATTTAAAATATAAACAATTTACTTGGGATTACATGCAAGCATTATGCTATTTAAAAATAAAGGGACTTGAGCATCTATAGGCTGGGGTATCTGTATGCATGGATTCTGAGCCTGGGCTCTCTAGAAACCAAGAGACAAGTATACCTCTTAATCTTCCATTATATACAGTTGCAGAGAAAGTTGAGGACAATGAATTGACCATTAAGGATCTTCCAAATAAGTGAAATATACAACATAGTTTATAAAATAGTATATTTTCCTTAACTTAAAATAGTAAACAGCCTTAGCCATGCAGAGGTTGAACATGCAAAGGAAGGTTAATGTGTAGAATAAGTGCAAAAATTTCAAGAGTTGTTCCTAGCAGAAATGTTTAGAAGATTGTAGAGCTCTTGGAACGCATCTTCTTACAATTCTTCTTGAAATCCTTGAACTGTTCTAATTCATACTTTTTCTCTGTGTAGATTCTTTTGGGTCTGTCATTGTATTTTGGAATCAGGACACCTCAATTCTCATGGGTTCACTTCTTCAGCATTCCTTATTATGGCTTTATGGTAAGCTGTCCTTTTCTGCCCTTATGAGTGTGTCTCCAAGATGGGAACAGAGAAAAGAAAACCTACACATTTTACTTTCCCTGGTATGACTTAGGACCATCTCCCACCCAAGTATTTCCTTTCAGGAGAAATAGATGGAGAATCTCTAATAGCCTTCATTAGCACAAGGTCAGGAAGTCATCTGGGGTTTTCCTTCTGTCTTCTTGTTGTTTGAGGGTAAGAAAGGGTGGGGAGAATAAATCTCATAGTAAAGCAGAAAGATTGATGCAAAACATTGTTTCTATTCAATAAAGAAATGAGAAGATGGGAGACTAGAATACATAGATCATGTTGAAAGGGAAATTATAAGAGAAACAAAGGCTATGTAACACTCAACCCTGTTTAGCAAGCTACTCAACTAAAAAAATGGTGCCTTAATACATTGTAACCAAGATTCTATTACCTATCATTATAAGTGGTTTTAATGAAAAGAACAGGAAATGTCATTACAACAAGTCTTCAGTATTTAATGAACAACAATGTATCATTATAATTATAAGGTTGTAGGATTACACAGAGAGAGCATGATGGAGGGGCTATGAGGTTATCTAGCAAGAATTCTTCCTTCTTGGCTAATTGGAAACAACATCCCAACCCTGGACTTCTTGATTAACAACTTCAGTCACTTTGTTGTGACAGACTGCAAAATGAAACTTGGTTTGTCTTTAAATATCATAGTAAGTTTAATAAACTAACCCCAGAAAAGCAGAGGCCAAATGTTCTGTTCAATATGCAGATAGCAAGCCACTATTAGGGACAATAGGGGTGAAGAATAGAAGTCGATTGGAATACACAAATGGAAATGAAGAGGAGAGACAGAAGATGGTAATAGAAAGGACAATAGAATTAATTGAACATAACTTTCCTAGCTTTGTATTTGAATATATTACCAAGGTAACTATGAACATGTACAACCATAAGAACAGGCTCCTAATTAGAATAAGCTGTACTCTGTGTATGTATAATATGCCAAAATGCACTCTACTGTCATGTATATCTAAAAAGAACAAATCAAAAGTTACTATAAAGACTAAACTTGAGGATTCAATTGTGACAATTTTTCGAAAAGTTTTTGAAATTTAAAACCATCATGACTTGCTTTTTGTGTTACATAGGATTTGCAGCATAATGAGTTTTGGGGAAGAAACTTCTGTCCAACACTCAATATAACAAATGGCAATGACTGTCCTGGCTATGTAATGTAAGTTGGTGTCCAGTGTCATAAGGATTTTCCTTTTTCTGCAATGAGATTCAGCAAGTCCCTTGGGCTGTGACTGTAAACTTGACTGAGCCCATTAAGTGTACTTCCTCTCCTCTTAAATGAATATGATATCTATACCTTTTTGGATCATTTTATGGATTAAATAAGAGATCATATGCAAGTTGCTTAGCATAGTATCAAGTAACATGACTGCATTCAATGACTGATAGCTATTGTATGTGAAGAAATAATTTTGAAAATATTGTTAGTCCATAGGTTTTTTTAAGGAAAGCAAATAAATTGACCAAAATTTCACAGATGCCAGGAATAAAGTTATATTTTCTGCTTAATTTCAGATGTTCTAGTGAAGAATTCTTGTTAATGCAGGATATGGATCTCTCACCTTGGGGCTTATGGAGGAATCATGTGGCTTTAAATATTCTGATATTTATCTTTCTCATAATTGCCTACCTAAGAATGTTATACCTTAAAAGAAATTCTTAAATTTCACTTTTATTTACTGCTAATTATTTTCACATTTAAAAAGCATCCTAATTTACTTTAAGTATCTAATAATTTTTTGTCTTTTGTTCAGTTCCATCTCACTGTTGATCAGGAACAATTATTTTCAACAGAAAATCAAAAACCAACAAAATGAATCATGCGTCAAAGAACAAAAACCAAAATATAATGCTATTTCATATTGTATTAATTTATCTCACCAGAATGTAAGTATTAGGAAAAATTCAGGCTAATTTATTGACCTGAAAAAGAAAAACTTATCTCTAGAAACTCATAACAACTTTCCATTATCTCTGGCATCAGGTTCTCTATGCACAAAATGAGTAGGCAGGTTAGTAGCCCTCCAGTTTTAATAGTCTATGAATCTATATGTTCTGCCATTAAATAAATAAAATGTGTAAATGTTGTATTAGAAGTATGAACCTTGAATTATTCTGGAAAATCAGTGCTTCTTGTGGAGTAAAAAAAAATCCATGATGATAAAAAATCATGTCTTGGATAAGGTAACTGAGGGTGATGGAACTTACAGATATTCTATAGTGGAATTGTAAAGGTTTAGGGATCTTAACTGGAACCCTTGGGCTGCAGGTGGAATTGAGGGCCAGGGTCTGGGGATGAGGCTCTTGTGCCATTTCTGGAACATTCTGCCTCTGAATATTCACTTCATCTCCTTGCATGTCTCAGTGGTATATAATCTGGCTGCATCAGAATCTCCTGAGAGCTTTGCTAAGACACAGATGTCAGGTCCTGCCCCTCCCACTACAGGAGCACCTGCAGAGGTGCCTCCATGAAGAACTTGTCAGGGCATATTGTGACCTTTTCCAATGTTCTTTCAGCTCTGAAAATGTTATGCTTATGGTTTAATAACTTGGAGATCTACGCAAGATCTCCCCAACATTTGCACACTGAATTTATTTCAGTTTTCTCCCTTAATTCTTTACTTGTAGTAGAGAACTATTTACCAGTACTATGAATGTGTCTTTAAAACTTTGTAAAAGAGAAAAGTACAGTTCATTGAGTTGGTATCAAAATAAGGCACATGTGCAGCCATCAGTCCAGGTCAAGAATTAGAATGTGACCAGCACAGAAGACCCCGCATGCACCTTCCCAGTCACTGCATCCTCTTTTTTCCATGGCCAGGCTTTTGAAATGATCCATGTATGTTCCCCTCTCTTGTTATCAGAACATCACTGCTGCTCAGGTTTGTGGGTTATTTGTTTGTTTGATTGTGGTTTTTTTTTTTTTTGTGCACAGGCACATTCTTAAGTCTCTATTACATTTTAAATAAGCTTTTAATATTTAAATAATTTTATATTTACAGAAAAGCTGCAAAGATAGTGTGAAAATTTCCACATGTGACCTTTGCCCAGATTTCTTTAATGTTAACTTTTTATATTCCAAGCTTCACCAAAGATCAGAAATGAACCTTGAAACATCCTTGTTGATCAAACTGCACAGTTGCTTCAGATTACACCATATTTTTTTTTACAAATATTATTTTATTGTTCTGGAATCCAATTCAGGATATCACAATGTGTCTGGCTCCCCTTTTCAGAAGAAAATATAGGAATGATGGGATCTAAGAAATTGCCAGATGTAGACCCCTGCTACTGTGGTGTTTTGGAACATCATTTAGTTACCACTGAATACCTTGACATACTGCTGCAATGTCAATCTAGGGACATGGCTGTTGATGTTTATATTTTATTTAAATAATATTATTTACTTTTATAAAATTTGACTAATGCATCTTTTTTTTTGTCTTTCATGGATCTGTATTAATATTTATGCACACGTATACATACACAAATTTTTTTTTTAAACTATACAAGGAAACTTTAATTTCACAATAACAACAATTATAATTTAGTATTACACATGTAATCACAAGATATTTCTTTTACCATTTAAGGAGAATTCCTTTCACAAATTTTAGTATCAAATTTTGTTTCCAGATACATTTTTTCTGTTAGGTATTTCCGTTCAGTTCCAATGTTAGCATCAAACCCCAGCCAATCTTTAAAGCTCTGGCTACACTTTTATTTCTTTTTCTTGTACTGTTTTACACAAATTGAGAGAAAAAAAATAGAAACTTGAAAGAGCTATCACTCAAAAAGTCATACAATTTATTACTTAATTCATTTTAACTGAAATTCCGTGGTGTCATTGTATTTTTACACTATTTATGGTTAATACTCATGCATTATTGACCTAGGCATCTTTGATAGTCAAGGGTCAGTGGTTTATCAGATTTCTGTTTGGATCTCACCTTGACTCAACCATTTCATCAGCCTTTGATAGGGCACAATTCTATTTTGAATGGAAGCTCTTTGTTAGAATGAACTATTTGTTCTGTTACAATTAAAGTATCTCATCAGATAAAAGGGATGACATTGTAAATGTTTGATCCTTGCTCAACACAAGGATCTCTGAAGTTTAATAGAAATACATACTCAAACTATTGTTATTGTAATTACTTATTATAAAAAAAAAGACTAATGCATCTTATAACATTGTTTTACCAGGTTATTATGTAGATATCAAGGTCAATTAATTTTTTTTTATTTTTGGTATAATTTTTCCTCTATCTATATAATACAGTTCTCTATATTACACATTTCATTAAACAGAAAAGAATGCATATCCATATTTATATACAATGTACACCTGCCAGTTTATAAAACAGCCCAAATTATCAATATCTTCTTTTAAAATTATTAATCATTAAAGGGGACCATATCTTATTTATTCTTTGCACTATAACTGCCTTTTAATGTATTTTTATTGTGGCAACAAACACACAATAGAATTATCATCTTGTTACCTTTTAATTGAAGGAACATTAACAAAATGTGGGTTAATTTTTCATAAGCTGAAAAATTAAATTTTAGTTTATAGACATTTACTTAAGAACATGTATGTATACATATGTAATTTACTTTTATTTCCTTGGATGTCAGAACTAATGTATAATGGAAGGGAACCAATACATTATGCAGAAATAAATGAAATGTCAGTTGATATTTATTTTCTAGTTATTTCCCTTGGGATACCATTTAAGACTGCAAGAAGACTGCTGCTATGGAAGGTTCCTCAATATGTTTTGGAGGGAGGGAGAAGGGGGGAAAGTTGGTAATTTGGAGAGATATTAAAGATGAAGTACATGTACTACTTTCTCTGACTTTAAAGTCATGCTCATGCACCTTAGATCTCAAGTTTATTAGAGTCTATTGCATTTACATACATTTGAAAAGCATAATACTGATTTTTGAAACGTCTTTTGGTGACTGTATGTTCAATGGCTTTACAAGAGAATTGTCAAGGGGATAGGAAGGCTGGAATTTGTCAGTGGATCCTACAATGCCTGAGATTGGTGGCAAGGTAGATCTACTGAGGGCCACTTCTATTGCTTGAGCTGGCAGCAGCAGGTGCTGATGTTGAGCTTTCAGTATGGTAATGCCCTTCCAGGAGACTGGGTCAGCTAGAAACTTGGTGGTAAAATGATGACATGCAAAAACTGAATGATTATCCTGTTGTCTTTGAGGACGACTGCACTGGGATATAGGTCCTCATGGAGTGATGCTTTTATATTGGCTGTGACTGTTTTTGCCCTTTGAGAGCAAAGTCATTGAAACAAAGACCATTGTCACCTACAAAGCCCAAAGTATCTGCTGACACTTTATATAAGTTTGCAGAAACCTCCATTAAACCTACAGGAACAGTTCCCCAAAGTTGGAATACCCAGGTCCATGAACCAAGCAATACCAGCCTCTCGCAGCATCATTTCCATAAACTCATTTGCAGAATTTATGCTTTAGGTCTCTGCACCTTTAGGACCTGATGTATTAGAGGTCCTGAATCCTGAAGATTAGGTAGACATGGGCATACAGGCAATTTTCTATGAAATCTAACAGTGTCTGCCACTTAGTCACTTTGGGATTTCCACAGTGGTGTCACAGCAGCAGAGAAAGGAGTTATAATATTGGTCATCCCTGTAATCCTGAAGGCTGGGGTTACTGCCGTATAATAGGCAGAGAATTCACAGAAGTAACTCAGTGTCTCTCTGCAATCAAGTCTCTGAGGCCTCCAGAGTGAAGGTGTGGATAAGTATACCAGAAAGCAGCTTAGAGTACAGCTGAAGCAATGGCCAAGTATGAGGAAGTTCTAGAAAGGATGGCGGAAGACACATGTAGATAAATATGATCATGATCAACAATGGGATCCAGCTAGTTCCACTGAACCTCTACACTTCTCCATGTTGTGTTTTCTAGAAACTACAAGTGGCCTCTCCCTCAAGCTGTCCAAGTGGACTTAAAGTGAACATATGTGGATCTGCATCTTGTGAGGGGTGGGCTGAAGTAGGTGCTGTTGTGCTGTCACATCTCTGTGCACATCCACTTTTGGTTGAAGCTGTGGTGGGCAGTTCTATGTGAGCTGAGCTCATTCCAACAGCATCCCTTCTCCACCCTGCACCACACCTCTCTCCATGTTTCTGCTCTTAGTCCTGTTTTTATGTGGTAAGGTCCCCAGCTTGCAGGCAAATGTGTTGAGGAATTTCAAGGGTAACAACACCCCTTGAGAACTCATAACCAGCAGAAATAGGGTCGAGCAGAAATGTCAAAGCACAATGTTTTTCAGACAGGAAATTATGGAATGCTTTCCTTCATGTGGTCAGAGTAGGAATCTAGATGGTTGCCTGCAGAGTCAACTTCCACAGACCCTGGGAATTGGCCTTTACTCCTTTTCTATCTCATTTTCTAATACAGGTTTCTAACATCAACTGCCTATAAATTACCTGGAACAAGTCCTTGTCTTGGCCTCTTTTTTTTTTTTCACATAAATGCAAACCCAAACACGTTGTGAGCTGGGCTCTTCTAATTTCTTTCTCTCTACCTCTCATTATGGTTTACAGGATTGTAAAATGGAGTGCCTCTTCCAAAGAGGAAGGATTCCCCATGTTACTGATTATTGTCCCCTTACTTTTTAGCTGCAACCTCTTTTTTTACAAACCAACCCACTACTCTGAAATTTTAAGTGCACTTAACCAAAGCCAAACCCTCCAAATTCATGTTGAGGTGTCCTGTTCAGGAGCCAACTGTGTAGCCCTCATCCAACACGGGCTACTAAACCAGGGTCACTCAGGTGAATTTGGGTTAGCATGAAATAATCATGCAAACACACACAAAAAGTACGTTTTTCATGGGTGGTGCAAAAAGGCTTTTCCACTTCAGATGTAAGCTCCCACAAGGCAGGCGAGAAAATCAGGGGAGGGAGATGGGAGAGAGGGCGAGAGAGAGCACTTTTTGAAGCTCAATTTATCAATGGGGGGGCAGGTATATTTGATGGAATGTTCCATCAAAAAAAAAGGAAAGGGTAATATTACAACAAACAGGTGGGTGTAACTCAGCCCCACAGAGTGACACCCAATCCCAGAGCTACACCTCACCTGGCCCACTAAGGTAAGTCCACATGCATCACAGTGGGTGCAATGCCAGTTCAGTACCTCTTTACTCAAGACTCAAAAGATGTGTGCATAGCTCCTGTTCAGGGTGGCTTCCAACAATATCTAGAACTTTTGTGAAGCCTGGCTAATGAAATGTGAAAACATCTGCACACTGTAAAATGTGATGAAAACGTGAAGGTTCCATCACTTCTCCTTTCACTCCTCAATAGAAGGTGGCACCCACCCTCCCTAAATGAAAGGAATTGTGAACAACATAGCTATCAAAAAAAAAAAAAAGACAACCTGAAATGAGGGCTGGAAAGAAGAGAAAATTAACATACATTAGGTCAAGAACATGTATATATCTATGAGCACATAATTATTCTGACGTTTGGCTAATGTCCTTATGCTAAATTTCCAATTTTCCATGAATTTCACTAGAACAAACAGTATGTAAACTATCAAAAGCTGCCTATAAGACATGGTATATCAGTTTAAAATAGTTAATGGTGCTGTGGTTCTGGTCACTGATGTGGTCAATTAGTTACTCGGCTACCTCAGTCATGGGGGATAGACACACAAAATCAACACAAAGACTCCAGGAACTGGTGAGAGAACTGGCTGGATACCCACCTCAAGTCATTGTCCAGTAGCTCAGTTTATTTTTAGAATACATGCAATTTTTATAGGGTTTGAGTGGGGTGTGCCCATAAATCATATATATAAGCAAGATAGTATCCATAAGCCAATCATCTTTTTTTTTTGAATTTTTTATTTTTTTATTGGTTGTTCACAACATTACAAAGCTCTTGACATATCATATTTCATACATTAGATTGAAGTGGGTTATGAACTCCCAATTTTACCCCAAATGCAGATTGCAGAATCACATAGGTTACACATCCACAATTTTACATAATGCCAAAATAGTAATTGTTGTATTCTGCTACCTTTCCTATCCCCTACTATCCCCCCTCCCCTCCCCTCTCATCTTCTCTCTCTACCCCATCTACTGTAATTCATTACTCTCCTTGTTTATTTTCCCATTCCCCTCACAACCTCTTATATGTAATTTTGTATAGCAATGAGGGTCTCCCTTCATTTCCATGCAATTTCCCTTTACTCTTCCTTTCCCTCCCATCTCATGACTCTAGTTAATGTTAGTCTTTTCTTCCTGCTCTTCCTCCTTGCTCTGTTCATAGTTGCTCTCATTATATCAAAGAAGACATTTGGTATTTGTTTTTTAGGGATTGACTAGCTTCACTAAGCATAATCTGCTCTAGTGCCATCCATTTCCCTGCAAATTCTATGATTTTGTCATTTTTTATTGCTACATAGTACTCCATTGTGTATAGATGCCACATTTTTTTTATCCATTCATCTATTGAAGGGCATCTGGGTTGGTTCCACAGTCTAGCTATTGTGAATTGTGCTGCTATGAACATCGATATGGCAGCATCCCTGTAGCATGCTCTTTTAAGGTCTTCAAGGAATAGTCCGAGAAGGGCAATAGCAGGGTCAAATGGTGGTTCCATTCCCAGATTTCCCAGGAATCTCCAAACTGCTTTCCAAATTGGTCGAACCAATTTGCAGTCCCACCAGCAATGTACAAGAGTACCCTTTTCTCCACATCCTCGCCAGCACTTGTTGTTGTTTGACTTCATAGTGGCTGCCAATCTTACTGGAGTGAGATGGTATCTTAGGGTGGTTTTTATTTGCATTTCTCTGACTGCTAGAGATGGTGAGCATTTTTTCATGTACTTGTTGATTGATTGTATGTCCTCCTCTGAGAAGTGTCTGTTCAGATCCTTGGCCCATTTGTTGATTGGGTTATTTGTTATCTTATTGTCTAATTTTTTGAGTTCTTTGTATACTCTGGATATTAGGGCTCTATCTGAAGTGTGAGGAGTAAAAATTTGTTCCCAGGATGTAGGCTCCCTATTTACCTCTCTTATTGTTTCTCTTGCTGAGAAAAAACTTTTTAGTTTAAGTAAGTCCCATTTGTTGATTCTTGTTATTAACTCTTGTGCTATGGGTGTCCTATTAAGAAATTTGGAGCCCGACCCCACAATATGTAGATCGGAGCCAACTTTTATCAGACGCAGAGTCTCTGATTTGATATCAAGTTCCTTGATCCATTTAGAGTTAACTTTTGTGCATGGCAAGAGGAAGGGATTCAGTTTCATTTTTTTGCATATGGATTTCCAGTTTTCCCAACACCATTTGTTGAAGATGCTATCCTTCCTCCATTGCATGCTTTTAGCCCCTTTATCAAATATAAGATAGTTGTAACTTTGTGGATTAGTCTCTGTGTCCTCTATTCTATACCATTGGTCCACTCGCCTGTCTTGGTACCAGTACCATGCTGTTTTTGTCACTATTGCTCTGTAATATAGTTTGAAATCTGGTATCGCTATACCGCCTGATTCACACTTCCTGCTTAAAATTGCTTTTGCTATTCTGGGTCTTTTATTTTTCCATATGAATTTCATGATTGCTTTATCTATTTCTACAAGAAATGCCATTGGGATTTTGATTGGCATTGCATTAAACCTATAGAGAACTTTTGGTAATATCGCCATTTTGATAACGTTAGTTCTGCCTATCCATGAACAGGGTATATTTTTCCATCTTCTAAGATCTTCTTCTACTTCTCTTTTTAGAGTTCTGTAGTTTTCATTGTATGAATCTTTCACCTCTTTTGTTAGGTTGATTCCCAAGTATTTTATTTTTTTGGAGGATATTGTGAATGGAGTGTTTTCCTCATTTCCGTTTCAGAAGTTTTGTCGCTGATATACAGAAATGCCTTTGATTTATGCGTATTGATTTTATATCCTGCCACTTTGCTGAATTCATTTATTAGTTCTAGTAGTTTCTTTGTAGACCCTTTTGGGTCTTCTAAGTATAGAATCATGTCATCTGCAAATAGTAATAATTTAAGTTCTTCTTTTCCTATTTTTATGCCTTTAATTTCTTTCATCTGTCTAATTGCTCTGGCCAGTGTTTTGAGAACTATATTGAATAGAAGTGGTGATAGAGGGCATCCCTGTCTTGTTCCAGATTTTAGAGGGAATGCCTTCAACTTTTGTCCATTCAGAATGATGCTAGCCTGAGGCTTAGCATAGATAGCTTTTACAATGTCAAGGTACCTTCCTGTTATCCCTAGTTTTTCAAGTGTTTTGAACATAAAGGGATGCTGTACTTTGTCGAATGCTTTCTCTGCGTCTATTGAGATGATCATATGGTTCTTATCTTTAAGTCTATTGATGTGGTGAATAACATTTATTGATTTCCGTATATTGAACCAGCCTTGCATACCAGGGATGAATCCTACTTGATCATGGTGCACAATTTTTTTGATGTGTTTTTGTATTCGATTCGCCAGAATTTTATTGAGGATTTTTGCATCTAGGTTCATTAGAGATATTGGTCTGTAGTTTTCTTTCTTTGAGGTGTCTTTGTCTGGTTTTGGAATCAGGGTGATGTTGGCCTCATAGAATAAATTTGGAAGAGCTCCCTCTTTTTCTATTTCCTGAAATTACTTTTGTATTGGTATTAATTCTTCTTTAAAGGTTTTGTAAAACTCCGCTGTATACCCATCCGGTCCTGGGCTTTTCTTGGTTGGTAGTCTTTTGATGGCTTCTTCAATTTCATCCATTGATATTGGTCTGTTCAAATTGTGTGTATCCTCCTGACTCTGTCTGGGCAAGTCATATGACTTAAGAAATTTATCGATGTCTTCACTATCTTCTATTTTATTGGAATATAGGTTTTCAAAATAATTCCTAATTGTCTTCTGTATTTCTGTAACATCTGTTGTGATATTGCCTTTTTCATCCGGTATGTTAGTAATTTGAGTTCTCTCTCTTCTTCTCTTTGTTAGCATGGCTAAAGGTCTGTCGATCTTATTTATTTTTTCAAAGAACCAACTTTTAGTTTTGTTAATTTTTTCAATAGTTTCTTTTGTTTCAATTTCATTAATTTCCGCTCTGCTTTTAATTATTTCTTGCCTTCTGCAACATTTGCTGTTGTTTTGCTCTTCCTTTTCTAGGGCTTTGAGATGAAGTGTGAGCTCATTTATTTGTTGGTTTTTTTCTTTTTTTGAGGAATGACCACCAGGCGATGAATTTTCCTCTTAAAACTGCTTTCATTGTGTCCCATAGATTCCGATATGTTGTGTCTGTATTTTCATTTATCTCTAAGAATTTTTTGATTTCCTCCTTTATGTCTTCTGTAACCCATTGATCATTCAGTAACATATTGTTCATTTTCCATGTGATGTAGGATTTTTCCTTCCTTCTTTTATCATTGATTTCCAGTTTCATTCCATTATGATCAGATAAAATGCATGGTATTATCTACACCCCTTTATATTTACTGAGGGTTGCCCTGTATAATATATGGTCTATTTTTGAGAAGGATCCATGTGCTGCTGAGAAAAAAAGTATATCCATTTGATGATGGTTGATATATTCTATATATGTCAGTTAAGTCTAGATTATTGATTGTGGTATTGAGTTCTATAGTTTCCTTATTCAACTTTTGCTTGGAGGATCTGTCCAATGGTGAGAGAGGTGTGTTGAAGTCACCCATAATTATTGTGTTGTGGTCTATTTGATTCTTGAACTTGAGGAGAATTTGTTTTATGAATGTCGCAGCGCCATTATTTGGTGCAAAAATATTGATAATTGTTATGTCTTGTTGGTGAATGGTTCCTTTCAACAGTATATAATGTCCTTCTTCATCCCTTTTGATTAACTTAGTCTTGAAGTCGATTTCATTCGATATGAGGATGGCCACCCCTGCTTGCTTATGAGGACCGTGTGCGTGGTATATTTTTTCCCATTCTTTCACCTTCAGCCTGTGTATGTCTTTTCCAATCAGATGTGTCTCCTGGATGCAGCATATTGTTGGATTTGTTTTTTTAATCCATGATATCAGCCTATGTCGCTTTATTGGAGAGTTTAAGCCATTAACATTCAGAGTTACTATATCTTATGCCTAATGTAACCACACTATGAGGATGCTCTAAATATTGCTGTCATCAGGAAGGGTCTTTGTCCCTAAGGGAGTGGGTTTCTAAGTTAAGAGTTTCATACCCGAAGCTCCTAGCTATTGGTTTCCTGGTCTGGCAGCTTGGCAACTCTAAAAATAAGTGCTAAAGATGTGGTTTCACTAACGTATCGCTAGAGCAAAAAAGCATCCCATCTTGCAGGCATTCCTATCAGGCCTGAATGAGTGTAGATTCTTTAAGCACTCTGAGCTGCTCATAGCTGCTAGCTGCTAGCTGCTAGCTGCTAGCTGTAAACTGAAAGTTATTCCAACATAATGGTATACTTTTAGTCTTAATATACTTGAGAAGATATACATACAAATATTAAATACAAATACAAGATATTTAGAATTCTATCTATTGTATAAATTATAATCACTAGAATAAGAGCAAATAAAGAATATTTAAGAAGAGAAAAATTAAAAAAATAATAGAAGAGTGTTGGAAAAGGAAAAAATAAGATGGTTGACTTTTGACAAAAGCAAGAAATGTAAAAGGAGTTCCAATTAATGCTACAAAATAAAAAAAATCTGTGCAAATTTGAAATCATGCTCAAAATAATGTTTAAAATAAATCTTTGCAAGTTGTAGGAGGAACGAAATGTTTTAAAAAGTCGTTATTTGATATTATACCCATCTGATAAACGAGAGTATAAGATGAACCTGGGGCCTGTTGAAATATTATTTGATATTGATAAATGAAACCATACTTAATAATTTGTCTACCATGAATCACATGGATTGAATAATAGAGTCCCAACATATAAAATAATACCTACTAGTTATGAGAAGAATTATCAAAATCACATTGCAACTGGAAAGTTAACTCTACCTCTCTCAATCTTTGATGGAGAAAGTAGACAAAAGAGGATTTAATTGAATATATGACTTACTATATATACATCAAACTTTATGCAGTTTGAGCATATTTAGCCCCCAAATCTGATATCTGAAAATGCTTGAAAATCTGAGAATGTTTTTTTGGTCACTATGACACCACAACTGAAAAATACCCTTCCCCACATAGTAGTCCCTACCTTTTTGTCAATGGACAGGGCCTAGAAGCAGCTACATCTTCGAGCAGGCATCTCAAAGGGATTGTGGGGTTCTCACCTTCAGTGCCATCTGTGTAAGACATTACTTTCATCTTGGGGCACCTTAACTATTATCTCAACTTACATCAGCTATTGCCACCACCACTTTTAGATGCAGTAGCATACTTTGAGGGACACCAGCAGGGTCTGGAAGCCCAAAATCAAGGTTAGGTACAGGCAATATGCATGGGTACTACAAGAATATAGGGAATAAAGTGTAATATCTCAGATCCACACTGCAAGAAAGGAAGACACATAGACAACACGAAAAAACAAAATGCCGCAGGCTGTGCGACTGCGCGGCGCGGGCTCCGCCAGGCTCTGAGGCGTGCCTCAGCCTCGCCACCTTCCTGCTGGGCGCCTCGGTGCTTGTGCTGCCGCTGCTCACGAGTGCTGGCCTGCAATGCCGCAACTCGGCTGGGCACAGAAACACAAGCCGTTGGAGAAGAAACAAAGTTTTATTTAAAAAAGGCCGCCAGTGACCCGTGTGCGTCCTGCTAGTGAGCCCGTCCACACACGTGTCTCGTCTACTGGAACCGGCCCCCCCCCCACCTTCCCCGGAAATACCCTCCTACCATCCTTCCCCAACCAATGGGAACTCTCCGGGAGTCCCGTAACATGAGTCCCGTAACAGGCCAAGGTGAACAGCAGGAGTCCAATTTTCAAATGAATGTAAATCTTAACATAATCATATCATCTCAATGGCTAGCTGGCAGTCACCTAAAACAAAGGTGCCATGTATTATAATACTTTTTCTGTGGCTCCTAGCATCTGTCCCCTTCTGTTTAATTAAGCAACAGGCAATGTGGCTAAGGACCGTGCCTGTTAGGTATGTCCAATTCAACATATGGTTCTTACCCGTCATTGGAAAACTGACCTCTATGCATCAGCGTCCTGGCTTAGGTTGATACCACTGCAATCGAATCAATACCTGTCACTGACTACCGGTCCAGTATATAGCCATACCTGTGGAATAGGCCTATGCACCAGTGGGGGGGTGAGGTTCTTTGCCTCACCTCTGTTGGCCCCCAAATTTGGCCTTGGTGCCGGTGGGGGGGTGAGGTTCTTTGCCTCACCTCAGTTGGCCCCCAAAATTAGACCATCACTAGTAGAAGGGAGGAGGATACAGAAATGCCAGGACATCAAGTCAATTGATGGCTCCTTAGGAAAAACAGTAACACTGGTGACACATCAGCTAAGATATTTCAGCACTACCACAATTGGCTGTATCAACAAATAGAGCACAATGCATACAAGTGATACATAGTCCAGGCAAGTTGTGTAAGCAGTTCAAAGTGGAGGAGTCTATCAATATGTCCATTTCCTCCCAAGAGAGGAAAATGCCCCAAACAAACCAGAATACTATAATAACAGAATCCATGGACAGCAAAGATGCTAAAATATCAGAGGAAGAGTTTAGAAAGTTCATAATTAAGATGATCTGTGAATTAAAAAATGAACTGAATGAGCAATTATAGACAAAATTTATCACTCCAATAAAGAGATAAGAAAAAAAAATACAAGTAGCAAAAGATTACTTTAAGAGAGAGAGACTGAAAAAAAAAAAAACAGTCAGAAATCCTTAGAATAAAGGATACAAGAAATCAAATAAAAAACTCAATGGAAAGCATAATCAACAGACTACATCACTTGGAAGAAAGAATGTCAGATAATGAATACAAAGTATACAATCTGGAAAATAAAGTTCATCACAGGGTGAAGACAGTAAGAAACCAAGAACAGAACATCCAAGAATAATGAGACAACATCAAAAGACCAAATATAAGAGTTATTGGGATAGAAGAAGGCACAGAGTTTCAATCCAAATAAATGCACAATCTCCTCAATGAGATAATATCAGAAAATTTCCCAAGCATGAAGAACAAATTGGAAAACCAAATGCAAGAGACTTACAGGACACCAAATGTACAAAATTACAACAGATATACACCAAGCCACATTAAAATGAAAATGCCGAGCATATAGAATAAAGATAGAATCTTAAAAGTCACAAGAGAGAGAAATCAGATCACATATCAGGGGAGACCAATTTGTATCTCAGATTTTTCATCCCAGACCCTCAAAGCCAGGAGATCATGGAACAACATATACCAAGCTCTGAAAGAAAATGGAAGCCAACCAAGAACCCTATATCCAGCAAAACTAAGCTTTAGATTTGATGATGAAACAAAACCTTCCATGACACACAAAAGTTAAAAGAATTCACAACTAGAAAGCTTGCACAAAAGAACATGCTCAGCAAAATATTCCAAGATGAGGAAATAAAAACAATGATGAAAATCAGCAGAGGGAGGGATTACACTAAAGAAAAATCTAATCAGAGGAGAAACCAAGTCATATTAAATACCAAAAATAAATAAAAATGCCTGGGAATACAAATCATGTCTCAATAATAACCCTAAATGCTAATGGCATAAACTCACCATTCAAAAGATATAGAATAGCATATTGGATAAAAAAAATACCCAATAATATTCTTCCTTCAAGAGACTCATAGAAAAAGACATTCACAGACTGAAGGTAATGGGAAAAATTATACCACTCACATGGAAACTGTAGAATCAAGCAGGGGTTTCCATCCTCATATCAAATAAAGTAGATATCAAGCTAAAGTCAATTAAAAAGATTAAAGAAGGACACTACATACTACTCAAGGGAACCATACACCAACAAGACTTAAAAATATAAATATATATGCCCAAAACAATGAAGCGACTATGATCATCAAACAAACACTTCTTAAGTTCAAGAGACAAATAAACCACAATACAATAATTTGGGGAGACTTTAACACACCTATTTCATCACTAAATAGATCTTCCAAACAAAAGTTTAACAAAGAAACTATAGAACTCAATAATACAATCAATAACAGACTCAATTGACATATATAGAATATTTCATCCTTCAATGAGAGAATATACTTTCTTCCAGCACATGGATCCTTCTCTAAAATAAACCCTATACTATACCACAAATCAACTCTTAGCAAATATAAAAACCTAGAGATACTACCCTGCATTCTTTCATATCGTAATGGAATAAAATTAAATATTAATGATAAAATAAGAAATCAAATCCACTCCAACATCTGGGGGCTAAATAATATGCTACTGAATAAACAATGGGTTGCAGAAGACATCAAGGAGGAGATGTCATTCACTTTTAGAGGTGAATGAGAACACAGATACAACATATCAAAATCTCTGGGACACTATGAAAGCAGTTTTAAGAGGAAAGTTGAATGCATGGAGTTCATTCCTTAAAAGAAAAAAAGTCAACAGATAAATGACTTGACGCTACATTTCAAAGCCCTAGAAAAGGAAGGACAAATTAATACAAAAAGTGTTAGAAGACAGAAAATAATTTAAATCAGAGCTGAAATCAAAGAAATTGAAACAATTGAAAAAAATTGATAGAACAAACAGTTGGTTTTTTGAACAAATAAATAAAATTGACAAACCCTTAGCCATGGTAACAAAGAGAAGGAGAGAGAAAACTTAAATATGTGATAAAAAAGGAAATATCACAACAGACACTACAAAAATACAGAAGATAATTAGAAATTATTTTGAAAACTTGTACTCCAATAAAATAGAAAATATAGAAGGCATTGACAAATTTCTAGAGTCATATAATTTGCCCAAATTGAACCAGGATGATATACACAATTTAAACTGATAAATTTCAAGTGATAAAAAGAGAATGCCATCAGAAGTCTACAAACCAAGAAAAGTCCAGGACTGGATGGATAAACAGCCAAGTTCTGCAAAACCTTTAAAGAAGAACAAATTCCAATACTCTTCAACTTATTTTGGAAAACAAACAAACAAACAAAAAAGGGAGTACTTACAAATTCATTCTATGAGGCCAATATCACTCTGATTCCAAAACCAGGCAAAGACAATCAAAAAAAGAAAACTTCAGATCAATATCTCTAATGAACACAGATGCAAAAATTGTCAATAAAATTAGGGCAAATTGAATACAAAAGCATATCAAAAGATCATGCACCATAATCAAGTCGGATTTGTCCCAGGGATGCAAGGTTGGTTCAATGTATGGAAATCAATAAATGTAATTCTTCACATCAACAGACTTAAAGATAAGAATCATGTGATCATCTCAATAGACACAGAAAAAGCATTTGGCAAAACACAGCTCCCCTTCATGTTCAAAACAGTATAAAAATTAGGGATAACAGGAACATATCTCAACAACATAAAGGCTATGTATTCTAAGCCCAGGCCAACATCATTCTGAGTGGAAAAAAATTGAAGGCATTCCCTCTAAAAACTGGAACAAGACAGGATGCCCTCTTTCACAACTTCTATTTAACATAGTTCTTGAAACACTGGCTGGATAAATTAGACAGAATAAAAAAATTAAAGGGATACACATATGAAAAGAAGAACTCAAATCCTAACAGAAGCCACGTATGATCAGCAAGATTTTGACCAATCCTGGCAGATGGCACCACTGTTAGAGGAAAACTAAAGGGGCCAAGAGGCTTCACATGGATTCCCAAAAGTTATCTCTGTGGAATCTCAGCTGACTCTTAATAGTAGATAGGAACAAGGTTGCTTTGGACCAACTTGGTTTTAAACACCTGCCAGGAGAGTACAGTCCAAGCACAGTCTTACACAGACATTTAAAAGGAAAGCAATGTTGTGTTTTTCAATGTAAATTAAGAGGTACACTCATGTCAGCCCTACCAAAATTAAGTAAAGATGAAGGCTATAAAGGAAGGGTTGTGGTGTGGGGGTTCCTAATAATAATGATCACAAAACACTACAGTTTTGAGTTTGTCCTGAGTTAATCTGATTAATACTGATCTCATAGACCTGCAAATCTTTCTAACCTCCTACATTGATAAACATGATTTGTTCTTTACTGATATTGAGTTACTACAGAGACGTGAAGCAACCTGTCAAACCCCACCAAAATAAACATCTGTGAAGGCATGGAAGGAGCAATTACACAAACTAACAGTAAAGCCCTTCCCCTAGCTGGAGCTATTAAATAATTCAGAACTTGCCTCCTTTAGGAATAAGAATCTGACTCCTTATGTTCAGGTTCTGCACACTGATCCAATGATGGACAGACAGCCAGATAAGATGGAGCCCCAATTGTCTCAACACTAAAGGCTGTACTAAACAGGAGAATCTGAAACTGACTCCCTTCAAAATTACGGGAATGCATTTAAAATTAAGAGAAATTAAAGCTCCAAACTGTCACACCTTCTGAAATTCCTCATGTAGAGAACAGAAACTACCCCTGCCCTGGCCAGGCCCCACTGACATATTCTCTAACATGGACTAGCTAAACCTTCATATATATATTTCTCTCCCTCTTGTCTCACTTTAACACCTTCTCCTCTTATGAAAGCTTTCTTGGCCCTTGAATTTTCTGAAGATGTAAATTCAAAACAAAAGTTTTCTTTTATCTTTCTTCAAAGCTGGCTTTGAGTAAATCTATTTTCCTGCCCATTTGACTCTGAATAATTTTAGAGTATTATGATCAGTACATTCTAGATTCTGACTCATGTAGGCCAATACTTCTGATGAGTAATAATTTGGTAGTGAAGATTGAACATTCTTCATGCAAATTACTCAAAATATTTGGAACTAGGAGTGTTTGGATTTGGGGTATGGTGAAATTTCTTTGGGATGGACCTAAGATATTTGCACATTGTACACATAACCTGAATGTAATTTTAAACAATATTTTTTTTAATTGGGGGCATAAAAAAGTTTCATTTTCCAGTTGTGGTATCATATTGACCAAACAAACATTTTCAGTTTCAGATTTCAGAATTGTTAGGAATATTCAACCTGCATGCAGTTTTATGTGCATATAGTAAGTACCATATTCAATTCAAACTCTTATGATTAGGTAATTTTTCTCTAATTTCTCCATCAAAGATTGAGAGATGTAGGGTTAACTTCCCAGTAGTAATGTGATTTTGCTAATTGATCTCATACTACTAGTAGGTGTTGTTTTCTGTGTTGAAACTCTACTATTGAATCCATATGATTAATGATGGTTAAATTATTGAGTATGGTACCATTTAGCTAGTTACTAGCTAGCCAATAATCAACATCCACAATCATGAATCTCAGTGGTATATATTCAGGATGGAGCAAAGTAGGAAATCTGGTTTCTATCATCTGACCCCAAACCCAGGGGTCATTTAACTGCCCCTTACATAGACTCATTGTGTTGCTGATTCATTGTGTTGCTGACTCATGGCCAAGTGAAGAACTGTCACTCAATGACATGTGGGAAATCCCAGCGCCTGCCCCAGAAAAAGGACTGGGTTCATGTTTAATGAAGTCTGTTAAAATGATCATCCTTTGAAAAAAAAAAAAAAAAAAAGATTCTTCAAAGCTACAAGGCATTGTTTCCCTGAATGTCCAGAAGGTGGCAGTACACACCAAGGCCATTCATTTCATCTCCTTTACTGAAGCAATGAAAGCTAAACAGATCCTGAAACCTTCAGGATCAAAATTCAATAGTGGATATTAAGCACAATAGGCAAAAGAAAGGAAATATATCTTTAATTAATGGCTGCAATATTTATATTCAATTATTATTTTTAATACACCTTATTCAGCAATGAAAATATTAGAATAAATTTTCAACATTTCTTTTTACAAATAAAAAAAATTAATGGCAAAATACTTCCAGAGCTCTGTATTAATCCATTCAAATTACTTTCTCATTTTATGTTAATTGAAGGTAATCAACTTAGTCACTTGGTTGGTATTTTGAGCCTTCACTTATTATTCTTTCATGTCAGCTTTTTCCCCTCCATAGGCTCTGGATCCATGAAAAGTCTCTACAGAGTGTTTCATACTGTCAGTGCCTTTGTCAGAGCTGGGCAGGCAGCATGCTCCCTATTGCTACTCCCATCATGTCAAGTATGATAGAAAGAACAGGAAACTTGACGAGTAGGAATCCTCACTTGTCACAGTTCCTCCTTCCCTGATCATCACTGGAGCTTGTGTGGGTGCTGAAAGCTCAGGTTTCAGGTGTGGCCTCCCCTCCAGTACCAGAGGAGATAGTGATGCCTAATAGTGAACCAGGGCTTTTAAATGTCTGAAATTATGGAATTAAACATTATATTTCTAGATTGAAAATAGAAGGTGCAACCATTAAATGAATCACCTAACTTTCTCAGCATGACACCTATAAAATGGGAATTTGGCAAGAAAAATCCTTACCTCAGTTTCAGGAAAGCACTAAAGATCAGTGGCATCCCTGTGAATGTAAAATATGCATGCTACTATTTCAGCCAAGATGCATTTACTGAAAACTTATGAACCATTAAGCTCTGCCCAGGAGAGGAAGAGCATCCTAGTGGCAAACTTCAGTGCCTATCATGAGTTGTCTACTGATTGAATGAATGAGACACTTGGTTTCTATTGCAAAATATATATCCCTCTTCTCCACTAGATGATATTTTTTTTGCAGTGCATGGTTGTGTCTCCTTTTTTTCTTCTTTCTACCTTGTAAAATAAATACCTTTATATCCAAAAGAAACCTTAGAGTTTTCTTGTGAAGTTTTTATTTTTAAAATGTAGAATATTTTGAGCAGCATATGTACCAGAAGACTTAATGGGGACCTGAAAAGAAAGGAATCTTTGGGAAAGAGGCCTTGAGAAGTCTGGTTCTTCTTTTAGTGCAAGATTCTACAAGTATGAAGGTATTAGCTCATAAAATGACTTCCTGATAACTTGGAATGAGCGGATGTAGTTTTGGATGTAGTTTTTGCCTTATAAAAGCAGGGAAAGAAGAGATAGATACTCTTTTGGACAATCTATGCATTGTTTTTGCTTTAGTTTCTCTTATTGCAGTGCAGGTTATTGGTTGAATTACCAGCAACATTTGGTGTGGTTCAATTTAGCAATTATATTGGTAAAGCTAATCTAATACATCACCAATTGTGGTCCTTTCCTGGAAAACAGTGAGTTTTTTCTTTTTCTTTTTCCTTTTTTTTTCCTCCTTATCATTTACTACATGGTGGAAGAGACAGTGAACATCTACAATCAGAAAGTATAATTTTTCAGGGTTTCTGAAATTGTCTGGACACAAGTGATCATTTTGGTAGTTTGGAGAACATCAAATTTTCTACCCTATTCTAAAATATTATCCTTGATTTCCTTAGCATTTTGTATCTCAATATTCCCAGGAGACAAACTGAAATTTTATTTGATTGTGTACACTTGTGGGGTACCACTTATTTTCCAATTTGTGAGGTGAAACCTTTCTGAAGCTCAATAGGCATTCACAGTGAGCTCTCAAGCACAATCATCACACAGAAAAATTTACTACTTATTTGTCTTTGGCTTGATACATGAGATTTGGGAAAAAATTATTTATTTGGGGGTTTTGCTAATGATATTTTCTCATCACACATTTTTCTTTTACTGTGAACAAATACCTTTCATAGGAGACCAGTAGGAAAATAATTGTTTTTCCCATCATGGACCTTAGGTGTTTGTGCTTAGTTTGGGTTGCTGTGTTTCAATTCCGAAAACTTGACCATTAACATCTTTGATGCAGGGATCCTGACTGCACTTCTGACATCCCCCAGAGCTGTGCAGGTGTCCTATATCAAGGGCTGTGAACTGCACAACCTGGGCAGACCTTCTTGGGCCTTGGCTAGATCAGTGCTCCAGGTGGCTTTGCCATTCAGACACAGCAAGTCCCTCCTGGCTCCTAGTCCCACCTAAATATGGGTATAGAAGGCCAGCATTTCAGTCACTGTGCAGATTCAAAGCAGTGACCTAAACCATTGTTTCATCAACATAATTAATAAACAAATATGGCAGACACTAATACACACATAGAATTTCCTGAAAACAATTTTGTGGTGTTAATTTGTTAGTTTTTCAGAAAAAAACTATCATGAATCCTTATAACAGTAAGCAAGCCCATTTTCAAGGTATTCTAATCATCCTGGAAAATTGTTACCACGTGAGGCTGCAGCTGCGTTCTGATGCCTGCTTCCTCCAAGCAATAAGAACAGTGCCTGTCATGAGTAGGGATTCAACAAACACTTTAGGAAAAAGAGCAGCATCCAGCTGTTTTGGGCATAGGGCATCAGGCATCAAAGTCAGGAGTTGAGTATTGGCGTGGGGTTGGGGTGACTGTGAGGGTGTCAGCATGCAGCTGTGATTTGGGAGTTCCTTGCATCCTACTCATGGTGGCGGTGACAGTGGAAGAATCCAGAAACAGTGGTTATAACAACAGATGCATCAAGCCATGAGTGTTTCCATCTGTTATAGTGACAAGGGTCTGGATGCAGTTGCAATGAAGTTTGCCCCAGTACTGACCATCACTGTCTAGTATCCATGTTAAAGTCTGGTGGCAGCAGGGTGGAGCTCCAGACTCTGGAAGGGGTGGGACCAACATACCGCTGCATCAGGGGTCCAGCCTCAGTATAGGGGTCAGGCACCAGGTGTGAGGTAAAGTGCAATGACATTGGGGCCTTGGTGGGCAGTGTTGGAGTCCATCTGGAGTTTGGAAGTTTGAGTGCCACAAAAAGGTGGTGGCACCATTAGAGTTCAGAAGCAGGGGCAGCAACAGCAGGCAGTGTCCAGCAGTGAGCATCTTAATCCTACAGAAGTAACTGGGGTCCAGCTGCAGGGCAGTGAAAGTGGCATCCAGTGGCCATGTGGGGAGTCTGGTTGGCTGCAGCGAAGAGCTCCAGGCTGGCATGGAAGCAAGGGCATGAGATAGTGGGTGTCAGAGTGATAAGTTAACCAGTAGCTGGGATGTCCTCTGTGGTGGAGGCTCCAGGCCCTGGTCTTGCTCCTGGTCGACTGGCCTACTCAGGAAGAAGCATGCGGGAGGCGATGGTACCCAGGCAGCTGCCCAGGACCTTATGCTTCCCAAAGCTTCCATGTCTCGCTCTAGCCATGAGCCCACTGCGTGTTTGCTCACCCCATCACCTGATATAGCCTCTCTCTGAGGAACTAGGCTGTCTGCTAGGTTGGTGTGGTCTTGGGAGAGATCCCCACCATCCCCAGCCACTTTCTGAGTGGACTGTGGGTGCAGAAAGCAGAGATCCTAGGACATCTTAACCCCCAAAGTGCATTTCTTTGGCTGGGAGTGGCAGAAGACCAAGGCAGAGAACTTGTAGCCCTTAGACTCCCACTGACAACTGTGCACTCCACCCTTGTCCCACCCCAGGGATGCACTTGGAGGGTGAGGATTTTTAGGCCCCCCTACCTCCCACCTCTGCACTCTGCTACCACAGCCCAGGGGAGATGTAGCTGGGGAGGATGGGTGTCTTCTCCCAAGGCTGCCCCAGGTGGCAGCAGGCCTACTCATCCCTCAGAGGGTGCAACTCAGTGAGGGGCAGGGTGAACTCAAGGATTAGGTGAGCAGCCTGGTGGACTCAAGGCCAATGCCAGGCATTGCTGGAATGGGCAGCATAAGGTCCTCAGCAGGTGACTGGGTACCACCGGCTTCTGCGCTCAGCTTAGTGGGCAGGCAGGCCCTACAAGGAGCAATACCTCCAGTGCCTGGAGGAGCCACTGCAGAGGCCATCACAGCCTCCAGTCACCCTCTGACTCTGAGGCCTGCTGTCCCAAGCTGTCACCATCACCGCTAACAGAGCTCCACACTAAAACCACTGGAGTCCCCACAGGGCCACCAGTGATGTCGCAGCCACCACCACTGCACTGGGACCAGACTCCTGCCACTGCCAGAGGATGAGAATGCAACTCTCTGGAGGCCTGGCTTGACGTTGCCACCTACAGACTCCTCAGTTGCCTTTGCCACCACTGTCATAACTGAACTTCAGACACCAATACCTTCAAGCACAACACATCTTCATCGAATAGCTTAGCAAGACCTTCTAGAACTTGCAAGAGCTTCTACATCAGCACTTGTTATTTTGCCTTTCATTTTTATTTTATGCAGAGAGACTTGTTGGCAAAAACATAATGGACCAAACTCTGGCAGTTGAAATGAAGTTGGCCCCAGTACTGAGTGTCACTGTCTAGTATCCATGTTAAAGTCTGGTGGCAGCAGGGTGGAGCTGCAGACTCTGGCAGGTGCAGGAGCAACATGCAGATGCATCAAGGGTCCATCCTCTGTATAGGGGTCATGCAGCAGGTGTGGTGTAAAGTACAATGACATTGGGGCCTTGGTGGGCATTGTTGGAGTCCTTCTGGAGTTTGGAAGTTTGAGTGCTGCACAATGGTGGTGGCACCATAAGAGTTCAGAAGCAGGGGCAGCAACAACAGGCAGTGTCCAGCAGGGAGCATCTTCATCCTGCAGAATTAATTGGGGTCCAGCTGCAGGACAGTGAAAGTGGCATCCAGTGGCCATGTGGGGACTCTGGTTGGCTGCAGCGAAGAGTTCCAGGCTGGCATGGCAGCAAGGGCATGGGATAGTGGGTGTCAGAGTGATAAGGTAACCAGTAGCTGGGATGTCATCTCTGGTGGAAACTCCAGGTCCTGGTCTTGTGCCTGGTCATCTGGCCTTCTCAGGAAGAAGAATGCGGGAGGCAGTCGTACCCAGGCAGATGCCCAGGACCATATGCTTCCCACAGCTGCCATGTCTCAACCATGAGGCCACTGTGTGGCTGCTCACCCCATCGCCTGGTATAGCCTCTCTACTGAGGAACTAGGTTGTCTGCTAGGTTGGGGCGGTCTTGGGAGAGAACCTCACCATCCCCAGCCACTTCCTGAGTGGACTGTGGGTGCAGAAAGCAGAGGTCCTAGGACATCTTCACCCCAAAAGTGCATTTCTGTGGCTGGGAGTGGCAGAAGACCAAGACAGAGAACTCGTTGCCCTTAGACTCCCACTGCCACAGTGCCCTATACCCTTGTCGCACCCCAGGGATGCACTTGGAGGGTGAGGATTTTCTAGGTCCCCCCACCTCCCACCTCTGCACTCTGCTACCCAGCACAGAGGAGATGTACCTGGGGAGGGTGGGTGCTTTCTCCAAAGGTTGCCCCAGCTGGCAGCACCCCTACTCATCCCTCAGAGGCTGCAACTCAGGGAGTGGCAGGGTGAACTCAAATATTAGGTGAGCAGCCTGGTGGACTCAAGGCCAATGCCAGGCATTGCTGGAATGGGCAGCATAAGGTCCTCAGCAGGTAGCTGGGTACCATCGGCTCCTGCGCCCTGCTTTGTGGGCAGGCAGGCCCTACAAGGAGCAATACCAGTTGCCTGGAGGAGCCACTGCAGAGGTCATCACAGCCTCCAGTCACCCTCTGACTCTGAGGCCTACTGTCCCAAGCTGTAACCATCACCGTTAACAGAGCTTCACACTGAAGCCTCTGGAGTCCCCACAGGGCCACAAGTGATGTGCAGCCACCATCACTGCACTGGTACCAGACTCCTGCCACTGCCAGAGGATGAGAATGCAACTCTCTGGATGCCTGGCTTGACATTGCCACCTACAGACTCCTCAGTTGCCTTTGCCACCACTGCCATAACTGAACTTCAGACACCAATACCTCCAAGCACAACACATCTTCATGGAATAGCTTAGCAAAAACATAATGGACCAAACTCTGGCAGTTGCAATGATGTTGGCCCCAGTACTGAGTGTCACTGTCTAGTATCCATGTTAAAGTCTGGTATCATATGAAAGCCTGAGTTCATAGGGGCTGCCTGGCTCTGAAGTGGGTCCCATGTGTTGGTTTTCTAAGGTTTGCCTAATAATTGGGTCCTTGGGCCTAGCCTAGCACTATAGCAGGCCCATGGAGGCCTAAGTTCACAGGAGCTGTTCTAGATCTTTAGTACATAGGTGTCAATCTGGAACTTGGGGCCTCAAAGACTGGTCTCAAAAGTCATTCAGACCAACTTGGTCCTTAGTTTCATGGCAAAGAAATTTCGGTGCTCACTTCATTCTCTTATTCCATGTAGAAGTTGTATCTCACTGTGCTGTGTTGCATAGGATCAGGGAAGGGATAATGCAGCTAATGTGAAACTTTCATTCTTTTCAATACATCTTTTCTTATTTCTGGGCTTCATTCAGGTGCTTTAATCTCTCACTTTGATTCCTTAGCTCTCACAAATGCATTTATACATTTGTAGCATTTATGCATTGATAGCTATTCAAATGGAAGTTTCCATAGGGACATAATTGTTAAAAACTTTTATTCTGCTACCTTGCTGATGTCCTAACCTTTTTAAAAAAATTATGAGTATAAACAGAACACAGAATATAATCTAATAACAAATAGAATACTACCAATTATTACTGGTATTATTATAATTACTGTTAGTTATAATAGCCTGACTTCTATTCAGAAAAGACCACAAGTTTATACAGACTGAAACACAACAAAAATGTATTTATCAGTCGTTGAAAATATAAGGTAAATGAACAAATAGAAAATCCTTATCCTGCTGCCATTTTTGTGACTTGCAAGATCACATTGGTTATCATGTCTATTCTTAAAAACTAAAGGGATAAAGAAATGGAGAGGATTGCTTGAAAAACTTTCGAGGTCAGGCAAATATTCAGTACATTTTACAATCCATCAGTCAGAAACTTGATTACGTACTAACTCCTTGTTGAAAAGAGAAGCTAGGCAGATAGTCTAGCTGTGCACACAGGAAGAAGAGAGGATATATTTGAGTGACTGTGTGAGATCCTCTGCCTCAGTAAGAAATGGACTCCCTAAAACCAAATAGTGAATTAGCATTGCCTTGAGTAAAATAAATAAAAAATTAATAAGTTAATAAGTTATTAATAAAATTAATAAGTTATTTTCTCTTATTTATAGAACATTAAACTGGAATATATGATTCCGTATACAAATAGAATTTCTAAAGACATGCTATAACTTTATTTCTGTACATATTCCAATAACATATATAAATCTCATCTTTCATCATAAAATTCCTGAAGAGTATCTTTAATTTCTTTTTTTTTCCTATGAAATACAAAGGGAATATGTTCTTACTCGAAAACGATAGATATAAATTTCACCCTTTTCACTATCCTGCATTAACTTTAAGCAAAATATTAAACTTCTTGAGTCTTGATTTAGTTATTAGTTTACTCAGATGGAGTTATTGAATTGAGTTAATGAGGTATTTATATGTAAAGTAGTCAGCCCAGTGGCACTCATAATGAATGTTCAAGAAATAATTCTCTTAAATTAGGTCCCTCATCATTTCTTGTCTTTTGTTTCTTCTCCCCTCCCTGTTTTAATTGTGGTTAAGTACAAAAAATCATGGCATGAAGTACATTCACATTAGTATGCAACAATCACCTCTGGACAACTCCAGAACATTTTCATCATCTCAAAATGAAGCTCTGCCCTCATAGCTCTGTTCCCTCAAGCCTTCATAATCACCATCCTATCTTTTGTCTTATGGATTTTATTATTCTAATTTCCTTATGGAGGTGGAATCATGACAAGTGTTGATTCCTCTTTCAATTCCTTTTACGTATACTCTATATAGTTATTTTCTCAGTGGTTACCAAGGGGATTATAATACAATATCTCAAAGTTTAAACAATGTAATTTATTTGATACCAACTCAGGTTTGATTGAATACAAAAATCCCATTCCTATAACGCTGCATCTGCTTCTCTTTATATTAGTGATGTCAGAAATTACATCTCACATATTGTGTGCTCACTAGAATAGATTTATAATTATTTTATGTATTTCCCTTATAAGTTCTGTTAGAAAGAAAGTGTTATTATAAACCAAAATTATAATAGCACTTGTCATATTGTCCTGTATATTTACTTCATGTAAATTCAAGTTACTATCTAGCATTCTTTCATTCAATCTGAAATGATTCAACCAAATTAAGAGCTGAGATTTTGGAGATAAATAAAATAGGCAAATCTTAAGGGAAAAGACTCAAATATATTAAATCAGAAACAAAACAAGAAATATTATTATAAAAGATACCACAGAAATACAAAGGGTCCTAAGAGACTATAAAAAACTATATACCAATAAATTGGACAACTTAGAAAAAGTAAATCACTAAAAATGTACAACCTACCAAGACTGAGGCATGGAGAAATAAAAATTCTGAAGAGATAGATGAATAATAAGTTTTAATCAGTAACAAAAAGATCTTATCAAATGAAGAACTCTCTAGCATTTTTGCATACAACACATCCAATGGTGATGGACTCCCCCACATCAGCACTTATTTATCCTGAAATGTATTAATTTTGGCTTCATTTCTAAAGGACACACACACACACACACACCGACACACATAATAAATGGCGTTTTTCTTTTACCTCCCTCTGCTTTCTGGCTTGGAAGTTTTCTGATGAGAAAACCACTTTTGATCTTATTGAGGATTCTTCACACTTGATAGAATATTAAAAGCAACAAGAGAGAAGTAACCTGTTTTTGCTTTTTGCAAAGTTTATAATGTGACTCAATATGGGTCTCTTAGAATTCATCCCAGAGTTCTTTGAGCTTCTTGAACTTAGGCCTCCATGTAGTTCATCATAGATGTGGGTTTTAGCCATCATGTCTCTGCTCTCTTCTTCCTGTCTGCTCATTCTGTGACTCTTACACTGTGCACATTGGTTGACTTTGATGATGTCACATCAGACTCAAGCATGTCAATTGTTTTCTCCCTGAGCTGTGGATCCTTTCTTTTCCCTGCTCAAATCTGCTATTGAACTCCTCTAGTAAAATTTTCAATCGACAAACAGTATTTTTCAGTAATTTCCTTTGTATACTTTCCTTCTCTTTGTTAATATTCTAATTTTATTTATATATCACTTTCTTGGTTTTTACTCCCTTATGTTTTATGTTTTTATACCTTTATTTTATTTTTATGCAGTGCTGAGGATTGAACCCAGTGCCTCAGACATGCCAGGCAAGCACTCTACCAATGAGCTACAACCCCAGCCCCTGGTTATTAGTCCTTTATTCATGTTTTCTTTTATGTCTTTGAGTTTATTTAATACTGCTATTTTAAATTCTTTGCATAGTAAGTCCAATATCACTTAGGGACAGTTTCTGCCAACTTATTTTTGTTTTTCTTTGAATGAGCCATTATTTTTATGATATTTTATGTACTTTGTGATTTGTACATAAATCTGTTCTTCTTGATGTTATTCTTGAAAACAGGACATTTGGAAGAAAAAGTCACATCTCTTTGGTTTGCAGATTTATACTGTACCAGAGACACCCTTCACTAAACTTGCTAGGAGCTTAGAGATCAGTCCCAGATGAGGGAATAGTGTCTCCACAGTTGTTGTTGTTGTTTTTTCCCTGAGTATGCATTCTTGTCTGGACCCACATGTAGTTTCTCAACTCCCTACACACATCACTACTCTTGAATGTCTTAATTTCCCAAAGAGCATAATCCCAGCTTCTCGTTAGTGCCTTAGATGGTTTGGTGTGTGTCTCTACCTGTAATCTTTGGTCTCAGAGAGTCTGCAGGTCTGTAGTATCACTGCAGCTTTCAAAAGTGTCTGCTGCTTTTCCCCACTTGAGATCTGAATTTGTCAAACATTGCTAATTTCCTTCTAGCAACAACAAAACTACCAGTCCTCCAGGCCGTTCCCAGGCATGCTGAAACTTTGCAGATAATATCTGCTCTACTTCCTCTTGTTCTAGTCAAGGATCTAGGAACCAGTTTTCTCCCTCCTCCAGACCAAGACCAGGCTAAACTAGGGAATAGGTGGAACAAAGTAAGTTAATCTGCCATGAAATTCCCTTCCATTTTGAGACCTTTTCTTATTGGACCTATACTTGGTTACTCTAGGCTTTTGACTGTCACTGAGCTAATTCAGCCTGTTATATTAGGCTTACATGGGGAAAACAAGGATTTGAAGCTCTCTAGCTCATCATTTCGCTAATTTACAGCCTCCTGTCTTTTTAAATGTAGCTTTATTAGTTTAAGTCAATTAATCAAGAGATATTATCCAACAAACATTTACAATGAAAAGATATTCTATTCTGTTTCTAGGTTTCTTGACAGGATGTAGACATCATTAAATACACCATTCACACTTCTGGAAGAAAGTCACTTACAATACTATTACTTGATTAAATTATTATCCACAAAGTTTGTGATTTCATAAGTAGTCCTTAATAAGTCCAACTATAAAATCACATCAGATTGACATATTGTCCCAATAAAAACAGTCTACAACAACTAACACTCACATTTTTTTTCTCTTTATTCTACTGCCTACAGAAGTTTTCTGTCAAAGTTTTATGCCACCTCTGCTATCAAGGTGTCTATTTTGTTGCTTCTTATGTTGCCCACTCACACTGCAATTTGAGCTTTATTTTACCCAAATAGCCCATATTTTGTAAGTTTTGAAGCAACTTAACTTGAAAGATGGAGACTGTCACCTAAAATCATTTAAGGTATTTGAACTGACCATGACTCTATAAATCACATAACTCAATCCTTCTTGATCCAGATATGGACATGATAGACCATATCAATGACACTGAGCTAATTTGTCATGAAGTTATAACACAACAGTTTTCTTATTCATAGACTCATATTATTTCTATTATTTCATACTTCATCTGTCCTTATACCAATTACTCTGATAAAAACTAAAATTGAACACTATGGCATAGTCGTTTCCAGGGACGATACTTAAAATGTTTAATAGCTGGAATTGAGTCCTAGGGGAGAATTCATCATTTCATATCTTAATTCTGTTAATGTAGAAGGTATGTGTGAAGTCAGGAGATTGAATGAGATAGCTGGGGATACAGAACGCTCATGTGGATCCAAGTACGGCCATTTAATAATAAATAAAGTATGCCCATATTTTGATAGAAGAATAAGAGAAAAGATCAGGTCATGTCCTTATTTTCTTTGTCGTCTACCATAATTTTTTTCAAGTCAAGACTATGTTTTGATAAGACCAATCTTTTCTGAAACAAAATATCAGATGACTTACCTGGCAACTTCTCCTGCTTTAGGAAACTGATGGGCAACCGGTTGCCAGGCAACCACTAATTTCCTTCTAGCAACAACAAAAATGAACTGGTCACATTTATGTCTGTAGAGAACTGAACAAAACCAGGCCAGGATGCTGTCATCGGGGTCTCTTATGAACACTGTCCATAATCAGATAACTAAAAAATTATTCTTAAATAATATCTTAAAATAGAAAAACTATGAGAGTTAATTGCATCACAAATGAGATAAATAGCATCCAGGCAAAAATACAAGCAATAGACAGTTAAAATTGCCTTCTTTTCCAATATTCATATTTCAATAGCTATATTTGTTAGAAATTCTGTACCATTCAAACTAAAGTACAGAGTGATATGCCAGGATTCAAGCTTCCACAACATAAATTAAAACATCTTCATTGAGTGTCTGTTGCATTTAGGAAAATTCTAAAATATATTTCTGTATCATTATATATCTCCTTTGTCTGTTTCTCTAAGTTGACTAGAAGTAAAATAAATCTTTGGAGCTCTTTTGTGGTAAAAGGAAAAAAAAATGTGTGGGTAGAAAATCGTTATTACCCAGACTTAGAAGACAGAAGAATGTCAAAAGACAGAGTACACAGGAAAAGATGTGAAAAATAAAGGCAGCCTGAGAACAACATTATGTAAGGAGCCTGTATCAACTAAGCTTACAAAAACTGGTTTTCATGCCTTTTTAACCAATCTGTCTTTTCTGTCTGCCAAGATGCAGCTAGTTCATCAACAAAACCTGAAATTAAGCATTCTGAGGACAAAGTAGGTAGCTTTTAGACTTCATTACTGCTTTATTGAATCCAATTATATATTTAAATAAAAGAGAGAGAGAGAGAGAAGAAAATAAGCTATGCAGATTTAAAAAGAGCAGAAACAACGTTTTAAACAAGAAAATATATTAAGAAGATAAATTTAGCAATATGGATGTCATGGATGTCAGTGGGGACCATAAGGCAAAATGACATATTTTCCTAATCCCAGGTTCTCACAAAGCTTCATCCCATATAGTTTATGAGTTCACACTGCAACATTGGAATCTGTAAACCAAAAGCCAAGAGAAGCCATTTGCTATCATTATTATTCAAGCCAGTTCTGGGTATTATTATGCCAATATGACTGCTTCTTCATTTTGGTAAACAACATTTTCTCAATATTCTTCCCATATAATATGATACAAGGTGACAAGGTGAAGAAAGTCAATATCCTTTAAAATAAATCATATTAAAACCTCTCTCAACACTGATTTTCTTTATTAATATTTAACTTAAATATTTTATTGTAATAGCCATCAGAATGATATGTGAGAATTAATAGGCACAGTTAAGTTACACAGTTATCATGAAAAATTTCTGATAAGAGTCCACTGTATAGAATAGGAGTATTTTACTCTCACTGTGTACTTTAAAAAGTCTGAGTCTGCTTTCATAGAAAAATGCAAATCTAGAGAAACTATCTTATAAAGAGATACAAGAAAAAAAGTAATCATACGTAAAATACTATACAGAACATAAACTTTGGATTGAAAATGGGAAGAAAATAAACAAGAAGGGAGATCTTGTATATCTTAAATAACACTGATGATACATTTCAAAATAGAAAACCCATTTAACCTGTGAACTGTCTATATACATATAGAAAATCAAAACTCAGAAATTCTTGATACCCCTAAGTAGCATCCAAACTTAAAAACTGGTTCATCTATATCAATCGCCTTTTCCCAGTATCACTTGATTCCCGCTTATAGAATCAATTCCATCACAAGTGTCTAAAGCTAATTTAGATCACAGCCAATGTTTTATGGTTTGGGGCTATACATCAAATCATTCTTCATGAAATACATAGAGGTGGTCATTGTATTTACTAGTTTTCCAACTAAAGAGAGATTAAAAGGCTGAGAGTCTCACTGATTTTGCTCTGAAATCCATTACCACATGGACACCAAATTCATGCTTCTCAAGTCTACTACAAACCAGTGACTGAACACTGTGAGCATACCTGAGCAGGTCCCATCTTATGAGAAGTGGGAGGCTTTTTGTGAATGGCACTGGCTCAGGAATTCCCAAACAGCTTTGCAGAACCTTTACTAGGTTGCACAGCAGCCCAAGGGGCTTCTCACCAACCTTCACTCCCATTCCCCTTCTGTCAGGGGTCAGATTCCAGACTTGTGCATCTCTCTCCCCATTTTTCTCTCACACATTTCTTCTCATAAAATCCTTGAACTTTAAACCCCACCTTGATGTCTGTCTCTCAGAGGTCCTAAGCATACATGTGAAATGTGAAAAATGGATTCTTACCTTCTTCTCAATCCCTAACTCCTTTTTTAAATAATCTGTTCTTTTTAATTCTACGTGACAGTAGAGTGCATTTTGACATTTTATACAAACATAGAGTATAACTTCCCATACTTGTGGTTGCACATGATGTGGAGTTACACTGGTGGTGTATTCATATATGAACCTAAGAAATTTATGTCTGGTTTATTCAACTGTCTTTCCTATTTCCATCTCCTTTCCCTTTCCTTCACTCCCCTATGTCTAATCCAATGAACTTCTGTGCTTCCCTGACCACCCTCCCTTATTTTGTGTTAGCATCCATATATCAGAGAAAACATTCAGTCTTTGGTTTTTTGGGGGGTCAACCCCTAACTTCTTGTCATTTGTTTCCTAAGGACATCAGGTCTTATGTCTGAACTACTTCTGCCTTAGTACTTTGTTGTCACTTTCAGGATAACAACTATAACCCAATATACTAATAATAACTAAGGTCTTTAAGTTCAAGTACAGACTTTATAGACAAAATTGTCTGCTTAACTAATCTTCAGTATAAGGATAGCTCCCTGTCCACAAAATTTCCTGGGATTGAACTGGAACTTTTTGCTACAATATATTACTTCATGCAATTCCCCACCACCAATTGGATTGTGATTAGAGATTCCTGAAACCCTTGCATCAGATTTCCTAATCAGTGACCTCTATAGGTTATTGACTACCTCAGTACTTTTCCAACTTCAATGAGTAGATCCAGTAATTTTAAATCCTGTTCTATCCATGTCCCACCGAATTCTAGGATACAATAGTGGGTATTTAGTTAAAATTCTTGAATACTCAGGGTATTAATTGGCTAAATATAAACCCATATCTAAGGATGAACAAGGAATAGCATAAAGAAAATAGTCATCCTTAACAGGAAATTTGTACAAGGGGGAAATCAAAGTCATCAGACCTAGGCTCTGTTGAATTGAAAGCAAGTAATTTAAGGACCTAAAATACACTATATTTGAAGACATGATTTTCTAGCTTTTTTATCAATTTGAACATACAAATGAAAACTTTAGATATACCCATCAAAGAATGAGATTAAAGTAATGTGAAATAGAAACTTATTTATTATTAAAATGTGGGGAAGTGTTACTCTGGTTTCTTAATTAATGTTAAATTGAATTGATCCTTGCTCTTAATCATATGTGAACAAACATGGCCTATTGAATGATTCTGACCCAGGACTATATTTTATTTAGTCCTTGGTCACATTAAGAAAATCGATGGTGCTTTTGCTTAGGGAAAAATGCCACATTATCACCAACAGAGTATTTCTTAATCAATGACTGGTTTTCATGTTAATAAAAATGTTGCCCATCTGCGGTTGTCAGGTGTTTAATTTTATGAAAAATGCCATAGCTTTGGAGACTATAGTTTAAGAGGTAATAGTAATAAAACGCTGGCTATCCTAATAGGTTTATTAAAGACATCCCACGAATGAAGGAGACCATTGGCCAGAGCTCCCATCTAACATACTATGTGTGGGTCAGGACGCTCTCCACATGCAAATTCTTTTTATTAGCATTCTAAAATACTATTTATTATTTTCTAAGAATAGACTTTAACAATTGTCAAATACTTATGTTTCAGGAGACAGCTTTTTTTCTCTTTATGAGTAGAATTTCTTGGGTTCTACAACTTTAAATAGAAAACTGCCTTCTATTATATGTATATTTGTGAAGAGAATTAAACATTCCTGAAGATAAATGAACATAGCTGAGAAAATAATTAACCCACCAAAAAAAAAAAAAAACAAAAAACAAAAACAAATGTAAAAAACACATTTCTCTTGTGAAAAAGAATTTGGATCTATAAAATTAAAAACAAAATCTTCTTTAATAGACTAAGTATTGTTTATGATAAATTTCACTAGAGGTTCTTACAGATCTTAGTATTTTTCCATTAGTTCTTATATCTTTAAATTAGTTAACTTGTGACATTTTCATTTAATAAAGAATAAATCTTATTTTATCTCAGATTGCCTTGCTTTTAGTGATGGAACTCCAATCTTCTAAATTGCATCCCATCATTTTATTACTCATCTAATATTTGACTTGCTATATCCATTAAGTTTGGACGTGGAGTGTTTCTGTCTGAAATAATTTATAACTGCCATTTAGAGAATGTTTCAGAATGTTCAATACCCAGTTGGATGCTATAACTTTAAACTTGTAGTGATTCTGTTTGCTTCTTAAAAAATGAGATTAACAAGTATTCTGCAAAACCATTAAAGTCCTAAGAAACAAGACTACAAACCCATATATATATGAAAGGACAGTAAAGAGACATCAACTAACTACTGTGTGGTATCTTTAGATGGATCCTCAAAAAGAGAGAGAACATTAGAGGCAAAGGTTGGGAAATCTAAATAAATTCCCATTTGACTTATAGTGATGTAATGATATTAAGCCTAATCTTGACAAACATCATATTTATATATAATATTAACATTGGAGGAAAATGGGTAGAAAGTACACAGGAACCCTGAACTGTCTTTTTTTATGTGAAAAGATGGGCAGCATTTTTATTTTTATTTTTTTATTAGTTGTTCAAAACCTTACAAAGCTCTTGACATATCCTATCTCAACTGTCTTCATAACCTCTTGATAAATATGAAATTACCCCCCAAATTAAAAAGGTTAAGAAAAATGTAAGACTACCAACATGTTAAATTTGACACAGGAAACTAAAGAAACTTTGAAAGCTTAAGTTAGGTGATGTGGCAAGGCACAGTGGTGCACACCCAACTGTTCAGGAGGCTGAGGCAGCAGGATCACAAGTTTGAGGTCAGCCTGGGCAACTATGGAAACCCTGAATAAACTATAAAATGGTCTGGGGATGCAGCTCAGTGGTAGAGAACTTCGGGTTCAACACCCAGTAGTGAAAGAAAGAAAAGAAAACAATGATGGGCAGGTGATGATCACGTACTTAGGAACGACAGTTCAGCTATTATGAGGCTGACTTGTGTTTCCATTATGGCTTTCTCTTTAAGTAGTATTTCCTGATTTTTAAAGCAACTTTAGAATTTAATGAATTAAACAACCACTGTTTCCAACACTGATAAAAGGAAATAGCAGGAGGTTCAGCTTTGGCATTCTTATCCACATTGCACATTACATAAAGAAACATGATTTTTTATTCAAAAACAACTTTTACATTAATAGGCTAGTCTCCTTTATGAATGAAAAAGGAGACACAACAGTAGCAACTTGGCAAGAGTGTAAGATTAGATAGAGACACAAAAGTTCATTGAAGAAAGGAATTTGCTTGTATTTTCATATCTCAGCTCTTATTCTACAATAAAATGGGAGTAGGACATTCCATCCATAACTCTGCGGCTCTCAACAAGCAGCCCAATTTCCTTGATCAACATCTACTTAACTATGATCATTACTTTATTTGAAGTAGCATCTATGAAAACATGGCTTATATCAAAACAATAAGTCACTTGTCATCATCATACATTTTCCATAGCTACATCTGTATTTTTCATTTGGTTTGACCGCAGTGACTTTTTTCTTTCTTTTTTTCTTGGCTGTGAACTTGCAATCCTCTTGCCTCAGCCTCTAGAGGCACTGGGATTACGGGCATGTATCACCTAGGCTAAAAGTTGCTTAATCTATATCAAAATGGTAAGGCCATTTTGAATTATGCCAATACTGTGAGATTTTAATCAATACCAATCCAATAAGGCAAATTTAATCTATACCAAACCAGTAAGGCCACTTTAATCAATACAAATCTGGTAAGGCAACTTTAATCTATAATTGAATCTATAATCCTGTGAGGACTTTTTACTCAACACCAGTCCTGGGAGGATAATCCCATTTACAGGAGTCCTTTCATCAAGACAATATGGGGAGGACACTTCCCCTGTACGTGGTTGAACTGTTCTGCTCTAACTTCTCAGGATAATACCAACATATGTTCAATTACTATGTGATAATTAGGAATAAAATTACTTTTATAAGTTAAATAAAAAAAACTCACTTAGGATGTTAAGAAAAAGACAAACTTGGGATGGGGTAGTGGCTCAGTGGTAAAGCGCTTGCCTAGCATGCATGAGGCACTGGGTTCGATCATCAACATCATTTAAAAAAATGTTAAACAAAATAAATGTATTGTGTTCATCTGCAACTAAAGATCTGGGGAGGAAAAACAGACTTAAGGGGAAACAATCCTCCCCAAAATAGGAAAGAGAATCTCAGATAGCAGCAGTGGACTTGACTGCTGCCACCCTCTGAAAACTAAGTCAGAGTTAACTGTCTTCTACACTGTCAGCAGCTACACAGATGGTCCCTAAGCAAAGGAGACAGGACTGCCCACACCCTGGCTAGCTCATAGCTGGCAAGGTTGCTGTGCTTAGCCAGGCCTGCCTATGAAACCTCCTCTCCAAGCATTTTTTTTTCCTGGTCCAAAGGGCAGGCTGGGTGGGGCTCCTTTCACAGGGAGTACTCAGGGACCCCATATTCTAATGCAATGGTTGTGCTTTGCAAAGAGTGGGTCTCTCTGATTTGCTATAGTCCACAATGTGGAATAATTCTCCTCCTCCTCCTCCTCCTCCTTCACTCCTCCTTTTTTTATCTTCTTTCACTTTCTCTTACTGTTCCTCCTCCTTCTCTTCTGTTCCTTCCATCCTATGACTTTTTACTTTTCTTTCCTTCTCTTCCTTGTCTTCTTCCCCTGCCTCCTCCTTTCCCTCCACCTCATTCATTTTCTCTTACAAGTGAAATAAGAGGAAGAATCCATTGTGCTTTATTTCTATGACTGTGGACACCAGACATTACCCTGGGATTTCTTCTGCCAGTTCACCTATTTTTTGACCTCTGGTTGCTTCCCCAAGGAGCTGTGCCAGGCACACTAATGGAATTGACATTGAGAAGAGAATTTGCTGTCAGTGCTGAGCAGCGATGCAGGATAATCAGAGGAATGACATTCTTCCTGGGGGCAAGGCGTTCCAGGGGCTTCTTCAGGTCTTACTCCCAAGCTCTGAGGCTGGTGGGTGTCCTGATGGCTATACTTTCAAGGAACCAAGGTGCCCATCACTGCTCTTGAGAGGCCTCTGGCCTCACACCACTTACCGGCAATGTCCTTAGCATATAAGGGCCTATTGTTAGTGGCTGAGGATCTGACATGTCCTTGAGACCACAGATCCTGGGCACCCAGCACTCCATTCCCCTGCATCTATTCTACCTCCACTTCAGACAGACTGGTCTTTTTCCCACAGAGCAACCTCTACAGTGAGGATGGCTTTGGGTTGGTAACACACAGCACAATATACTGTCCTGTCCTGTCTTCCATGTTTCTCTCAGCTCCTAAGTCATCTGTCTCCATTCTGCATCCCTGCCCCATGAGGGCCTGGGTGGCCCTCAGGGACTTCTCTTAGGAAAGCAGGCATCCATGATGTCCAAATCTCTTCAACTCCCCAGAGGCCTATGAAATAGCCATCAGCCACATGAAATTATTTTCATTCTAAATAATTAAAACCTAAAGTCTATTTCCAAGTCTCCCCAGCCACAATTCACAAGCTCAATGGCCACATGGAATAGACACTATCCAGGAAACCAAAGCATGCTGGGCTAACTCTGCCCAAGACCCTAAAAAGACAAATTCTCTAAAAATTGTCATTTCCTCTGACAAAATATTTGACCCTTACACCGAGATGAGGTTTGTGCTTCTCCATCACTGCCACTCAGCTCCTGAGAGTGCACAGATTTTGCACATTCATAAATAAGTGGTTGACAAAACAAAATATCACAATGACTCATTCTCAGAAATTCAGCTTAATGAAAAAATTTACATAGACTTCTGTCTGAGAATTTAAGCATATTCATAGATTTACTACTACTTTAAAGGGGATACATTTCTAAAAAAAATCTGAAAGGCATTTAAATGTACTTGTGTCACTCTAGAATTTTGAAATTCAAAAAGGCCTTGAGATATGCTTTAAAGATCTAAGGTCAAACAGATCAGATTGGTGGAACTGAATTCTCACTAAGTGGAAATGGAAATTCAGGAAATTCAGTATTGGGGGTGGAGTGTCATCCTCTTGCACTTTAGCTGACCAAAGTCAGAGGTACTCAGCATGTGCACAAATAATCACCTCAGGGAGCAGAGCCTAGGGACTCAGGCTGTAATGCAAGAGGCTGCTGACAGCCCATATAATCATATATGATGCAAAATTCTAGGCAGAGTTGGGGAGAAATCACTTTGAGTAATCTTAGAGTGTGGAAGATGAGATGGAGTTACATTACTCTAACCAGAATGGGACAGGACTAGAGCTACTCAGAGCTCCCAGATGACACTTTGGGTTATCCATCTTCAGGGAAGTTGCCAAGAGGGGCTGTCCTCAGGATTGATTGGAAAGCCAGGAAGAGGTGCTGAGGGTAGAAGAAGAGGTGAGGAAAATTCAGGGACAAAACTGGGGGAGGGATTATGGAGAGTCAGAGACAGGTGGTCAGAAAGGTCAAGCTGCCACTGCACTTTGCTCCACATTATATGGAAAGATCTCCCAGTACACAGGCAGGATAGCCACCTACATGTGGGGTAGGTAGCCCCAACTCAGGGCTTTCCAGAGTCTGACAACCAGTGTGGTCAGGGCTGGTACCCTCTGAGGCTTCTCTCTGAGCTTGCAGATGGCCTCCCTCCCTATGTCCTTATATTGGTACCTCTGGGAATCTGTGCCCAGTTTTCTCAGCTCTAAGGACACTGCTTGCATCTGAATAATGAAATTTAATAATCACTAAAAAAAAAACCCTGTCTCCAAATACGGGCATATTATGAGCTACTCGGTTAGGACTTCAAAGTAAGAATTGTGAGGGGCTAGGAATCAACCCTTCACACAGACAGGGCTCATTCCACTTCAAACAAAAGGCTACTGCAAGAAGTGATGCAGTCTTATCCCTGTGAAGACAGCTTAATCAATACCAATGTAGAAAGATCATTTATATATATAAGCCTGTGAGGACAGTTTAATCAATATGAATCCTGTGAGGCCACATTAATCTAAACCAATCCTATAAAGACACATTAATCTTTACAAATCCAATAAGGACATGTTAATCTATGCTAATCTAGTAAGGCCACTTTAATTTGTCCCAATCCTTTGAGGACTTTTTAATCACCACCAGTACTGTGAGGACAGTTTCATCTACAAGAGTCCCTACACCAAGGCAAAGAGTGGAGGTCTTTGACCCTGTACATGTTGATTGAACTCTACTGCTCTAACTCCTTTGGATAACACCAACATATGTCCAATTACTATGGGATAATTAGTAATAATAATGCTTTCACAAACTAAATTTTAAAACATTAAGAAAAAGAAAGACAGGAGGAGAAGAAAATCCTCTTCAGGATAGGAAAGAAAGTAGCAGTGGCCTTGACTGCTGCTACCCTCTGAAAATTTGGAGTTGAGGGCATGGGCCTGCTAAGCTGCCCAGTAGCTCCTCAGATGGTCCCTAAACGAAGTATCCAGGTCTAGCACTACACCGAGGCTGGCTCATGGCTGGTGGAGGGTGCTGTGCCTGGCTAGGCCTGGTCATTCTGCTTTGTTTTCCTGGTCCAAAAGGCTGGCTGGATGGGGCTGCTTCCACAGGGAGCACTCAGGAACCTCATGTTCTTATTCAATGGTGGTGCCTCCCAATTATCAGGTTTCCCTGACTTGCTTTCATCCACAACGTTCTTTTGTTAAAACATGAATTCTCAAAATAATTCTCTTTGCTTAAAAGGAAAAATACAATTTTGGGGAAAAAATAAATTTTGAGGGAACTGTGTCCTGGCAAGGCAGCTGGAGTTTCACCATGGTGCTAGATGTCTGTGTGGACTTTATTCTTACCTCCTTCTCTACCTCTTTATAGTATTCTGTTTGAGAAGAATGAGGAAGCTGTTTTCACCAGTTTCACACTTGCTTCCTGTTGGTGGAAATGTAAATTGGTACAATCATAATGGGAAGCAGTATGGAGGTTCCTCAAGAAATTAAAAACAGGCCTATTATACGACCCAGCATTCCCACTTATGCTCAAGTCAAAACATCATGTTACCTGCCTTAAATATACACAACTTTTACTTGTGATTTACACATGAATTAAGCTGGAGAACAGAAAGTTGGTAGAGAAGCAATAAAACAATGCATGATTGGAATACTTCCATGCAGAAATCTCTGAACAGAAATGGAGGAGAAGTTCCTGCTGCTTTTAGACCTTCCAGGTGTCTTGTCCCTCATCCTGAGACTTGTTGGGAACTCCTGTTTCTGAAAAAAATCTCTGGTCCCAGGCATTGATGGATGCCTGCAGCTTTGGTTCAGCTGGAAGCCAACTTTGAGTCTTTATGAAGATACCAAAGTAAGAAAATAAAACTTCCCAGATGGTCTTCTGTCTAAGTATTTTTGGAAATGTAAGGAGATAAAAATCTGAGCTCTGTATAGCCCTGGATGGATTCTGGGAAATATCACCCAAAGGAGATGCAGTAACCTAACCTAGAAACAGCAAGGCCAATGTGTTCCATTCTCAAGTCTGACATCTCTTCTGAGATAATGTCCCTTCTTCCTTAAGAAACAAATAATATCCTTTTCTTCACTGTCTTTTCAATACTTTGGTCATTAAGTCACACTTACATGGTGGAGATAGCATTTCAACGGAATAGAAAAAATGTTTTATTCAGCTTTTTTTGCTGCTGTGATTAAAGGACCTGACCAACACGATTATAGAAGAGGAAAAGCTTATTCAGAAGCTCATGGTTTTAAAGGTCTTAGTTCATAGAAGGCTGGCTCTATTTCCCAGGAGGCAAAGTGAAGCTGAACATCATGATGGAAGAGTGTGGCAGAGGGAAACAGCTCACATCATGGTGATCAGAAAGCAAAGAGACAGACTCCACTTTCCAGATATAAATAGACACTAAATCCTTGCCCTAATTCCACCTCCTGTAGACATACCCTACCAGTTCAGTTATCACTCAGGTAATCCCTAGCAGGGGATAAAATCATTGATTAAGACTCTTACCACCCAATCATTTCTGAACCTTCTTGCATTGTTCCACATGTGAGCTGGGGGACACCTCACATCCAAACCATGACAAAAGATGAATGACAAGCACCTGGAGATGAGGTGATAAGTTATTCTTGGGAATTAAACTATCTCACTTATACGTGATGCTTGAGGCAGCAAACCTACAAGGAATTTACCTAAATAAAAGAATCCCACGAATACAAATGACCATACAGTCAACCTGAGTTGAAATCTCATTTAATCTTCATATCAACCTCAACATGAAGGGAGTATCAATAAATTCATTTTCCACATGGGGGAAGAGGGCCAAGTGGAAATTAAGAAATGAAAACGTGATCCCACAGAGGTCACCATTAGCAAAGCACATACTAACGCTAATAAAGAGAGTCATTTTGATATCTCCTGTCTCCCTTCTTCATTTAGGAAAAGCAAATCTGGAGGTAGCAGATGAGGGCCTCTGAGGCATGGGATAGTTGCTCTCTGCTCTGAATGATGGGACAATTGTCAGGCTCAGCATAACCTGAACAAGATATCCATCACCTCCCATCTCGCTTTCTTTTATAAACCCATGAACCAAAAAGCATCTGCAGTCTGTGTGGAGGAGACAGAATCAACCAGGAGACTACTGCCAAAGTCCAGATGAGAGATGGCAGAGGTGGTGCTTATTTGAAGAGTTTTGTTATGAGGAGAGATGAGATGTGATTCTGTGGGTTTGGACTTCAAGGACTGCTGGCTTGTGTTGGACTCAAGAATGAAGTTTGAAACTTGCTAGATTTGGATGCCTATTTGAAAGCCAGAGAAGTACTCAGTAAGAAGGTGGGTATGGAACACTGAGGTAGAGGTGAGATACTCCCATGTAAACTTGAGAATGATTAGCACATCTCTGGTATTTAAAGGCCCAGAGTGGAAGAGATGATTTGGAAAGTGTTGATTTTAAAAAGTGTATAGGAGAAAAAATAGGAGAGTATTGTGAAGAACTCTCCTAAGAACAAAATTGTTTTTACAGGAGTGAATGAATTATAGGAGTGTACTGTATTTTTCATTGCAGGTAGTAGAACTGCCCAAAGATTTTGATAAAGTCATATAATTTGCAATGACCTTAGGCAAATTATATTAGTTGACAGAAATAATCAGGATTGATTTTCAGCTTTTCTAATGCTTTTCTTGACTGTCAAATATTTTGAGTTGGCCATAGTAGCTTTTCCTGTTTCAATTTTATGGCCACATTTAATTTTCAGAACATTTTCTAAATCTCAAAATGTGCTAACCATTGGAGGGTGTTAACATTGAACAATGAGGAAATAAAGGAAGGATTATATATTATATATTCAAAACTTCAGAAAACCATTGCAATCTTGAGTTTGTTAAAATTGACTCAGGGTGGATATAGTGCCCTGGCAACCCCTAAGAGGGTTCTGGTGTGATCACATGATTGTCTTCAATCTATGTTGAGTGACTGAGTTAACCCCAGGCAGGCCTACCTAGTTAGGTTGAACAGCTTCTTCCCTTGAAAGGGACCCTGGAAGAAGAATGAGCCCTCTATCCCCTGGAATTGGCCATTTCCCTTTTTATAGCCCTCTCATTTTCTTTTCCCAGATATCTCTGCTCCCAACTAGAACAGATACCCAATGAGTGAAGAGCAGTCTAAAAGACTCCACCAGTTAATAATAGCATTTAGAGAAGAAGGATAATGTGTATCCTCTTTGGGAAGAAAACCAGGTTGGTGTTTGGCAGATAATAGCTGCATGACAAATGGCTATGGATTACTAATCCAATAACCTTTCTTTTGCAAACCAAATGTACTTGCAGCTTGAAAACTGATTCCTGCACTCAAGCATCCATCTGAATTGGAACCAAGAAGGTTCAAGAATGGTGACAGTTGAGTGAAGAACATACTCCCCCACTTCACATCCATTTCTTCTTTGGGCTAATAAGTAATCTGAATTTATATACTTTACTACATACATGGGCATGGGCCCAAGAGTATCCAATTTCCAAAACTAAAGCACCCCATAATATTTATCACATCCAATTTTTACGAAAAATCGAGATTTTATTCTTTTAGTTATTGAAGAGAGGAGAAATTCTTTAATTCTGGAAACTTCTATATAATTCTACCAGGATTTGGGGACATAGCTGTGCCAGTTACTTGCAGAAGATGTCCATATTTCACAACATATGCCTTAAGGGGAATAGAAATTATCCTAAATATTAAGAGCCTTTATGTGGTTTTAGGCCTGAGATTTTTTACTTTGCTTTTGCATCCAGTTTAGGTATCCTAACCCATTATAAACATTGGGGAGGATGACCAATATAATTAAATTTGTGAAAGAGTTTCCACTATAAGCTTTGATTTGAGGACACTTGAGAATTTTTAAATAATTCCCCTTTGGTTAAAATTTTCCATTTTCAGTTTTTGCCCAAAGGTAATTTCTTTGTTTTTGTTTGATTTGGAAAAAAATGAGGGAATTTAACAGTGAGGGTTTGAATATATTTACTTATGATTAATTTTGATGAATACTTTTATAAAGTATATTTCTAAATGATGTAAATTCCCTGAATTTGAAATTACAAACTTGGAAAGTGAAATGATCATTAGAAAATTTTAAACTGTAGTAAATAATTGTAATGAACATTTGACTTAAGAATGATCATACACACAGAGATGCATAATTTTATATTAAATATAAAGAATTTAGGTCAAATGAATTTCTACTCACATTCTGTCTTGTACCTACAAAATCTGAAGAATGTACCTTCCTGAATTTAATTAAAATTCCATAAGAGAAAATTCAACCTTATTCTGTCAATTTCCCTATCTCATTATATTAGAGTAAGGAAAATAATCTCTTCCTCTTAAATATTAGTTTTTGATTTTTGATTAAAAAACAAAAACAAAAACCTGTCCTCCCTGCATGCTTCCACCAAAGTAAATTTCAGTAGTGGAGATAAGTGTTTTTTGTTTGTTTGTTTCTTGTTTTTTAATGAATCTAAAGATGTCAGTTCCTATATACAAAGATCCTGTGTTTTGTCATCCCTATCTTACAATGAGGAAAATCAGATTACAACTAACAAATAAACTCCAATAATTTTTCTTACACACATCAGAAAAACAAATTTCCAGGGCAAACTGCCTCCCCCAAATCTGAAAAAGCCAGGGATTCAGAGAGTCCCAACGGAGACTTTGTTGCCCAAGATCTGAAGCAGAGGTCACTATAGCCATAACCTGGTGGAGAGATTTCAGTAGCAACTTTGAGAAACTGCTAGAGGCTTAGTGTGAACTATCAGGAGATGACTAACTCCTGGGAGCTGCAGCCTGAAGGTTTGGGGTTGTACCTCTATGTTTTCTATGAGGTTCTCATGGTAAATATCCAAGAAGATCCCTTCATGGCTCTAACAGGAAAATATTTTGAAAAAAATCCTTGTGAAATTACCCTAGAGTGTTCTCCCTAACAGTCTACTCTTCAGGGACTGGAATGGCAGGGGGTTGGTTAGAACAGAACAGAAAATGGAAAAACTGTCCTTGCCACAAAATCTCAGGTAGAAGAGGAGCACTCTCTCCATTCAGCCCCTTTGACATTACTATTGCACTTTACAGAAGAAAAAATAGTGTGAAGGTCAGATTTCATGGATATGGACACACTCATTACCATCACAGAAACAGAGCTCTAATATAGTGGACTACAACTTAAGTGATTGAAAGATACAGACTCCCTGAACAAGAATATTCAAAAGAGGTCAAAATCAAGACAGGATACAAAGGTAATAACCAAGAAGTAACTTAAACTCCTTGCATGGACAGCGAACAAAACTTCAATAAATTCCAAGCCTGAGAAAGACTAGCAACAATGTTCACACTAAGTACCTACTTTAAATCTACATCATTCAATGAAAAAAATGTATAATAAGGATAAAGACAAGAAATAAATTACAGTGTGAAGAAGAAGAAGCAAGTAGCAGAACCAGATTCAGATACATCAAAGCCTCTAGTATAAAACGCAGAGAACAGAAATGCAAAAACAGAGCATGGAGATGTGAACTCAGAAATTGTTATGGTTTGGATGTGAGGTGTCCTCCAAAAGCTCATGTGTGAGACAATGCAAGAAGGAAATGATTGGGATATGAGAGCCTTAACCCAATCCATGGATTAATTCCATTGATGGGATTAACTGGGTGGTGACTGAAGACAGGTAGGGAATGAATGGAGGAGGTAGGTCCCTGGGACATGTCTGGGATATTATTTTGTATATCGCTACTGACATTCCTCTCTGCTTTCATCATGTGAGCTACTTCACTCTGCCACACTCTTCTGCTATGATGTCCTGCCTCACCTCAAGACCTGAGGAATGGAGCCAGCTGCCCCTGGACTGAGTACTTTGAGACAGTGAGCCCCCAAATCCACTAATTGTTCTTGTAAGATCCTTTGGTCATAGCTGAAAAACTGCTGACTAAATCAGATCTCAAAAATTCTCCCTCTCTCTCTCTTATATCTAAGCAGAGATTAAACTCCAGCAGCCAGATACAATATCAAAAACTTTTCACCTACATATATCCACCTCAAACTACAGAAAACAAAAGACAAGGAGAAAATCTTGAAAAAAGTCTAATGGAAAAAATACTGCACATATGGACAACAAAGTTAAGAATTATAGGGACTGGAGTATAATTAAGAATTATAGCTCACTGGGGTATAGAATACATGCCTAATATATCTGAGGCCCTGGGTTTGACCCTCAGCATAACTAAAAAAATACTAGATGAATTATTTCAACTTATTTCTTCTTTCCTCTAAAATTATATGCCAGCAAATGAAGAGTACAGTGAAACATCTAAAGTGTTGCAAGAAAGAAATCCAAATTAGTTTCATATCTGTAGTTAAACAAAACCTTCCCACTGTGTACAGTGACTTTCTTCAAAATATTAAATAATGGATTACGATTTAAAAAACAATACTGTTACACCAAAGAAGCTATATGTACCACTCATATGATGTATGAAAATGACACTTTATATCTGAGATTTTTCTGGTAAACACCCACAAACCTGACTTAACATGGGAATATAGCAAGAAAATACCAGTTAATACAAATATTTCAAAATGACAATTATAAACTCTTAATACATAAAAATTCATAGATCTGTACAGTTCAATATAGTTACTTCTGGCCACATATGATAATTGAATGCTTGAAGTGTGACTAGTTAGTATGAGTTAAGATGGACCATACATGCAAAATAAACCACAGGTACCAAAGAATTAATATAAAAGAAGGGATATAGTTACTCATCAAACACCGATTATGTACTGAAATAATAATTTTTATATTTGAGTCAAATTACATTATTAAAATTAAATTTGTTGATAGTTATTATTTATTTACTTTAAAATGTTTAATCAGCACATAAATCTATATATATTCAAGTATGCAAAACGATTGTATGTATACACATATGTGCACATATCATGTATATATCATGTATTGATCACCATGGTCAAATTAATTAATATAGCCATTACCACTCATAGTTACTATGATTTCCAGCATTTTACACGTAGTAATTGGAACATTTCAAATTACATATTGTCCATGTTCCATCATGGAACATATCTATTTGATAGCTTTATATCTAACTTATAAATCTTAATTTTCTTTACCATGTTCATCAGATCTTTATAGAAATCTCATAAAACATCGATCAGTATAAATGTAAAAAATATCAATACCTTAAGCATACCATATTCAAACTGTGGATAACCAAATATAAAGAAAAATAAATTGAAAGAAGTTCTATTAAAAAATAACAAACACCTTAGCTCTTAGGAGCAAGCATGGAATTTATCAGACATTGCTAAGAAACCTTACAAATAAAAAAACGCAGCAACATATTTAAAGCATTGAAATATAAAAACCACCCACTTAAAATTCTGTATTCAGTAAAATTATCCTTCAAATGTGAAGCAGAGATCAAGACTTTATCAACAAAAATTGAGGTACTCTTTGACAGTATACCTTTCCCTGCAAGAAGAATTAAAAGGAATGCCTCAGAGGAAAAGAAAATATCACAGCTCAGAAAACATATCTACATATAGACATGATGAGTATTAGACAAAGTGAAAGAAAAATGCAAAAATAATTTTTTTCTTATTTTTAATTAGTCTGACTCCATTGTGCTAATACTAATTAGCTGTATTTAATTCACATATATACAATGATACATTTTTCTCTCCAGCTCACATGAAACACCAACCAAATCAAACCACATTCTGGACCATAAAATACACCTTAACATACAAGTAGAAATTACAATGCCTAATCTCAGATCACAATGAATAAACTAGAAACTGGCAATAGGAAGATAGTGAAAAGCCCTGAATACTGGAAGGGTAAAAAAAAAAAAGAGAGATTTCTAAAGTGACATGAGACAAATATGAAATCAAGAGAAATTTAAAAGCATTTCAAAATAATCAAAAATCAAATTACAAGTTATAAAAATTTGTGGGGAACATTAAAAACAGCAGGAAAATTGGTAATGTTGAATGTGTATATTAAAGAAGATCTGAAATCAATAACCTAAGCTTCTCACTTAGGAAACCAGAAAAAGGAAAGCAGACTAAATCTTAAATAAAAGGAAAAAAAAAGAAATAATTAAAATTAGAGCAGAACTCAATGAAATTGAGATCAGGATACCGAAAGAGAAAATTGATAAAAAAAAAAATGGTCTTTTGAAAAGATAAAATTGGTAACAATCTAATCAAGGTAGCTAAAAGGAGAGGGGGGGGAGAGGAATCATAAATTACTAATATTGGAAATGAAAAAGAGGCCATTCCTAAATATTCTCTTGAGTGTTAGAATGATAATAAAGTAATATTATGAATAATTATGTAATCAGAAATTTGAAAACCTAGATTAAATAGAATAATTTCTTGAAAGACAAAATCTACCAAAATGCCTACTACAAAAATAAGTTACTGTATATATAAAAGAAATTGAATGAATGCCAACAAATGATTATTGTATTTTAAAGTTAAAAACAATACATTTCTCCATTTTTTTCCATGTCTAACCCCTCTCCGCTATGGATCAGCATCCACTTATCAGAATATTCTGCCTTTGGGTTTTAGAGATTGACTTATTTCATTTAGCATGATATTGTCCAACTCCATCCATTCACATGCAAATGCCATAATTTTATTCTCTTTTAATGCTGAGTAACTTAAATCTTATCCAATAGAGGCCAAGATTCTGGAAAGTAAGAAACTGCATAGACATCTACCTTTCTCAAGTGCCACAGGTTAATTTTATCTTTGAAACTATCAAATCTTGGTCAGAATGGCATATCCCATTCATGAGAACCTTATGTGATAATTCAATAAAGTATTTGAAAAAAATTCCTTCATGTTCTCAGAGTAATAAACTAAATATGAGGTAAAGGAAAATGGAAAAGACACGGAAAATGATGAAATGAATAGATGAAACAAGGAGGAAAATATTAAATTATTTCTAGCAAAATTAGTTATTGCATTAATTATTCAGCGACTAAGTTCAAAGCCAAATAAGATATACTTTAACTTGTGAGGAAAAATCCTGATAAAACTAGATTTAAAATATTTGGATTAAATTTTAATCATATGGTGTTTTGTGTACAAGCACATGTAAATCAAGACCTGACAGGTTACATTTTTCAGGGGTTCTTTTTGTCTTCCCTTCATATTTTTTCCTGGTTCCTCCTGAACTTAGTACTAGCTACCCAATATTATCTTACATTAGGATCCTGAAGCCTAATTTCAGATACCTCAACGATGGATATACTGGATTTTGGGAAAAACAATTTTCACAAGACAAAAACATCGTTTAGATTTGTCAATAACAAGAACAACTACAAAGAGGAAAAACTCACTGTAAGAACGTTCAAGACTTGGGGTGGGGGGTGCTTGGGTTGTGGCTCAGCTGTAGAGCCCTCACCTGGCACGTGCTAGGCCCTGGGTTCCATCTTCAGCACCGCATAAAAATAAATAAATAAAATAAGGTATTTTGTGCAGAGCAGCACACCCGAGCAACTCACCCTTGACGTGTTTTTCTTTTAAAGGTCTTCTCCCACAAACACGAAGAATCGTCTTCTCCTCTGCCGCCGCCCGCCGCCGCCGCCCTCGTCTTCTCTGCCAGCGCTGCCACTGCTTTCTCCTCTCCCGCCGCCTTCTCCTCTGCCGCCGCCGCCACCACCACTGCCTTCTCCTCTGCCACCGCAGCCGCCGCCGCCACCGCAGCCGCCGCCGCCACTGCCTTCTCCGCCGCCACTGCCTTCTCCGCCGCCGCTGCCTTCTCCGCCGCCGCTGCCTTCTCCGCCGCCGCTGCCTTCTCCGCCGCCGCTGCCTTCTCCTCTGCCGCTGCCTTCTCCTCTGCCGCTGCCTTCTCCTCTGCCGCTGCCTTCTCCTCTTCCGATGTGTTCTTCTGCTGTCTTCAATCTTCTGAGCAATGTGTCTGGCAAGGGGTCTTATATAGCCCTTGGGTTACTGTGATTGGCTCAAAGTTATGCTAATTAGGGTTTGAAAAATGTACCAATGCTATTGGTCCAGACTTTGGCCAATCAGGTTTGGAAATGATCTAATGCTATTGGTCAATTCTATATTCCCACCATTCATTCATGTCTGCCCCACTTCCATTTTCTCAATGGAGGTTGAGTAGTGGGAAGTTGAGGTTGTGGACCCAGCCGCAGTGATGCATGGCATGGGCTTCTGCAGCAGGCCTCCCTGCTGTGCCAAGGCCTGGCTGCTGCAGATGACAGGTCTGATAGGTCAGGGAGCCTTTACTCCCTAGGCACTGGCTCCAGGCAGCAGCAGGGCCGCTGGAACTCTGACCCACCCAGGCCAACACCCCACCTCTCTTGCTTCTTGGCAGGGATTAGTAGACAGGCTGTGTGACTTTGTAGCCAGGGCCATCAGTGCTTAAATACACAAATAAGAGAGACTTTAATTGCAGGGGGAAGTCCTGATATTTGGAGTTTTTATTTATGTGCTCACAAACACATCCCTAACATGAAGCCTAAAGACTAAAGATACAGTTTAATCTTTGTTTTATGAATGAAAATATGGCCTTCTAATTATATTTCTGGAGTTATGTTCTTTGTCCTAATGTTTGCTATAGATTAAAATACATTAACCAACTGTAAATTACAAAAAACCTGAAACCATACATATATATTAATATATATGTATATAAATATATATGTATATACATATACATATATATTTAAAAATCAAGTTAAAATATTTGGTTGATGATTATTTGTCTTATTTTGTAAGTTGAAAAATTGGATATATAAAATTTCCACCTCTGCATGCATTTTAAAATATTTAATAAGTAGTAATTGGATAAATACTGTGTTTACACGGTTATGCCTTTATTGCTGAGATAGAAGATTAACCCAAATAGAAAAATCTCGTTTCCATATGCCCATGCTCCCCTCTTTCCAAATATCTCATGGAAAAAATAGGATCAAGTTAGTGTTGGACAAAAGTATTTGGGAGTACATGTGGACTGTTAGCCTAATACTGGATGCTTGAAAGGATTCCATGTTGTCCAGAAATACGGGATCCCTGAGGATCAAGAGGGACCCACTGGAGGTTGTCATTTATGAATCGTTATTTACAAAAGGTTGTAATGGAGAAAGGTGAGGAAGGTCCAGAGACCCAGGGGGAGCCTGACCTCTGTTGGCACCTAAGGTGAGATCTCTAGGCTCTTAGCTATCATTATTTTTTTTTAATTCATTTTTCTGGAGGGTCTGCCTCCATTGTGGAGCTGCATAGAACCCCCTTATACTGGTTATTTTCAACATATTAACTGCCTTTCCTTCATGAGCTGAGAGATTTGGATGATTCATAACATTAGATTATCAATTACCTGCATGAAACAGTATCATGTAAATAAAAGTCCAAAGTAAAATCAAAGACTGAGATAGCATATGTAACAACATGTAACAAACAATAATAATCAGATATTCTATCATGTATATAAGAAAATGACAAAACAGTAGAAAAATCGGCAAATTTCATAGTAGGTTATCTATAAGAGAGGAAATACAAATAGCAAAAAAAAAAAAAGTAAAGGATGCTTACTTTATCTAGTAAGAAGAAAAATGCAAATTTAGACAACTGTGAAATATCTTTTATCCTTCATCAAATAGAGAGAGAATATGATCATTATCACATGTTGCTGAAGATGTTGAGAAATTCATATTCTCATGTTTCTTTATTTAAATTACTTCTGTTCCTTATTTAACAGTTTTCTTATTATCAAAATTGATATCTCTCTTTTTATCCAATTGTATTGATTGCACAGAAATCCATGTCCCTTTCTTTTTTAAAAATATTTTGTATTAATTGTTGATGAATTTTTTTATTTTATTTGTTTCTATGTGGTGCTGAGAATGGAACCCAGTGCCTCACACATGCTAGGCAAGCACTCTACCACTAAGCCACAACCCCAGCCCAATGTCCCTTTCTTTTTTGTAATAGGATTTTAATATTTATTACGAAATCTATCCCATCTTTATTGAATTAAATCCTATCAGAACTCCTAATCAAGTGTCTCTTCTTTCTTCCAGGATAAAGATTGGCATCTGATTAAAGCAAGGATACATAAGCCCTCTCCTTGGATTCTGATCTCAGTCAGAATATAAAAATATTGGGATGCTAGGAAATTGTCCATTTTTAGATTTTTATCTAAGATGCTATACATGCAAGAGACACCATTACTGTACATCACTTAGAAAATGTTATCAGTTACCCAGATAATGCTTTCTTCCCACCCACTTTAATATTTAGCAAAAGAGCTCCTTACATGCACATAGAAATATATTTTGGTCACAGTATCACTCTTGCAAATTAAAAAAAATAGTAAAATAAATTGGCCAAGTTATGCCTAAATCCTCCACATTTTGTGAATTGCTTTGACTCGGTGTTATGTCTTTAACCAGTTTTGACTCACTGTTCTTAAGTTCTCTAGGTCACAAATGAGGGGGTTAATCAAGTAATTTTAGCTTCAGTTATTTTCTTTCAAGCTACTGACATCCATTCTGCAATTTGTGTGCTTATAGTCCCCTCTTCAATATATTACTTCACTAATGTACAATGTATGCACTGTGCCTGCTTTGATGACTTTTTGAACACACTATTCTTTTTCAGTAAATATCCATTCATAAAATAATCAGGATGTTTTAATATAATTAAATCCAACATGTATGTTACCAGCTGTGTTATCTTCTTAACTGTGGTGAGGACAATATTGACATCATGACCAAGTTTTCAGGTGCTCAGATAAGATTATCCCCTGTAAAAATTCTTTCTGTCCAACACTGATTATAAAGCACCACCAACTATCAGCCAAACCCCCATTCCGTCTGGGGGTTTTAACATCTTTCATGTTAAAAGATGAAAAAATACTTAGCTTGGAATTTGTAAATATGTTTTAATCATATAATAATCATAATCACCTATAGATATTTGGTAATGCCATACTTTTTAAAATCTGAGAACTGATCTTTCAGATTTTCCTTCATTTAACACACACACACACACACACATATATATATATATATATATATATATATATATATATATATATATATATATATATATCATAGACTCTCTAAGTGCTTTACAAGGCTTATCTAGCTGTATTCTATGAAACACCATTTGAGGTAAACACAGTGAGTATGTGTGCATGTAGTAGGATGTATAAAATATATAGTATAAAGATATATTTAAAGGTACATATAAAATTGGATGGAATGAAAATTGGAGGCAGCCCAAGTATCTTTTAGTGAAAGGGAAATTAATTTATGGTATGTTATAAAAACCAAGTTACAGCAAGTCTCAGTGTTCAAAGCTGCTTACAGTAACTCAAGAATGTCCATAGTGACCTTCTACAGTTAAGCAAAAAGGTAACTAGACAGCCTTTGCCCTTGGGGAAGTGGTGTCAAATACTCTCAATATCAACAAATGTCTCTGAGGCCAGGAAACTTGCCAGTGGGTCAGCCATCTGCAGAGTGCAAGCCTCCTTTACAGAGGGAACGGTTCTTAATTCCAGCTATTTCCTTGTAGACACATATCCCATTGTTAGTATATCTGTCTGATTTTTCAAGAAAAGCCATAAATCTCATACTTTACATGCAATTAATTGACAAATAGTTAAAAAGTTACATAATGCAAGTCAAAGAAAGCATGTTTGCAAGCCAACTTTGGGTTTGGATAAAGTAAGTCAAAGGTAATAATAATAATAATAATAATAATTCAGAGTACTCTTATCTCAGCCTTATTTTGAGAATATATGGCTCCCTACAGAAAAAAAGACTACATTTCACAGATTGCCTTGGGGCTCAGACTTCATCTGGTTAATTTCAGAAATTTTCAATAAAAACAGTCAGAAAATGCCCTTTGCCTCTGCTTCTTTGCCCTTTCCTGCATTTCACTGCCTGGAACTCTCCTGGACCTTGAAGACAGACAAGACCCACACCTTGGGAGTAACAGATTGGTGACCTTGAATGAGCCCAAGTTCTTCAAGACTTTGCAGAACAAAAACTATAAAATAGGCCTCCTCTTTTGATCTTAAGAATTTTACTGGGCAAGAAATACATTGCTGTACCATTTAAATCTGCAAATGAAGCTTATTCCATCTTGGGAAGCCAATTGGAAAATCTAAATTAAAAATCTGAGGGAACTTCTGCCTCCTGTAGCATTATAGGTCGTATGTAATATGTCTTCTGAGTAACAAAAAATCTTTCATCCTTGTTAAGAAGTTCTTTTTTGCTTGTGGCCAGGCCTTCAAAGGAGATGAAGATCATATAATCCTGTTACTCATTCTTATGAATTGCAAGAACATCTTTAATTCTTTGACTTGTATGAAGGTTTCTATAATCAAAAGCAGGAAAATGAAAAAAGTAGTGGTAGAGGCTAATAACAGACTGGGGAAAACTATAAAAAACTATACACTGTGAACAGGAAATGTACTTTAAATATAAAGACAAAATGGTCAAAAATAAAGGATGCAACAAGATACACTAAAATGTGAACAACAGTTTTAACCTGGAGTGGTTATATTAGTAAGAGACAAAGTAAACTTTATGAGAAGAAATATTTCCAGAGATACTGAGACACAGTTTATAATAATAAAAGGATCAATTCATCAAGAACATGTAAGAGTACTAATCTTGTATGCACCCAATAACAGAGCTGCAAAATACAGAAAATAAAAATTGATAGAAGCAAAAGAAAAATAGGCAAAATCATAAGTATTATTAGATATTTCAACTCCCCTGTTGGTAAATCATAAATGACAGAAAGTTGATAAAAGAGGCCAGAAGATTATAAACCAACTTGACTTTTGACATTCATACCACATCTTCACTCAAACTGCAGCTGCACATGAACTTCAAGTGCACATGGACAATTACCAAGTTGGGCCATTGTCCACACAATCAAATAAATTTCAAATTAAAGAAAATTAAAATTATATAGAGGCCACCAGAGTATTAAGTTAAAACCAGCTAAAAGATACAGTTGACAACCTAAAATATTTGGAAATTGAACAATATACATCTACATGGTTCAAAAGAGATATTACAAGTTATAAAAATTTAACCTGAATAATAGTGAAACTACACATTGTGATGCAATTAGAACATAGTTAGAGAAATATTCATCAATTTAAATCCTCATGTGGAAAAGAAGAAAGGACTCAAACTAATTACATTTTTTGGAGGGGAGGATATTCTTTTCCCCATTTTTCCAGGATTAATAAGCAAAATCAGGGGAACACAATCCCACACAAATTCTTTTAGAAAATAAAACAGGAGAAAATATTTCCTAAATCATTTTATGAGGTTAGGATTACCATGACGCTAAAATCAGGTAAAGATATTAAAAGAGAAAAAAATGATATATATTATTCTATTCTTCATGATCATTGACTTAAAACTCCCCCTCAAAATATGAATCAATCAAATGAGGAATATATAAAAAATAGATGATCCCAGGAGTAGAAAGCTGATTTAACATTTGAAAATCAATCAATATAATTCAGCATATTAGCAGAATACCTACTGATTCCAGGGTACCCTTGGTGGGGTGAAACTTTCACAGTGGAATTGCTTTGATATGTATTTTGAATTATTCACAGAGGTTTTAAGTGAGTGTGGCTTGCTTTTCCCTATTTCTCTTTATTTCATGAACAAGGTTTCTGATTTGGGAGCACCTTTACCCATCAGGACAGTGCCCATCAGTTCTGTTTTCTGTTTCTTTTATGTGGAGGACAAAGTGTATCTTTTTTTGCTTGTCTCTGTGAGATCTTTAACTTTTCTCTCATGTCTAACCTCAGCAACCTGGACTGCCAAGGTTTTCTGACTACCCTGACTTTACCATAGAAACAGTGCTGCCATTCTAGTTTTGTACCTTTCCGGACTCTCTTGTAGCCAGTGCTGTGAATGACCAAGTTCTGACATGTTGGTTATTTTGGCATTTAATGCTGACTTTCTCTCCATGGGGGTAATTTTGTTCTTGCTTCATCTAAGGCCTTTGCTCTCATCTCCTGTTAGTTATGGCCTCTCTAAACATCTTTTGCTTTACTCTTCTCACCCCAGAATTGCAGCAGCAAGAAGTTTTCAGCAGCTCTGTGGTAATTTGGATTTCTTTTACTCAATTTACAATCAGTTTGAAGACTTCACAATTTAGTTGTCTTCTGGTAGTGCTGAAAGTGTGAAGCACATGCAATATTATTTGTTCTACATGTTGGCTTATTTATTTATTTTTGTCATAGTTCTTCAAACTGGAAGATTCAAGGGACTTATATTTTAAATGTAGGAAAGCCTATGTTTTTGAAATCATCCACCAGCTGAGACACCTTGACACCACGCATCTGGACTTTTTGATGAGATAATGATGAAAAGTTTGATTTCATGAGTTTTATGCTGGCTGTAGTCAAATATATCTAAATTCATATAGCACCCCTGGGCAATCTCTAGAACCAACAGGATAGAACTAGTTTCAGTCAACCAGATTCTACTTTAATGAGGGTGGGTTTAGCTGAACCTAACCCACATGACTCATGGGAAGCAAAGAGAGGTGATTTGCCCAGGAAAGTGTGAAAAGGGATGTTGGAGAGTCATCACCACCTGACTAAGCATGTGCCTTAGAAATGGAGTCAGTGGACTGTTTCAGGAGAAAAAACACTCAAAGAAAAATACAAGATAAAGCTTTAGAGAGAGTGTGCATGTCAGATGGAAAGGAAATAGACAAAAAATGGAGACTTCTCAGTCAAGGAATTTCATTTTTGTCTCTTGAGAATTTCAAAAGAGTTTGTAGGATGTGTTTCCCTCTGGGGAGTGTGTTAGGGAGATATCTAAGGATGGGTGCAAGAAAGAAGAGAGGCAGTGGAAGGAAGGCACAGCTGGAGCCAGATTTGAGTGTTTGGGGTTGCTCCAAACTGAACCTTGGGAGTATCATCCCTGTGGAAAAGGGAGTTACTAATCTCAATGAAAACATTTATGTGTCTAAGAGGGATTTAAAACCAACTTGTGGAGTAGCAGATAAAAAAAATATTGACGTTTCCATACAGGAGCAAAGACACAAGTTTTGCATACTGGTACTAGAAAGAGATAAATTTTGGGTGGTATAGGAGAGATGAATGGGATTTCAGAATAGTATCTAGGAAATTTTCAGACTTAGAATATGGACATTTAATGTTTATATAATAAATACATATTACATTATGTCTATTTCATAGATATTAAATTAAGGGTGAAGTTTTGTAATTTCTTTCACCTAAATGCAGGACAACTAGAAAAGAAAATGGGAGCAGGAATTTCATATACTCATCACTTGATATTCTTTGATGCTAATTACAGGGGTGGTAATACATATGGCAAATATATTGATTCAGGTGTGAAAAAATGATGTTAATAAGCCTGTTTCCAAAAACCACACCTCTAGGAAACTGTTTTAAGTTTATCAGGTAATTTATAGTACATATTTTAAATGCCTTGTTTTTCAGAATATTGACATAAACTTATTAACAGTCAAGGAATTGAATTGCTTATGAGAATTTATTTATTGATATCATCACTCCAAGAAGTAAAACATAAGTCAGAAGTCAGGCTTGTTGTAGAAGGCTCAATAATGGCCCCCAAAGAAATTGGTCCTAATCCTTGGAACCTTTAAATGTTAATATATACAGCAAAGACTTTTCAAGTGTATTAGGACATTGAGATGGGACTATATTATCCTGGATTATCAGAGCTGGCCCTAATGCATTGACAAGTATCTTTTTAAGAGGAAGGTAGGAGACTTGACTATATATGGAAGAGTAAAAGGCTATGTGATCATCAAGACAAGCTAAAGAAGTCAGCAATCAGATCTAGAAGAGACCAGGGATTGATTCTCCCCTAAAGCCTCAAGGGAGTACCACTCTGACCACACTTTGAAGTTGGGTCAGTGATACCAATTTATGATCTCTGGACTCCAGAAATGTAAGGAAATACAAGCTCTGCTACGTTAAGCCATCAAACTTGTGGTCATTTGTTAACAGTAGCCGCAGGAAACTCATACAGTAATCAAAGGGGATATAAAAGCAACTTGCCACCTAAGAAATTCTACAATAGAAATTACTTAATGAATTGTTTTATTTTATGTGATCTACAATTGTTTAATTCTATGGTGACATTTATTGTGAGAGAAGATAAGCAGAAACCTACTAAGAAATTACAAGTAAATCCATATTTAGACTCACATCTGTTATAAACCTTTTGAATCAACTTCCCAGAGACAGTAACAAGAACCCTAAGCCAAGTCAAATCTGGTAGACCCTTTGTATTAGAGTTTTCCAGAGGGCAGAATCAGTAGAATGAATGAACATATATATATATATATATATATATATATATATATATATATGGATTGACTCACATGATCAGAAGTTGATTGTCCCTCAATGGTCATCATTGGAGTGGGGAGCTGTGGAAACCAGTATGTGCTCAATCTAGGAATCCGGAATCTCAGAATAAGTGTGGTCCATGTTCAGATAGGGTCTTCCACACTCAGTTCATTTACTCACATGCCAGTCTTCTCTGGAAACACCCTTACAGACACTCTCAGAAATTTGGTTATAAATTTTCTCAATTCAGTCAAGTTGACTGACAACCAAGATTTTAATCATCATCCCTTAAATAGTTACTGAAAAAATAGAGTTTAATGGCCTTAAAGAGGTCTGCATCATGACTTTCACATGTGGCCAGGTGCCCTTCAGCTCACAAGAAGCAGGTGCTTTCCATTACTCTCCTCTCTACCTTCCCCTGTTTTACTGGTTTATTTTTTTCAAAGCCAGAAGAGTCCAAATACCCATCTTTCATTTTTTTTCCTAAATAGTAATTATCATATTTTCTGTGGTGCGGTTTATTTCATAGACTGCATATTTAAATAACATTTGAAATTATAGAAATCTGATAAGAACTTTCTGGAAAGCTGGGTTCTTTCAGAGTGTCATCAGAAGACTCGGGTGTATAAAGGCAATGTCAGACATGGTTGAGGACATTTTTCCTTATCAGGTTCTGAAGAATGAGCATAAAAGAGGCTACTGCTCAGGGACCCATGTCACAGGAGCACCCAGTGGCAGAAGGTGGGGAAACATGAGACAAGCTGGAGATGGAAGAGCTTCCTGTGGTTATTTTGGGGATGGAAGTCTGAGACAGCTCTTTGATTTGGGGCTCGCCCACCCTCATGGCATTTTATGTATCTTTAGAATGGCCACCCAATTTGAGCTTTCCTGAGTGCCAGAGAACAGAGGATGCCATGGAAAGAAAAGAAATCTAGGTTGTTGTTTTTTTTTTTTTTTTTGCCTTGAAGAGTCATTACTAGGGAAAGCTGTTATGTCAATCAGGAGTCAACAAAATCAACTATGGAGGAAAAGGGGGCAGGGAGAAGAAGGAAAATATAATAAACAAGATTCTCAGTGAGAAAACATTTCAGGAACCTGGAAAGATCATTAAAATTTTGAGATTTCATATAGTTATATATCGGTCTGGAGGCAGTATTTCTCTGGATGATGAGTAATTGTGTGAAACAGAAAAATAAATTCATTGTAAATTCCTAGCGGTAGGTTCTGTTCCTGAGTGTAGTAGAAAGAAATGCTAAAATGATTTATTCTTTCCAGAAATTGAGATTATAAAAACGTATTCTAAAAATCAAATTCCTTGCATGTATCATTTTTGTCAAAATGAACATAAATACTATGTGTAATTATAATGCTCTAAAAACATTTTTGAGCTGCATAATTTATTTTTTATTAATATTAATATTTGTTTTAGTTATACATGATAGTAGCATGCATTTATGCACTTTGATATATCATACATAGATGGCATGTAATTTCTCATTTTTCTGAGTGTACATGTTGCAGAATCATATTGGTCATGTAGTCACATATATACATAAAGGAATAATGTCTGTTCCATTCTATTATCTTTTCTATCCCCACATCCCCTCCCCTCCCATTCCATCACTTCTGTCTATCTAATCTAAGGTAATGATATTCTTCCCTAGTGCCTCCCACCTTATTGTGAATTAGCATCCACATACTAGAGAAAACATTTGGCCTTTGGTTTTGTGGGATTGGCTTTTTTCCATTAGCAAGATATTCTCCAATTCCATTCATTTACTGGTGAATGTCATAATTTCACTCTTCATTAAAGCTGAGCAATATTCCATTGAGTATATATGCCACATTTCCTTTATCCATCCATATATTGAGGGACACTTAGGTTGGTTCCATAGTTTAGCTATTGTGAATTGAGCTGCTATAAACATTGATGTGGTTGTGTCACTACAGTATGCTGATTTTAAATCCTTTGGATATAAACTGAGAAGAGGAATTGCCGGATCAAATGGTGGTTCCATTTCCAGTTTTCTGAGGAATCTCCACACTCTAATAAATATTTTAAGAAAGTATTATAAAATACAGTATATTTTTCTTCCTTTCTGCAGATGAAGCACAGAAATAGATTATCAGTTAAGACTTAGCTAACAGGCTCCTAGGACTATGCACATATACAGAGTGAGCTGAAAATACCTTTTATATGATACAACAGAGATCAAAGTGAATAATAAAATTATAAATAATTCATTTTTATTGTTGTTTAATGTTAGTAGTGCAATACTTAAAGATGCAGATTAGAGGAAATTTTGCTTCCTGCATGATTTGATGATACAGAGGGTTGAGCCAATGATTATTGATGCCAACTCCCTGCTATTATGGTAGATAAAAGTGAGACTCACAGGGATCACATATCTAGCTCAGTATCTCTAGATCTGAAATTCAAATTGATGGTTTAATGTACTTAGTAAATTACTTTTTCAAAGAGTTGTTATGTTTCCCCAAAATTTTCAAGTCATAAAACACTCCCCAAACTTAATTGGTTAAAATACTATATTTCATGCCAGATGAGACTTTTTCTAAAGTAAATAATCTGTCAATCTAGAATGAGATAATTTAAAAATAACAGACATTTTTGTTCATATGAAAGAAAGTGATGAATATAGAGAACCGATGATAGTGTCTCATTGGCCAAAAATTTCAGTCCATAAATCTTTTCTAAAAGCTTGTTTGCATGAGTTAGTAGTGTAAATAGTCCTTTGAGTACTGATGTCATTTTCAAAATCTGCCTCTTTTCTTTTCTGAGAATGACAACTCTAGGTGAACACAGCTGAACTGAAGAAAATAATGACACTCCTCTATAATATGTATTAATGTTATGAACAATTTTTTTAACATTCAAAGAATGTTTTACATTCTCCCTCAAATCCTTTTACATCATGCTCTTATTCTGATGATAACCTCATTGGACTATGTTGCCTAGAGCCTTCTAGAACTTTCTAGTACCTTCTGAAAGATTCATATAATTATTACAAATGGTTAAAGTTCTGACCACTTCCAAACTCCTTAACTCATTCAGAAAGAAGATTGTCTTTCCTTTTCTTCAAGGCCCTTCCCTTCTCCACTCAAATTATTTTGAATTAGGTGTCAAAAATTGTGTGCTATTCTTTACAAATAATGTATACTCTTGACTTTTGCCTATCAAATCAATTCAGTGCTCCTCAAGCTAATTCTGGCCTAAGAAACTTCTTCCCACCAATTAGTATTTTTAATTCAAGAAGAATTTAAAGCAATTGATCATTTGGTGATTATCTTTGGATAATATCTTTAAAAACATTGAAAGCTTTTTCTGGAATTTTAGTCCCAGAGTTTATGTTTATAATTCCATTGGGGCCAAGTTCTGTTGTACATTACAAGAAATAAGTGCATGTAAACTTGAGGGTGAATGATGAGTTTGCACTAAGTGACACCCAAATGTCAGCACTGCCTGCCCAAAGATTGTGTGATAATTAGGAGAGAGGAATGTGGTACAAGAGTTCAGTTTTCTAGTATAGGACTGTGAGCAACAAATTAATTTTAGCCAAACAAACTCAATGATCATATTAAATCAATTATTAATTTGAATATTACTAGCCTTGTAGATTTATTTTATTTTAAAATGTATGCATCACAAGAATGAGATGTTTTTGACTTATTTTATATCTAATATCTTTAAATAACATTTTAACAATAATTTAATCAGCATGGATAGCTTGTTGTTTGGTTGATTGGTTTTGTTTTAGCTACATATTCTAAAAGATTAAGGGACACTGTTTTAAGCTAATGGAGATAATAATATAGATAATTAAAATGTATCAGACACATGGTCCCTTTGGTAATACTCAAACCACTGGATACCAGCAGTTGTCTCTCCAATAATTGTAAATGGCAAATATTTAAGCAGTTAGCCAATGTTTCCAGCACTGCAGGGTAAGTGAGGAGGGGAATATAACTTGTTCCCTTTTAAAATGTCTATGTGACCATGTTCTCTAAAAGGAATAGAAATCTCATTTATAAAATCATTGGAGAAACTTTTGAGCAACCTGAATTGTTTCTGCTTACCTCAGCAAGTTCTCTAAGTCTTAGGAAGATATTTTGTACTTTCCCTTCTGTTTCCTTTCCTTCTATAGACTAATGCGCATTAAGCTGCCCTCCTGGCATTGCATTGTTTTTCCTAGCCATGGCTATGAATAGTACAAGCATAATTGAAATGATACAATTATGAAAATTCACTGCAAATACTTATGGAGTTTCAAAAATTTGTCCTGAAGTCAGTTTTGAGTACTGGTTAATTTCTATGAAAAAGAGCCAAGGCACAAACCAATAAATGGTGTTCAATTTTTTTTTTAATTTTCCACTGTGTCCAATCAATCCAGGAGTTTTGGAGCAATATCTCTAAAGTCTATGGAATTTGTTTTACTTAACCATAAGAGAATTTCAAGCCACCTAAAGGATTCTTCCCTGGAACACAGTGACTGCTCCCAGACTACTGTTCCTTGCTTCAGCAATACCCATTTCCAAGCCCTTCTCCAAGCTCTTGTCTGAATTAGTCCTGAAAGCCCATCCTTATTATATCACTGTCTGCCTCCAACGTGGCCTAGTTCTTGTAAAATAAATTATACTTTTCTTAATAGGGATTACGAGGTCCTCACGATCCACTTTTGTTTACAGCAGACTTCAGCTTCCTCTTGTTTCTGTCCCTTCCCAGTGCCTTTCCATTTGCTGGGCACCTTCTTTTTCCTTACTGTTCCCTGAGTGACACTCAATTTTTTTTTCTGTCAGCTATCCCCTTAAATACCATTTCCTTTGAGAATTTTCTCTGGATTCCTAAATGGCTATTGCCAAACCTCTATTGTCACATGCAAGCCATACTGCCCTTCTCACAAATTCTAAACCTCACTGAGTACTATGGTTTGAAAGTTTCCTTTAAAACTAATGCTGAAATTTAATTACATTTGGATGGTACTGTGACGGAGTGTCTTGAAGAGGTGACTAGGTCATGGGGGGTCCACACTCATTGTTATGGTTTAGATATGAAGTGTCCCACAAAAGCTCATGTGTGAAACAACGCAAGAAAGTTTAGAGGTGAAATAATCGGGTTATGAGAGTTTTAACCTAGTCAGTGCATTAATCCACTTATGTGGATTAATTGGGTGCTAAGTGGTATAAGTAGGCTGTGGCTGGGGGAAATAGGTCACGAGGGTGCACTTTTAGGATTTCTATTTTGTACCTGATGAGTGGAGTTTTCTTTTCTGCTTCCTATTGGCCAGCTCCTGAGCTGCATTCCTCCACTATACCCCTCTTACCATGATCTTCTGCCTCACTTTGATTCCAGAGCAATGAAGCTAGCTGTCTATGGACTAAGAGCTCCCAAACCATGAGTGCCAAATAAACTGCCCTAAAATTGTTCTAGTTGTGTATTTTGGTCCCAGCAATGAAAAAGCCAATGGAAACATTCATGAGTGAATAAGTTGATTATGGTGGGAGGGAGTTAGTTATAAAGGGGGGTGCTTGGCCACCATTCTCCCATCTCTCTCTCACCACGTGAAATCTCTCTCCATGTCATGATGTAGCAAGAAGGCCCCTACAAGATGTGGCCCATCTATCTTGGACTTCCCAGCCTCCGAGACCATGAACCAAATAATCTTCAACTTACCATTTGCTCAGTCTGTGGTATTCTGTTACAGCAGCACAAAACAACTTCAGTTTCTCTTACTTCTGTCCCTTCACATTTGCTGGGCTCCTTCTTTTTCCTTATTGTTCCCCAAGTGACACCCAGTTTTTTCCCCAAGGTATCCCCTTAAACACTATTTCCTCTGAGAATCTTCTCTGGATTCCCAGACAGCTATTGTAAAGCCTGCTTTACTCCTATATCATCTCAAATTTCCCTATTATAGATTTATCACACTTGATTATAATTTGTTCTTTAATTACCTGTATTTCTTGTTGACCAAGAGTGAAAAAAATAAGTTTATTGTGAGAGAAAACTAGCAATTTTATTTTAGGATAGAATTGGAAATGTAAGGTTATGCACAGATCGAGCTACTAAAATTTTAAATTTTTATTGGAGCATAATATAAATATAGAAAAGTATATAAGTTTAAAGTTTTCATCTTAATGGATTCTTATATAGTTTTATTACTGTGTATAGAAATATCCTCATGCTCCCTGCCAGGCACCCATCTTCCCAAAGATTCTGACTTCTAGCAAAATATATCAGTTTCTCTTATTCATGAACTTAAAAAAAAGACTTACAACATATAGGCTTTTGAATCTTGCTTCCTCATTGATCTTATGAATATGATTTATACTTATATTTAGTAGTACAATTTTCTTATTCATCACTGCATAATACTCTATTATATTAAATATACCTTTGATAGTTTATGTTTCAATTTGACTAGGCTAAGAGATGCCCAGATAACTCATAGAACATTATTCCTGGGTGTGTCTATGAGAGTATTTTTGAATTAATATTTGAATTCATACATTGAATATAGAAGATCTGTTTTTACTAGTGTAGATGGAATTATCCAATCAATCAAGGGACTGAATAGAAGAAGGTAGAAGAAGGGTAAATTCATTTTCTCTATTTCAGCTGAGACATTATCTCTTTCTCTCCTCTGACATCAGCACTCATGGTTTTGCTCCTTTAGTCTTGGACTGTAACCACACCACCTGCTTTCCTGGGCTTCCAGTTTGTAGATAGCATATCTTGAGACTTCTCCACCTCCATTATCACATAAGATAATTCTTCATCATAAATCCTTGGTTCAGTTTCTCTTGAGAATGCTGAGTAATACAATGCCACAGTATAATTAGCTAAGCTACTAATTGTTGGAACTTGTGTTGATTCTAAATTTGAACAATTATAAATCATGCTGACTTGAATACTTTTATACCTAGTGCACATATACATACAATTTTCTATCATATCTCTCTAGGATTGAAACTGCTTTTTCAGAAAATATGCATATCTTTAAGGGAATGTCAAAATGTTTAGTTATAAATAGTCAACTCATAGAAGAGAAAAATACAAATAGTGTATCACACAAAGAGATACTTAGTAAATCAGAAAATGTAAATTTAAACATTTCGTACAGACTATTGACCAAACTTTCAATCTATATATTAAGATTTGATGAGGAAATAAAGACTTTCAAATGCTGGACAAACTGAAAATTGGTATCACCTTTTACGAATTGGAATGGATTTATTTTGTTCATTCCTACACCAAGAAAAGTACCTTGCTAAACAAAAATAAATATACATGCATACTGTAAAGTAGTAATTTTGTTACTAAATGTACCTCAGAAATAGTCTCACAGAGGGGCATAAAAATTATTTAAATAGATGTTTGCTTGGAATAGTCTCTGGTGGAGAGATTTAAAAACAGAATGGGAATAAAGGAATGAAATTAGCCAGAAGAATAAACCAGGTCTTTATAGAACAACATTGAGTGGATTAGGGGGGAGTTAATTGAGAGAGCTAGGAAATAGAATAAGACATGTGGAATAAAATGTGCAATTTATGTAAATAAAAACCACATATGATACAAATTTTTGGTCATAAATAAAATTAATAAGATGAATTTAGGGGACAAATATGGAATCTATGATATTGAAGTCTGTTTTACTGAGCTTTTCACTGCTGTAACCAAAAGACCTGACAAGAACAATTTTAGGGGAGGAAGTTTATTTGGGGGCTCAGGGTTTCTGAGGTCTCAGTCCACAGACAGCTGGCTCCATTCCTCAGGCCCAAGTGAGACAGGACACTGTGAGGGAGTAAAGTGGCTCAGGACATTACATCAGGAAGCTGAGAGAGCTCTACACCTCAAGAACAAAATATATACCCCAAAAGAACACCCCTAGGGACCCATCTCCCTCAGCCACACCCTGCATGCCTTCAGTTACTGCTCAGTCAATCTCTATCAGGGAATTAATTCACTGATTGGGTTAAAGCTCATAACCCAATCTTTTTACCTTTAAATCTTTCTGTATTGTTTCATATAGGAGATTGTGGGGGACACCTCACAACTAAACCATAACAAAGGTGAAATTAAAGGGATAATTACACAATACAACATGTAAATAAATACATATGTCATTAAACAAAAGATATGTTGTGCATAATATATAGGTACCACAAATTATATGGTATTTTTTTATTATGTGTTCCTAACATGCAACATTTAAAGAAAGGATTATGGAAACAATGTTAGGAGAAGGAGGTACTGGCTGTTTTCTGAAGGTACAAGTGTAAATAAACGTCTTCCCCTTCAGCGACCACTATTCATTGAACCTATTCCTTTTCCCAAATGGTTTTACAAACTCAGACCTATAAACACTCCATTATGTAGAACTGATATTTTTCTTTTATTCAAGAGCTCTTCTAATATTAGAATATGTGGAATAGGCACATTAGTAATCTAGTAATACAAAAACATTTCTAGAAAAGGTGCTAAAACACTAAACAACTAAAAGCTTTATTTTTCATTCAGCAATCCATTCGATATATATGTACTTGGTTCTTTATTACACGCAAGGCCTTGTACTGCTCTGAAAAGATGAAAAGAAGTGGTGAAACAGTGAGCCAGATGGAACGCTTTGAGCAGCTACATTTACAGTAGATGTAAAGGCAGAAACCATTTCCCTTGGCAGCCTTGCTCCTCTCAGTTAACCACTGGGATCCCAGTCAGCTGAGCTGGAGTCCTGCCTCCGCAGTGAACCAAACACCATTCAACATCCTAATCTAAATATAACCCTCACCTCCTTTACTCTAAATTTACTCTTAGATGCTGCAAGCATCCATAGGAGCTGTTAAAAATCATATTTCTAGTATACATTTTTTTTTTACATTTTAACATCTTGGAAAATAGAATGCATTTTATAATTAATGGTGTCTTTCAATCACTCTCAGCAAGGAGACAACTATGACATAGTTGTTACTGCCTGCACATATGTGGCCTTGTTCATAGCTGTTTATATTGTCATTATTCCAGTTGATTTGGAAGTATGTGGAAGATAACACATGTTGACTTTAACTGCTTTTAAAGTATCTTTTGATTTAGCATGAAGACAAAAAGTTCTAATGTACAGAAATTCATCAAAATAAGTTAGCTGGACATCTAGGGATATATTTGTTATTCTTACTGAACTGATTAGATGACTTCATTTGCCTAAAGTTCTTGTTAACAAATCCTGTAAGAGTTTCACTGTATACTAATTGTATAGTTGTCTGTTACTGAGTACAAATCACTTCAAGACATAGTGGCTTACAACAAAAAATATCTATTATCTCACACAGATTCTGAGAGTCATGCATCTTTGGTCAGTTTGATTTTGTGGTTCTGATTCAAGGCCTTTCATTAGATTGCTGTTAAGCTTCTAGCCAGAGTATAGTCATTTGAAATCTTGGGTGTGGCTTGGGGATATGCTTGCAAGATGATTCATTCACTAGGTTGCTGGCAGGATGCCTCAGTTCTGGGCAATGTAGGCATCTCCACAGGGCTACCTGAATGCTTTCTTCTCCCAGGAACATGATAGAAAGCAAGATAGACGGAAATGTTTGGCTTTTCATGTCCCCATTTCCAAAGTAATCCAATGTCACTCTTGTTTTATTCTATTCAGTAGGAGAGAGTTATTTAATCCAGCACATACTTCGGGGGAATAGAATTAGGTTCCAACTATTAAGTGGAGAAATTTGTGGACATATATTTTTTTAATGGCCACAATAACTTTCTTTTGGTGCCTGGTAATATTGAGAGAGTACAGGCATAATGGGCATCAGTCACTTAGAAAAAGGTTAGAATATCCTTTTGAGAAATCATGAATAACACATTAGTACCAAAGAATGATATTTTGTATCAAAATATAAGCACCAACTATTCAGAGTTTTAAAATGATTTAGAAGAGTCATATTCTGAATGTGGACAATTTTAGGGTTATCTTATAGAATTATTTTATTGATAGTTTCACTTTTGTCTATGTGTAAGAATAATAAATAATAAAGAGTCTTTGAAGTAGAAATTGTTTCTCTCTCTCTCTCTATATATATATATATATATATGTATATATATATATATCCTACATGATAATCAATCATTGTGTTATAATTTAATTAGGAGTATTTTTTTTCTTTTTTAATCGAAAACTGATATTTTCTGAGAGCCAATGAAATTTGGTAAGCACTTGTGATAGTTTGAATGACTTGGCTTCAATATTTTTGACCTTTCCTATATATCTATATTCTTTGTTTGTATATTTAAAGTGCTCACCAGTGTATATGGGTATTCTGCTTTGCCCTTGGACCAGTGTTTATAATATTATTCAATTTGGTCAACAGAATGTTAGCAGACATGAGGCAAGCAAAGACTTGAAAGAGTGCATACATGTTTCCACATGCTTTCTTGCACTTCTGTCTTTGCCATGGGAACATTCCAGGATTAGTCTTATGGAGGTTGGAAGAAAACTAAATTAAGCCAAGTTGCCCTGAAGACCCCATCTAAAGGCAGCCTCCAACAGCTGACAGTCATCAATTTCTAAATATAAGGCAGCCAAGCTCAGGTAGCAAAATAACATATCTATTTACTACTGCCCAGCTATGTGAGTCATTAATGTCTATTGTAATATGCCACTTATATTTTGTGGTTGTTTGTCCTTAAATGCTAATTCAGGTAGCTTAAAATGTTATGTGTGTTTTCAACATTGAAACATATTCAGTGTTAATTGGAGTGATTATCTATGTTTGTAAGATTTTCCAATGAAATTCTGAAGTCCCTTGAAAACTTGTACTTGATATTCATGTCATTCTTTCTTAGACAATTTTTTTTTAGAAAGAATGACAATGGTGTGGATGGATTGCTTGACAGTGGTTTCCCCTCACCCCTCATCTCCAGGCATGGTGTTTATTTAAAGTTTAGAAATAGGAGGGTGTCAGTGCCAAAAGGCACCTTTCTTTGGGGGAAACTATCCCTTCTTTACTCCATGTGGTCCTTGTGGGGATTTCTAACACAATGCCTGCCACCTTCCAACTACACAAGTGTGGACAGGAAACCCAGGATGGCTAAATAAAACATACCAAACTCTTGAAGATAAAATGAATCTTCGATAAGATTTGGTATATGTGCTAAATCAGTAAGAATGCATATCTATTACTTTTGGATCATCAACTAGGATAACTCCTGTCACAAGAGATAGTCTGTCAGAGAAGCAAAATCTGTGGGTTGAAAAGTCATTCCCTAAGAATATTATATAAGCCCTATGTCCATTCCATCTTGGAGATCCCATTATTTGAGCCAATAAACTCCCTAATTTCCCCTTAAACTTATTGTTTACTACTTATGTCTATTATGTAATTACTTATGTAATTGAAAGAATCCTGAATGGATAAAAAGTGATATCCCTAGTTTGTGGAAGAGGAAACAACCTCAAAATGTTACATTTCTTGTTCATATTCGTAAGGTAATAAATGGTAGTCAGAATAATATAATAGGTCTAGCCAATCCCGTGAATCACAGAGAGAAAGTGAGCAAGATAGAGATGAGATTGACTTTTCTTGGCCTTGTTTTGTGAGCTCACCTTATCCGTGCATTCTTTTGACAAATGCTTAGGTATGAGTCACCACCACCACAAGTTTTATCAACTATCATGCTGCATATATGCAGATACTTTTCTCACATCCAACCCTGGCAACCACTGTCCTGTCCCCAGAGTTCTGTCCTTTTCAGGATGTCACATCAATGGAATCACATAGCATTGCATCTGACTTCTTTTATGGCATAATACATTTCAGATTCATCCACACTGTTGCACATTATCAACATAAATGCTTTCTGAAAATGTGCTTGGAGCAGCATTTCAATCTTATCCATATTAATGAGTATGACACACATACAGGTTTCAAAATGAGGAAAGGAGAAATATTTCAAGGCAGCATCCTGGAAAGCAAATGAGTCTGAATGAGCAAATATGACAGAAGAAGACCAAGTTCCTTTACTTCAAAGTTCTGCCTTACAATCAGCCACACTGAATTCTAAATCCAAATCAGTAATGGTATTGCAAGTACTGGTATACATTACCCCAAATATCAAATGTATTCTTAGTAACCAAAATGAGGAATCTGTTTTAAAATATGATAAACAATGTAGAAATGTAATTTTGGCTTGCCATAAACTAATTTATGAAGTCAACTTATTAAAAATCACCATGTTTCTATTCAGAGAAAAACAAATTCTGAAGTTGGGGATAGGGCACCTTTTGTCATTATTTTTGTTTTTAAGACACTCCCGAGGATTATAGGCGCAGGAAATTATTAAATTTTAATTAATTATCCAAGTATCATTGAGGAAATAAAGAGAAAGAAAAAAATGTAAGGAAAATCCACATTCCTTGAGAAAAGAAATCTGAGAAATATTTCAGTTTGTTGCCTGTGTTTCAGGTATAAACAAATTAAGGGATATTTTCGTTATGGAAAACATATAGCATTTTGATATTTATAATGTAGAAGTAAAGATAAGATCAAGTCATAAGCAAATCAGCATTTTAGGTAAGTTAATATGGATTTTTTTCTTCAGGTGTGTTAAATTATGTATATATTATGTTGAACTATGTTCTTTAGTTAAAAATATCAAAGTTATAGTAATCATGAAAAATCTGATTCTCAAACCTGACCTCCTATCAAACAGTCCTGAACATTGCCTCCCAAAATAGCTTTTTGTACCTCACTCCCATGATTCTGATATGGAAATTTCAGACTGAAGCAACAGAGTCCATTTTGTTTTTTCAATTTCTTGAGAATTTGAAAGTTCTGATGGGCAACTAGTTTTGAGAAATACTTACATGGAAGGTACTCTCAATGAAAGCTTTGATCTCCCAAAGCCGGGAAAAATTTGAGCTGAGGTCAGGTGAAGGTCAAATACCAGAAGCAAAATATTAGAATTAGGAAGTAACCTAATACTTAGGGTCAAGCAATGGAACTTAAACAAAGGGCTTAAAAGGGAAAACCTGGATCCACGGTGAAGCAAGCTTCATGAATCAGGAAGGGAGGTCAGGGTGGCAAAGAGAAATCACAATAGGGAAACTTGGGAAAATGAAAAAGGCAGAGCTCAGGAAGCCCTGAGATTCCTAATTCTGGGTCCAGTCTGCTCAGAACTCAGAGGAAGACTACCTGTTTTAGACTCCTTGCCTCTGGGTTTATGCTTTCATGCAAATTCCTCCTAGTGTCTCAGCTCATTCAAGACTTACCAGTCTCTTATTTTCTGCTGCTGCCTGAGTGACATTCATGGGCACCTCCAAGAGTTGAACTGACTTACCAGGTGATCTTATTTCACTGTAACGATGAAGCTGACTGTGGTTTTGTCTGTGTGTGTATACTTTTTTTTTTTTTAACAGTGAACCGTATCAACATTGAATTGTTGCTTCACCAAGTAATGTTTATTCCATGCTATTGCACTTAGAATGAAAACCTTCTAAATCTGAATTTAAACTCTTGGTAATTTGAAAGGACAGTTATTATGTTTTGGGTAACAGTAAGACATTTATTTCTTTATAATTTGTTTTCATTCATAAAAAGGACAAAGCACAGTCCTATACTACTCCATTGAAAAATGATAAAAAATAACCAAAAAAATCAATTCAATATTTTATCAGTATCAAATAAAACTACTACCACCTTTCCTGAAATACAAAGAAACCACAGATGTTTCTATATCTATATAAAGTTTAATTAAGAATCTTGCGTCTTAAAGCATATGATACATTAGTTAGTTCAACAACAGTTTAAAACTGATGGTCCCAATCAAATTCGTACAATTGTATGAGGAAATGAAAAGCTTGAGTTATCAGTATATGAGATATTTTAGTCTACTTTATCTGTCACAAGTTTAAAACTAAACAACCTCCAAAGTCTGCTTTCTTCTTACCTTTCAGAACCATTTCATGCAAAAATCTAGCCAGTTTTGCTCTTTATTACCTTACATTAAAAAATAAAAAGGCAAGCATGCATTTGGCAAAAGATGTCGTTGCTGTTGATTATATAAAAATGCCCAACATGGGTCACATTGCAAAAGGAAAACCCCGTAGTGTAACAATGAAACACCAACATTTATACAGAAGGCTTACAGAGTATTCATTTCCTTAAAGTATGAAGTCATTTTGTTTCTTTTTCCAAATAATTAAATATTTTATGAAACCTGGCAATGATCTTAAGACTGTTGACATACTTTCACTGGGCAGTCATCCATTTCATTGGTTTTAAAAATTTTCATTTTATAACAAAGAGGTAAATGTAAATTAATGAAATATTTATTGATATTTTCATAATGAAGATTCTAAACATTTATACATAGATATATAGTACAAAAATTATACAAATTAAAGATAGGGGGTAAAGTAGTAATAGATTTATTTTGCTTCCTGTAAATATCTTTTTATGAACCTATAAGGTATCCTTTCTAAAAAGAAAAACTCTATCTCTAATTAGCTAGCAAGGTTGTGCTAATAAAATAGGATCATACATCCTGAAGCATCAAACATTGCACTATTTCATGAGCCAGCTAATCCTTTATTTCCCGAGCTCTCACATCCACACTCAGATATATTTCCATGCACATCATGGAGAATGAAGAAATGTGCACCCTTCTTTTCACAACTTATAAAAACCCTAAGTACCAACACTTGGGAGACACATCTTCTGTCTCCCTGTGGCCTTCCAGTTTTGCATAATCTTCAAAGTACCATTAACATGTCAATTTGGTATTTTTAGCCATTTGTCAATATGGCATTGAAGTGGCAAATGAGCTTAAAATTAAGTTTTATTTTATTTGTTTTTAAAAGAATACTGTAGCTTCTTCAACCTACAGATGATTTGTTGATTTCACACCTTCAATAAAGAAAGATTATACTTAGGAATGAAGCACAAAAACAAAGATATTAGAATATTATTAGGTAATTCAGATATTCACTTAACTGTCATTTATCTCTACTATATAAAGACTCACATCTTAATAAAAAAATGGAAGCACACTACTTCTCAAAATCCATCATTTCACATATGAATAAATACAGCAATATGATGATACTTCAGATAAGAGCTGTGTGTTTTTGAGGTTTGATACTGATGATAAGAAGAGCATAAAATAATTTCAGAGTAGAATACAAAAGTAAAAAAAAAATCTTCATATGGTATGTTTACCATTAGAAAACTAACTGAAAAGCATTACTGATTCTGAAAATGAAATAGTTATAAAATTACTTCAAAAATAAGAATACTGATAGTAAGTTCTAGAATTTGGTTTTCTTTTTTTTCTGTGTTTAAGTTTTTTTACTCTCCAAATGTAAAACAATTCTTCAGCTAAAACAGGAATAATGAAACAAAATGGTTTTCAAAAGTACAATAGAAAAATATTGTTCACTGGTTTATTTTTCCAAATGAGCAATAGGCTATTTACAAATAAGCAGATCTCCAATGATGTGTATTAAAATGGCAAGCCTATCAACTGTTTGAAATCTAAATGAAAAAATATTAAGGCACATTTGATCTGTGAGCTAAAAACAAACATTCTGGTGTAATGACAAAGTCATTTCACTTTTGTCCCCAAAACACATGAGCACCAAAATTGTCCAAGAACACTTAATATTTAGTAAAACAGGAATGTGAAAATTAAGAAAGGGGTAAAATCTCTTCAAAAGGAAATCTTTGGAGATCGGTTTACTGCAAATAAAACATACTAACCACACTCCTGGTACACATAAATACTAATACTAACAGGTACTCAAGAAATGGCAGAACTCTAAATAATGGATATTAAATAAATTAAAGGTATTCAGATGTCAAGGATAAAACAAACAGTAATTAAAGAATGAAGTAACCATCTCCACAACAGACAGGACGAAGTGAATGAAACCAAATACACATCCCCCCATGTTTTCATTAGGGTGTTTTTGTTTGTTTAGTTTGCATACATTAGAATTATTACAGTAATTCTTCTTCATCATTCTAAATATTAATACTTCACCCTCTAAAGAGAAGGGTCAGCAAGAGAGAAAATGCCAAACACTTCTCACAATGTGGTGCCAGGCCTGCTCAGGCCATGGCATCCCAGGAACCACCCCAGCTCTGGCTGTGCTGTCCTCACTCCTGTGGCTTGTCAAAGCTACTTGACCTTGATGAGTGGAGTACAGTGTGGGGGAAATAATCAACTTTGGAAAGCTTGGCTGAAGATGCTGATGCTGATGATACAGATATTATCACATTTACTTATTTACAACTGAAACTTGAGATGGCTTTAAAAAAAACGTGTAAAAAAAAAGATAAAAGGTAGAATCTGTGCAAGGTTAACAGTCACAATAGAAAATTTACCATAGTTACAGTGTTTTTTTTTTGTTTGTTATAATAATACTTCATAGGAATGTTCATGTTTTCTGCCATAGGACTACAGAGAAGGGGCCAGGAAAGGAAATATAAAAAAAAAAACATAAAAGGTTTTGTTCATCAGGGATATTTCAAGTCAGAATTAAGCAAGTCTGCTACATAATGTTCAGCAAGAAGGTGTATTCAAAGGCAAACATTGATCACATTTTTGTTCAAAAAGCTCAATCTTAAAGGAGTCCTATGTAAGAAAACCACTTGGAAAATATAACCTTGTAGGGACTTCAAAAACTGATCATACAAAAATTTTTGAAAAATAAATTAGGTAATTAAAAATGTCCCTTCCAGCAGAGCTGGACATTAGGCTGTCCGTGCAGAGCCATTATTATTGCTTTTACTGTAACTTGGATCGTTTTTCTCCAGCCACATTTCAGCTAACTGCTGCGTGGACCCATATGTTGATGCCTTGGACCCCAAGCACATTTTGTATTGTTTGGGATCCAGATTAGGGTCACAGAAGACAGGGTGGTGGATGTGTACCACTTCTACCTCCTGGCTTCTGAACATCTTCAAACCTGCCTGGACAACCTTGTTGAAGAGGTCCACATCCTCCAGCCCCCAGCCTTGGATGGAAACATCGAAGCCACCCACTCGGACAAGATCTCCCTTATAAATACAAGTAATGCCAAACCCATAGTTTCTCCAGAAGCCAGTTTTTTGAGTAAAGGCAAAATGGTTGTCACTGGGAACTTTCCCACTATAAACAATCTTTGGATCATACTGGCTAAAGATGATTGGGAAATATATTTGTTGGCCCAAAACTGTATTTGCTCGACACCGTTGCAGGACTTCGGCAGTAAACACAAGGTCAACATCACAGAAGAAGAGCAAAGATTCATTATTAAACTGTGAAGATCCCACTTCGAGGGCCAGAGCTCTTGAAAACTCTCCAGACACAGGCAAAATCTGCATGACAGCTTTAGGGTACTTAATGCGATAATCTCTCATCAGTTCAACTTGTTTGGCCTTATCAGGGTTGGAATCAGAGTTGAAAAGCAGGACAACAAGTTTGACGTTCTGATTTGGGATGAGACATGTCTTCTCAAAGTTTCCCATAAATCTTACAAACATGTCAAATCGTCCAGACAAAGGGATCAGTATATTTATCTTTTTATCTTTGGGCTCTTTGCGTTCGTTCTTGGACCCAGGGAGCTGGAAGGGAACAAGCTTCTTCAGGGAATTGGAGAGGAAGGATAGGGATCCAGAGTCCTGATTGATTCTATTGGCCAGCTCCTGTGCATCTAGTTCCTCATGCTCCACAAACTGGATCTTGCTGAAAGTCTGCTATAGGTATGCGTGCCTCCTCATGGGAACTGTCATCTTCTTACCTTTGTGCTTCTTGTACAGAAGCAGCAGGTCCAGAATGTATTCTGCCCCGTACATGGGGTTCACACGGCGGTAACCATACTGGATCTCCTTGAAGTCGATGATGCGCCCCGGGGTTTTGGCATTGGCATTGATCATTTCCATCACCTGCATGACGATGTCATCCAAGGCTTCCCTCTGGGCTGAGTCCATTCCTCTCCGGGGGGCTGACCATCGGCAGCTGAATAAAAATACTTCCCAGTCAGAAACTCCCATTCCAGAATCTCTTCTCGTTGGCGGGCCTGAAACCGCATGAAGGAAGGGGGTATTCCCAACTGGAGGTCCTCCTTGTGAATCTCTGTATTACTGTATTTGCTCATCAGGACAATTTCTCGGTGGAGTTGTATTGTGCGATGACACAGCTCAGCAATTTTGCGACTGAGCATGTAACTGTGTAGTCTGTACTGGTAGGGTGGGTTTTTGTTCGGGTGTAACGTGATAGCTCGGTGAATCTTACTGTTGTGGAGATCTCTGATGTACCCCTTCTTGTTCTGTTCATAATTCTCATAAAAAAGTTGCTGCATCTCATAAGACCAAACACACTGTACGCCTGCAAACCTCCGGACACATCTTCCTACTTCCACATCCTCGTGCGTAGTGTACATTTCCCGGAGACACTTGCCAATGTGTGGTACCATTCTCCGAAGCACCTCCCGGCTCATGATCACACCAGGCCCCCCCATGCAGAAGTTTTCACCAGGCTCAAGGGCCAGTTTCCCCATTTCTTCTGTGGTGCCCAGTCCTGTCTGCCCGAGAAACAGGGGCTCACTGCTATTCAAACTCCTCAGGAAACTCTCCAGACGATCTCCTTTGATGTAAACATCATCATCAGCTCTCATAAACCATTCATACTTGTCCAAGTAGTGGTCATGCATGTACTTGAGCATCATAAAAGACTTCTTCTGGGGTGGGTAGGAGTCATCCACGCCCCGTAGTGGCACTATTGGAATTGGTATAGATGTGTCTGAACCCTCACTAGAGAAGAACTCCACTTTCCCAGGAATTGTCTTGGACCATGTTCTGTAGGCAGCCACAGCGCGGGTCTGCAGGCCTTTCTGGGCAGTCATAACTCCCACGAAGAGAAAGTTCCTGTCGCGCGGGCCACCATCCGGGGCAGAGCCGGGCAGCCACAGCTGCGCCCCCCGCGCATTGCCGCGCACTCCACCGGCCTGGGACGCTGCTGCCGCCGCCGCCGCTTGCCCGGGCTGGCAGCCCTCGAGGCTGGTGCGGCGCCGCGGACCCGCTCGCTTCAGCTCAGAAGCACGGGGCAGGACAAGCCGCGAGGCCAGCACGAAGCCCAGCACGAGCCCGAGCAGCACGCTGAGCCAGGCGCGCCGGCCGCGCGCGGCCATTCCGGCGCCACTCCGCCCGCAGGGCCGCTGCCGCCGCCGAGGCTCCCCGCGCCCTCAGCCCGCCGCCCCCGCCTGCGGAGGCCAGCCCGTCCTAGCGCCGCGAGGCCCGGCCCGGGCAGCGCCGCGGCCGCCGCGGGCCCGCCGCGCCCATCGCGGCCCCCGCGGGCCCGCCGCGCCCATCGCGGTCCCCGAGCCGCCCGCAGGCCCCGCGCCGGCGCTTTGTTCCGCACGCCCGCCCCCACCGCCGCGGCCTGCGCCTTTAAGAGGGGACCAAGCCCGAAGCGCGCCGGCGGCGGCTCTTCCCGCTCGCGCGCGGAGGCGCGGGGCCAGCGCGACGGCGATAGCAGTGGCAGGCGGGCCAGAGCCCCTGTTCCGCCCAGCTCTCGTCCTCCGGCTGGCTCTGCTGGGATTGTGCTGCGCCCGCCCCCGTCCTCTTCGTGGCCGACGCCGCCGTCGCAGCTGCACATCCTCTGGCTTAACTCGCCATTGCAACAGAAGCCCCTCACGTCACGCACAGCGCGTTATGAAGCGGTTCCGGCGGCTGCGAACCGTGGCCCCTCTAGAATTTGGTTTTCAATATTCAAAATCTTTCAGCTCATTCAGTAAAGTGATTTGGTAATGAATTTATGCTGAAATGTTTCTGTCATGTTCTCTTTTTTTTTTTCAGGAAAAAATCAAAATTTCATGAATGATAGGGGCCATTCAAAAATAAGCAGGACCCAAAACAGATGGGATCATACAAGAGACTGTATTACTCTTACATTTACCACATACAATCAACATTTTAACCTCTATTATATTTCACAACTTGTTATTAAATTTAAAGCACCTGTGTATGGTGATTTTACTTTCACTCTACAGCCTATGATATTGAATTGAACACTGTAATTTGTCCCATTGGAATAAATCATGCAACTGTCACAGAATCAGGTTAAGTGGTTTATAAGGCATATTGGAACGAGTTAAAAGTCATTTTATATCCATTTAAAAGTTTATTCTTTTGGATGAAGGGGTTCCTGAATGCCTCAGTCATAGTGTGTTGTAAATCAGCTGGATAGTTTGTTGAAGTGTAATTTATTTGGCTTAGGATGAAGCCGCAGAAATTGGTGGGAACTGTCTTTATCCCAGGATGAAGGGTGTCCTCTGAGCTGGGTTGGGAACAGCAGCTTTCACATCACACTCAGAATTCCAAGTAGACAAGGATGACAAGGGCAGGCAGCAGTAAGCCAAGAAAACTTGAAGACAGGGTGGACTTACCTACAAAAGAAAATGAAAAGCATATATGTCATTTCATTGATTGGTCATTATTGTTCATTTAGTCTGCTTGGGGAAGGTATGATTGTGTTGCCCTGAAAACCAAATGTTTTGTTTATTGGTGATTGAAAAGAAAGAAAGATAGAAAGAAGGAAGGAAGGAAGGAAGGAAGGAAGGAAGGAAGGAAGGAAGGAAGGAAGGAAGGAAATAGAGAAAGAGATAGATTTGATCAAGGATTTAGAGACCACATGAACTGTTTTTATAGGTTTAAAGTAGTCATAGAAAATAATAAGATCAAAAATGATTATCCTGTCTCTATGATACAGCAGTCCCAAATTCCTACCAGAAGGCAAAAGGTCAAGAAGTATATATAAGAAATGGGACTGGGGATGTGGCTCAATGGTAGCGCAATTGTCTAGCATGCACAAAGCCCTGGGCTTTGCAAAAACAAAACGACAATAGCAACAACAAAAATAACAAACAAACCTAACAATGTTACCTGGGATAATAATATCAGAGGTGTACTGGATAAATCTTGCATAATTCCATATTTCAATAATTTTAACACATTTAGGTACTCACATAAAGACTTAAGAAAAGCATTTCTAATAACATTAATTTTCTTTATGTTTTTTAGCTAAAGAATAATTGCCCTGATGTATTATTCTCTGAAATAAAAATGAAAATGATTTAATATGCTCTGAACACATATGAATTGATATTGCAATTTGGGTGCCACCTAGAAGGACAACTTCTGTTGTAAGTAAGTTCTTGGCCTATGTGCTTTTGTCTCTAGAACTCCTGACAGAGAAGGTTTACTTTTTGTTTCCATTCTCCACACATTTTAGGAACTAACTTACTGGAAAAAGGGAAGGGCTAAAAACTATAGTCAACAGTTTGCAAAGATGATAATTTCTTTTTCAATTTTTGGAAGTTTACTTTCTAAATTTGAAAACTTAATATCTAAGATTAAAAATGGCCTAAATCAGCCCATTCTTTAAAATATCTCTCTTACATCCAAGACTTAGAGCATTTCTCCTGAATATCTAGGCATTATGATCACATCTGTGGTCCCTCTAAAGAGGAAGAGAATCCTTTCTGCATGCTTGCATTCCACCACTGTCCTGCTGGCTGCTTGGAAAATATAATAGAAAGTATTTTTAGATACAGATAAAGTGATATTGGGAAATAAGGAGGGCAGTGAGGATCAAAAAGTGAGGACAAATTTTTTTTTATTGGTTGTTCACAACATTACAAAGCTCTTGACATATCATATCTATCATATTTCATACATTAGATTGAAGTGGGTTATGAACTCCCAATTTTACCCCAAATGCAGATTGCAGAATCACGTCGGTTACACATCCACAATTTTACATAATGCCCAATTAGTAATTGTTGTATTCTGCTACCTTTCCTATCCCCTACTATCCCCCCTCCCCTCCCCTCCCATCTTCTCTCTCTACCCCATCTACTGTAATTCATTTCTCTCCTTGTTTATTTTTAAGAGCAAGATAAATGGCCCTCCAGCAGCTGCAATATTGCAGATGCTGTGTAACACTATCAATAACAATGAAAACACTAATCCTTACTATGTCAGCCTCTGTTATAGTTCCACAGCAACAAAATAGACTCCCTGTTTGCTCTTCTCTCCCTCCCTCCCTCCCTCCCTCCCTCTCTCTCTCTCTCTCTCTCTCTCTCTCTCTCTCTCTCTCTCTCTCTCTCTCTCTCTCTTTCTCACACACACACACACACACACACACCATGCATATACACACTTTAACATAACAGTCTATTCATTTTATTATCGTCATACTACAGATTTTGTAACTCAGATTCAGGCCAACCACCACTAGAGGCCAGAGACAGGTTTAGACCTCAGATTTGCTTAGCTCCAAACACCGTGTTCTTTCTACCTCTCTGTCACTATCCTGCAGGTAACTTTAGAAAAGGAATACTTTTGGAAATGCATAAGGACACTACACCCTGCTCTTGATGTGTCAAGATAATGTCACAAAAAGGAAAATAAATGCCATATGGGAAAACAGGGATACCTCCTAAGCTGTTTCAGAGAGTTTTTTTGCATTCTTGTAGACCTTTTTTAAAATCTACTTTTGTATATGATTTTAAAAATAGGCTACAATGCACACATCATGTTATTCTGATAAAATGACCAATAACAGACCTCAATTGCATAGTTAAACATTCAGTTTTCAAAGTTTGACCCATATTAAGACCCCTGAAGACCTTTGTCCAAGGATGAGTGCAGGGTTTCTACAATGCTCTATCCTGTGACCACAAATTACATCAGCCATGGGTACCCGTTTATGTGCTTGCTTGAATATGTGGCTTGGCACTGTACAAAAACTATGGCTACAGAAAGAAGTGTAGTCAATTATGGATGCAATTTTGAAATTTTCGTGTTAGTATGAAAACCAAACACAATTTCATAATTTGTGGTTTCAACATCAGGATATTTGATTTATTTAAATAAACTCTTCATGTTTATGTGTGTTATATTTAATTTCTCTAATGGCTCGTGCTTATGTAATTGTGGTCTTCATCTTCAATTCTCTTCTCCATTCCAGCAGAAACTGGAGACTTGATTGAATTACTATTTAAAGTCATTATAAATGTGGGGGTCTATATATTCCTGAGGGATTTTCAATATATTTTGATTATATATCTCACAAAGTATATATTACTGCTATCAAGAATAATTCTAGTACATATATGGTATGTATTAAACATATATTTTGATTTTCATGTATTTGTTCAAAGTTAAATATGAACAAATCATCAGTCATGTGGATCACTTTTTTCCCTAGAAGAAGAAATTTAAAACTAATTTAGAGTACTATTTCATTAGATTTTCATGCTTTTTTTTCTTTCTTTTTCTTTTTTTTTTTTTACCTTCCTTCAGGAAGGGTTTTTTTTTTTTTTTTTTTTTTTGCTAGAGAGGAATACAGATTGAGAGCAGAAATTTCAGTTGAACAATACTTCATTTAAAAGTTAAGTTGTCCTTATGGTAAGTAGAGAACTGCTCTTTTCAGTTTTTAATTATATCTCCTCTCTGAGGCTTAAATTTCATAAACATGATCTAATCCAAGTTGCTACTGCTTGGCTATTGATTATGACATCATATTTAGATTTTTCTTTTTGGAGTATCATTTTTATTTGTTTGTTTGTTTAGAGTTTAAAATTGTTATATTTTTAGTTTATGGACAACTTCAGGAAAGGGACTATCTGACTCCAAATTAATGCAGCTGTGTTAATGAATTTCAAGTCCAGTATATAGAAATTATTCAAACCATGATGCCACATAATTGAATCATGTTTCCTTAGCAAGACAGGACCTCCTCTGATAACTAAGCACAAGGCAGAAGGGAAAACAGCAAGAAGGCAGGGCAATGGGGTCTGAGGAAGAAGGCCTTTAAGGGATACCAGTATGACCTCCATCAAACTTCTAATATTTCTCTGTCTTTGTCTCTCTTTCTTTTTTTATATCATGATCCTCTAACTTATAAAGACAGGGTGTAAGGAGGAGGGTTACCCCTTTCTATGAAAGATTTTTCTCAAGAAATAGTATTTTTTTTTCCTATCAGAGAGATGATAGCCATCACCCACACCATCAGAAGGCATTCATTTTCCTAAGTCCTGGGCTCGCCCAGCTTGCCTTGCAAGGCCGCTTTTGACCCTTCCAAGGTCTTACAATCTCCATGGGCTCAGAGAAGAAAGAATTCTGATAAGATGGCTGACCCCTGTTCTGAGGAGTTTGCTCAGTACAGTCAGGTCTCTTAGGTACACATTGGTAGATGTTTGCCATTGCTAGTTGTTGAGTTCAACAAAACCCCTGCTGGGACAGCAGCAAGCTTAGAAAGGAGAAAGAGCAAACTTTGGGACTGAAAGAGTAAAATTAGCTCAGAGAGGAAAAGAACAAAGCCACAGGTCATGCTCCCTGCCAAGTTGACAGCAGACACTTCAAAGATGACATAGCAGCTATAAAAGGCCATAATGAATTCCTCCTTGAGTGGATAGTGTACAGTTACAATGATGGCCCAGTGATGCTCTACTCTTCCCATTTGTTAGTGGGGATACCCAACTGCTAACCTGCCCTCCCCTCATGACTTCTTCTACTTCTTCTACTTCCACCTCAGAAGCCAAAATTAATCCAGAACTGACTGATACCTTCCTTAGATCCTCCTTAGAATTCTGTTAGCAGGAACTCATATCTTACATAAGGTCCTTCTCCCTCCCATGTGAGTAGGTAATTTGTCAGAGAACAGGCTTGAGCTTGGTCTTGGTTAAGTTTTAACAGAACAGGCTGGCACCCATGAGGATCAATAAGCAAGCAGAGACTTCCCTGGTCTTAGTAGCAGGTATGAGGTTACGCCGGGAGCAGCTTCACGTGGCAGTACAAGTAGAGGGCTCTGAGGCCAGGGGAAGGGAAGTGCAACCCCCGATTTTTGCCTTTTGCTGACTGGACGATGTTGAGTATGTTCTGTAATCTTTGTAAACCTTAGTTCCTTCGACCATAGAATAGGAATAATCATATGTCTCTATGGCTATATTGTGAGAATTGAGAACATATCTACCAAAGGCTTATGTATATACAACATAAACTTTTTCTTCATAAGTAATCACAGTATGTGGAAGCCCATTACTGAAATGGGTGCAGAAGGGATGCTTTATTGAAAGATGGGTCTGAGGACAGGGCACTGCCAAGTTTTTGCCTTCTCTGTGTTTAAGCTTGCAGCTATACTTTTCCCCATCCCCAACTACCCCCTGGAACACAGGGGGCTCTGCTTATCACAGTCTTAAAGCAGAATCTTTCTGTAAAGCACTTCAGCAAATACATGGATAGTAGAAAACTCCAAGTGAGGGAAGGGAATAATAAAAATAGACTGGACTAGACAAAAGGTAATAAAGGGAAAGGAGAAGTAAGGGGAATAAGAAAGACAGTAGAATTAATTGGTCATAATGTTCCTAGCCTTGTATTTGTATATATGACCACATATATGTACATAACTCCACATCATGTATGACCACAAGAGTGGGAACCAAATAGAATAAGTTATACTTTATGTATGTGTATTCTGTCAAAATACTTTCTACTATCATGTATAACTAAAAATAAAAATAATGCGAATAATAAAGAAGAAAACTCTAAGTAAGTGCTAGCTATTCACACTACATCTGAATATGATTATTTCTTGCTCTGGACCTGAACATTTTATTTTTGGAAGAGTAGTTGGATAGAAACCAGAGCAAAACAGCAGCATAAACTGGGCATATTGAACTTTTCTGTAATAGTCTGGATATAGTGTTACCTTCTCTGTGGCATGGTAGTCAGAGATATTTGTTTTTTAAGTAACAGAAATCCAACCAAAGAAAGAAGTGATACTCTGACTTTAGGGATAACTAGAGTCAGGGAACTGAATACATGTAGCTTTCCTCTTTTCTTCCTTCGCATATTGCTCAACATTCTCCAGGAAAATAGACATGTATTCCAAATAGAGATGAGATCCTAACTCACAATTATAGATTCTCAAAAACAAATAAATAGTATTTTTCTTTAGATCCTACCAGAGTGAGAAAACTCTAAAGGAAAAAATGATTTGCAACTTTGAATCACCTCTGCCCTCAGGCTAATAACTGTGGCTTAGTTAGTGGCTATGATTGGACCAGCCTTGAACATGTTCCCATTGCTCAACCAATCACTGTGGTAAAGGAGGCAATGCCACTTAGTAAATTGACAACTTGGTTCTTATCTCAGGAGGACTAGCACATTCCCAAGTGAATAGATTTGGGAGTAAAAGAGGGTTTCTGGGGCAAAAAAAAAAAAAGAGAATATACTTCAACCCAAAGTGTAAATGCACAATGAGAATTGAAGGATATGAAAAACAACAACCCCCAGGGAGAAAAGGAGGACAATGGGCTCTGGACTTTCACAATTTCCCTTTTCTACAACTATCCCCCCCCCCGCCCCCCAACTGCCCAACTCACCCATTCTGCTATGACTCAGTCTCACTGAACCCTATAAAACTCAGACCCCTATTGTAACCAGTTGCCAATTTCTTCTCGAAAATGTGCCCTTCTGCTGCTTGATAAAGCATTGCTGATCTGTTGAAATTTATCTCCATTTCTTTTCTTTCTCTTTTATTTGCTTTCATTTAGTGCCGAAAACTGGGAAGGGGTTTGAGGCTATCTACACCTCCCCATTAATGAACCTCCACCATCTTTTCTATCTTCTCATCTGATTTCTATTTCTCTCCTTCCTTCTGATAGAAGGATCCCCTTTGCAACTCCAAGTCCACTAAAGCTCAATGGCAGCAGATATATGTCCCCAAACCAATTCCATTCTTGGGCTAGGGTTTTGCTGCCTCATTGCCACATGGACAGAGCAAGGACCTGTATAGCATTCGTTATTGGTGTTGGAGGCATCCTCCTTCTAATCTTCTTCTCTCCAATCCCTACCTTAATTTAGACCTCTGGATTAGAGGCCGCTGTTTGCCATTTTGCTTTTGTATGCAACACACCAACCTCCTCATTCTTCGGAGAGGTAAGATCCCTTTCAGTCTCCTGCAGAAGCACCCTGTCCAAGACCCTCCACCTTTCTGGACCCTGGAGGTCCCTCACTACTCAGATTCTAGAAGGGATGCCCTCTCATTCTCTGGTGAAATTCTGTCTAGTGACAGGAGACATCAAAGGACACTTTGATCTCAATCACCACCCCAAACAGACCTCTCCCACATGGGAGCTTCCATGTACTGGACTCTCCCTTAGGTTGTCTCAAAAATAATTTTAAGAACCTTAAAATTTGATGCCTTATTAGGCTTAGTACTTAGATCTGGCCACAATATAAATCAGACAACCTGCATCAGTGGCCTGAATTTGGGAACTTTGACTCCAAAATCCTCCAAAACTTAAACAATTTCCTTGAATGAAATGGCAAATGGCCTGAGGCTTACCTCCAAGCTTTCTTTGACCTTCACTCAAGGCCCTCATTATGCCAACCAATTCTCACTGTGTCCCTGCTCCATAAGCCCTTTAGATCAGATCCTGATCCCCAGCCCTCTTCTTCATTTACTGCCCTGAAATAGCAGATGAACCCTCACCAAAAGTAAAGCGGGAGGCTATAAAGGAAAGTTTCATAGAGAGGAGTGCCTGATTACCACCAAAAGAGACTGTCAGAGTCACAAGCGTTTTTTTTTTTTTTTTCTGCGTCAATTTGAAACCTACAAATCTTCCTAACCTCCTACATAAGCAGGCTTTATCTGTGTTTCTCTATTTGCCAGTATGATTATCTAGCCCCAATATTTATCCCTCATATTAGTCTGAAAATATGTAATATGGCACATAAAATTCCTAACTTCACTATGAAAGCTCTAATTGACACAGATAAAAGGATCTCTACTAAACACAGAGATAATGCCAAAAGTAAGGGATTTTACAAAAATCAAATGGCATTAGGCATTCCTTCATCATTGCCACATGGACAGAGCAAGGACCTGTATAGTGTCCGTTATTTGTGTTGGAGGCATCTTCTTCTAATCCTCTCCTCTCCAATTCCTACCTTAATTTAGACCTCTGCTCCATAAGCCCCCTAGATCAGATCCTGATCCCCATTCCTCTTCTTAACTGCAGCTCAAGAAAACATCTGTGACATTAAAAATGCTAAATTTTATATATAATAATTTTATCAAATGGGCCCACTGTGCTGACTCCCACATGATTTCTTTTCCAAGAAGCAATTTACCTGCAACCCTGCCTGGCCTCCTGTGGACAAGATATGTCACTTCCTTGGCAAACTACCTTACTATAGAGGAAATACAGGCCCAAAATAATGTTGATAAGGGATGGGTTGGATCCCCCTTCACCCAGGTGTTGGGAATGCTGGTCCAGCATTGCTTCAGTTTCTTTTCTGTGGGAGAAATTTGGTGCCTGGGGCAGAGAACAGCTTGAGACAACTGAAGTCAGCTGGCTGGGGCCACTCCCCAGTGCTGCATGAAGCTATCATGTACTGAGTTTGACCCCTATAGCCCCCAGGGGTGCCAAATATCAACCACTATCTGTCTCTGTTTCTGACTGACTTGGCCTGATGCTGGAGGGCACTCTTACCCAATGAATTTGGGATTCTGAGATGAAATCTCGGTCTGATCTGAGGTCTCTGGGAAAGTGGTGACCCACTAATCCTCAAAGCATGAGTCAGGCAATCTCTCCTTCTTCAAATGCTTCAACCCCATTTCTGTCCATACTGTTTGCCTCTTAAACAAGGACTCATGATTTAAAATTAGACTACCTTCTCTAGACTCTCACAAGACACATTTGATTCTGTACTCCCCTTTTCCGGCAGGAAAAAGACCAGAAAATCTGTCTCACTTAATCACATTAAAACTACCCCTTATCTGTCCTAGTTCAATAATCCAAATTATTTATTTTCTCTAGTGGAGATATCACCCAGAACACTAATAGGCTTGCCTCCCACTTCAATTGAGGAGCATAATATGATATCATGGTCCTATGAGTATGAGGACCCCAAAGGACAAAGAGAATATGTAAGAAATGTTAAGGGCACAACGAGATGACAAAAATCCTCCCTTGAAACCAAGAAGTTAGTATTCTCCATTTTGAGTGAAGCCCCAGCCAGAGGTCATGGAAGGAAAGGCAGAAACTGCTGAATTTTCTTTATCCAAATGTAGCCAGTTGGGGAAATGAAAAATGGTTAAAATGCCCTATGGATGAGGCCTTGCTCAAAACAGCAGCTTCCTTTACTTCTTAGCTGCTGCCAGATCTCTATCTCTCCATGGATTACAGAGCCTGCAGAGCCTGCAAGATTTACAAGGCTTTCAGAGAACTGGTTGAGATCAAAGGGTGAAAAATGCCACCTTTAAATCCAAGCTGCTTATGGGACCTAAATGTCTGGCTATGTATCTCTTAGCAGTGTACCACACTGCTTTCTTAACAAGTTCCTCCCTAAACACTACAGCACAAGAAGGGAAGATAGAAGATACAAGTCTTCTGTACCTTGAAATTTTTTACCTAAGCATTTCAGAGCTCTCACTCTTTCAACATCTGAACTGACTCTAGTTTGAACCAAAAGTGCACTCTGATCTGATAAAGATGTTCAGTTTGTTGCTTTACTAATTACTGCCACTTTTTTAGAACTCCTGTTTTAAAAAATTCTATTTTTTTTAGTTCATGGTTTTATGGTGAATTCACATTTAATCCTGTATACCTAATTTAAAATATTTTCTGATCAGTCTTTTTTAATCTAATTACAGAGGTTTTTACACTGTGTTTGTTTAGAGGCCAAAATTTCAAGGGTAAGCTCTCAAATACATTGGAGAATCTCCTTTTACAACATCCTAAAAAAGGACATGGACATGGTGATGTTGGAAATAAATCTGGTGGTCCCTGAGGAAAAGTGGCCACCTGATCTAAGTATCAATCAGGGCTGTTAGACTTTACACCAAGCATTTTCAATTTCATAGGTTTCTGTGATTAATCATAATGTAAAAGTCTAATGAAGTACATTTTAATTTATAGCAGGTTAATTTTAATAGAGGCTTTAATAAACATCTGTAACATTGCCTTCTACCTGTAGAGATCTACCTGCAGCTACAAGATTGTTTCCTGGCTGATTTACGTTTGTGTGCACACCTGTGTATTGTGTTGTGTCTACATATCTGATTATGTCCATATATCATGTACATGGTATCAAAATTGGCATATAGATAAATGAGTGCTCATAAATTAAAATTTAAAAGAGAAATGGATCCAAATACCTTTCAGTTCATGAGAGTTAAAAATTTAATTTAAATTAGATAAACAGATGAGAAAAAAATATGTCTTTAAAATTACTAACTCATAGGTTTTCTAGATGGTCAGAAAATTAACAGAGTATTGGTTTCTATAAAATATCTAGAATGCAATATCCATTGTTTCTAGGATTTTTCTTCAACAGGAAAGAGATAGATAATACTCTTAACAACACTTGTCTGATATCTTGGTTTTTACAGTTAAAAATGAGTAAATTATATTTAACATCAATATCAATGTGATTGTTCATAAGTATATTAGAGGAGATATCTGATTAATTTATGCTAAAAAGCATTAACTGCTAAATATAAAATCAAGTACTTTTGATTTTTCAAATTCTATAAGGTAATATATTTAAACATTAGATGTGTTTTATAAATTGCTACATGAAAAAAAGAGTTTAAGATTTATTTGTTTCTTGTTCTTCACTAAAGCAAGATTGCTAAGAGTTAAAATTCTAACAGGTGCAATTTTATATGAAAAGAGTCCAAAACTTTTCAGCTGTGTTTCAATTAATGTATTGTAAATAACATAAAGTATGTAATCTTATTAAGAGGAATAATTGGAAAAATTCAGGAATTTCATAAGGAAGGCTTTTTCCTAAGGTCAACTATTAATGTACTAGTGATATAAATCAAAGTTTAATCCTTTATAGGTTGAAGTAACAAGGATTTCTTAAAACATTAATCTGATTTTATCTATCAAGATAATGTCTCATGTCTGTTAAGTTTTATTTAGAAAAACTTGTCTTAATAAAATTACAGTTTGTACAACTCTGATTAAACAACAATTGTTATTTTAGAGTATTACATTGCACTATAGATTCTGAATTTTCCTAAATGTATTTATATCTTCCAAGCATACTAGTCATTAAAATATAAGGTGTAGAAGAACATTTTGCCAATTTGGTTCTTTTCAAACCAGAGTTTAAAGTAAATTTTTGGGATTATAAAAATTCTGTTTCTTGGCAGGCATGGTGATGCATGTCTGCAATCCCAGTGGTTGGGAAGTTGAGGCAGGAAAATCGTGAGTTCAAAGCCAGCTTTAGCAATGACAAAGGACTAAGCAACTCAATGAGACCCTGTCTCTAAATAAAATACAAAATATGGCTGGTGATGTGGCTCAGTGGTTGAGTGTCTCTGAGTTCAATCCCTGGTATCCACCCTCCCACAACAAAAATTGTGTTTCTTAGTTCATAGCTATTATACACACTAATATGTTTTACTCTTGTTAATTTCATTTTGTATTTTCCTTCTAAACTTTAACCAGTATCTGTTAGTCCCTTACAAAAGAACAACTGGTAATATAACAACCTGAACTATTTTGAGATAATAGACCATCATGTATAGGACAGACAGATGTAAGGCTAACTTCTAGCACTAATACTTATCCCAATTAAATAGAATGGGTAAATAACTGTAAAGTTACAGACATTAAAGGTAAAACTCAGTACTCTTACTGTAAGACTGGTGAAACTGGCTTGCTGTATATTCAGGACCCAAACTCAGAGACTAAAATTAAGGAATAAAATGGCCAAGAGAGAAAATAGCCAATACTTGGCTCTTGCCCTCTGAGATCAGCTTGACTCCAGGGAAAAAGGGAAATTCTCTAGGGTTTTTTAGCTCATGGCCACATAATCTCCTGATCAGGGAGAGTAATAAGACCCTGTAGAAGAGAAAGCTGACTGATGCACATGCTGCAAAGGGGAGGGTCATTGGAGGAGGTGTTATCCCTGATGCTTCTAAGGGAAGCCACATGGTCAAAGAGACTCTGACCTACCCAGGCAGATGGCACTTTAGTGGAACTTAGAGTTTGCTCACAAGTTCCAAAGAGTGATCTCAGCTGGCTCTTAACAACAGATAGGAATAAGGTCAATTTGACCAGCTTGGTCTTAAATACCTAAATAGTTATCACCAAAGTATAGCCATACCTGGGTATTTAAAATAAAAGACTATTATTATTTTAATTGAACCTAAGATGTATACTTGTGTCAGCCCCACAGCCCTACCTACCAAAAATTCGACTGGCCTCTGTACCTTGGTCATCCTTACTCCTCAATTTGCATTTTACCTAACAACCAAAGTTTACCTATCTTAATAAGGGCGCACACCAGGCTCAAGAAATCCCTCCAGTTTATTCCTTTACTCACAGGGCTAGAGTTATCTGCTGTGACTGGCATAGGAACAGCAGGATTAAGATCATAAATTCATTACTATGAAAAGTTATCAGACCAGGTTATTAAAGAGTTTCAACAGGTTGTTGACTCGGTACTGAAGTAGCTGATTCCTGGTAGTCCTCATTGGGGGATCAAAAATGACAGACTTCCTGATTATGCTCCCTTATATACCCCTTAATATTCACCTTTTTCATAATAAACTTTCTTCCCTGTATTCTTAATGTTCCTTTATTCTTAACAGCTTCTTTAGCTCAAAATGCCTCCCAGGAACATGTTAAAGCCACTGTCCTCCTGTGTTTACATTGTGATTCTCTGAAACCACAGAAAGGGGAATTCACCTACAATGACCTCTAGGCTCCTTCCATATATGGTCCTTTTCAGCCTCAACCCTGGGACCTCTGTCTTCTCCCTCAGAACTCTGAAAGTGGAGGTCTCCATACTTTGCCCCTTTTCAGCAGGAAGCAGCCAGACATGATATTGATACACCTATTCAGTATCCCCTTTCAGAGTCTGTAATGAAGAATATGGGAAACAGCAACCACCAGGGAGAAAAGGAGAACAACTCCCAGGGAAAAAAGGAAAACTATGGGCCATGGACTTTCACAATTTCCTGTATCTACAACAGTTCATCCTGACTACTCAATGGACACATTCTGCTATGATTCGGTTACACTGAATCTTATAAAACTCAACTGCCTGTTATAATCAGTTGCTATTTTCCTCTCTAAAATGTGCCCTTCTGTTGCTTAATAAAGCATTGCTGATCTGTTGAGGTCTGTCTCTGTTTTTTTTTTTGTTTGTTTGTTTGTTTCTTTCTTTCTTTCTCTTTCATTTGCTTTCAAGTCACTGAAAGCTACATGGGATAATCAGTGTTCCAAAGTTGTTGATCAGTAACCCTTCTGTCAAAGAGCATGTCACAAGAGAAAGGACCTGTCCACAAATTTGGAAAGTGTGTTTTGTGACAAAGTTGTGGTAAAACATAAAAGTATGTTGCAGGGAATTACACACTTGAGTTATTCACAGGCTCTCTAACTGGCCTTGTCAACATTCACCTACTTTTCAACTGCTTGAGGCTAATCAAGATAACAGTGAGTGATTTATTTAGCTACAGAAAACTTCAGCATTTCAAATAAACTAGAGTCATTTCATGAGAAACCACCGAGATTCACCCAGGACTGGTGCAGCATTAGAAACTGTCAGCATTTATGACCTTATTTATTTTCAGAGGAGTTTTTCACTTTACAAACTCAATCACTCAAAAAATTTATTCTGAAAAAAAACCAAACAGCTAAAAATGCTTAAGAGCTCTGTTTTGAAATTTAGCTCAACAAGTTGGGAATTTCTGGGTCATTCACCAGATGTACCCTTCAGAAAATTATTAAATTTTATCTGTTCTCTACTGGGTCACAGTAGGGATTAGGTAAGGAAATTAATTAGGTATATAATATAATTACTTAATTTTTTTGTGGTAGAAAAGAATAGAAACAAATATTAAAGGAGGCAGAACTGTGTCTAAATTTGAGACCATGAAGCCTATGAGATGATGCAGTCTTCTGACAAAGGCAATTTTTAAAAATTCATGCAGCCCAATATTCTTACAGAATTTAACACTTGATAAATTTGAAGCCATTGAGACAAAAACAAATATTTAAAAATGTACCTTAATCACAGGGATTTCACAAAATATCTGGGACAATACAATCTTAGACTTATTATTATTTGACAGATTTTTAAAAGAATTTCTCTTATCTTTGTTTCTTTGTTTTTATACATTTTCTCCTGCAGTATTTTCTTCCCAGGTGCATATGCCATTATTCATCTTGGCTAATCTCTACCAACATCACAAGCATACAGTAGACCTGAAATATAAGACTTACTCACAAAGTAGAAAATTTTCTTGCCTGAAAACTGGGAAAGAATTGATGGTAAAATTCCTGTAGTTCAGGAAGACTATTGTTAAAATTTCTTTTAGATCATTACCAAAATTGCTTTTTTATACATGTTCTATGCTTATTAAGAATTAAAGAATTTTTGAGGAAATGTTTTTAACATTCTCATCCCCTCCCCACACACACACACACACATCAAGTTGGTGGAGTGGTGGTTATGTTAATTAGTTTGACTAAATCTTTCCATAATGTGTTCATAAATCAAAACATCCCATTGCATTCCATAAATATGCATTACTATTATTTACTAATTATATATGACTAAAATAAAATAGTTAAAAATTAAAGGTGACTTTTTTAGGAAATTAGTTAGATTTGCTTTAAACAATTCTTTTGAGGAACACATCCATACCATTTTCAATTTTGAATCAATTATTATGAGTACTAACTTTCTGATTTTAACAAAATGAAGTAATAGATATTTACCCTAGTTGGTTTTAAGAATTTCTAGAACAGAAACCAAAAAGAAATCAGAAAATAAAATTAATTTGTAGTTTTAGGTAGAGCAGGATTTTTTGTATATTTGATGTTTTTCTTGTCTTTATTTTGCCTTCAGATATATATTTAAGTACAGTATCTGTTTATCACCCTGCTTATTTTGATTTTGTTGATTTTATCTTCTTATGCCTCTTTGAGACGGCATTATTAATATTAAGCTGCACAGAAAAAAGGCAGCCTAAGGCCTGCTTCTAGTTCTATCAAATAATTGGTTATATAACTCGTAAAAATAATTATTTGGGCTCAAATCATGGTTCTGACCCTGTCATGATCTTTGGCTATTTTATGTCTCAAACATGTGGACTTTCCTTCTATAAAATATAGGGATCAGTGTGTTAGTCTTAAGGTTCCTACTAAGGCAGGATCCTGAGTCTAAGCAAACCATAATGTAGTTTAGAATGTAGAGTATTGAGCCATGAAATCTGCAAACACACTTGTCATAGTTCTCCTTATTTATGATAATCAAAGTTGATATTAGTTTATAAATATTCATTAAAAGCTTGGTCATATAAGTACCAGTGGTTTGGTGGGTTGTTTCAATCAAGTCAAACCCACTAATTTTGCTGCTTCTACTTGTTTGGCAATTATGAACCGCTATGCCAAGCAAAATAGATCTTTTTTTCTATTTTTGGCAGAGGTTCATGGTTGGCTGGCAGCTGGTCCTGGCAGTTCTGTTTGTTCCTCACTGTTGATTCTGGCCCTTTTCCTGTCAGAGAATGCCAGATTGCTAGGATACATTTCCTCTTTGATAATAGAGTGAGCATTAGCAATAGATGACTACCAATTATTTGCTGGGAAACATAAAAGCAACTTATAACTACCTCCTTGCCAATAAGCACATGCTTCAAAACCCAACTTTTGTTTTTTTTGGGGGGGGGAGAGGTAAGAAAATAATTATGAAAACTTTTAAAATTGGCTTATATACTTCTTTGGAAATGCAAGGTGGCATTTTCATAAGGGCATGAACTTTGGGGTGAGACAGAATGCAATTTGAATATCATAACCACTCACTTGAGGGTGTGACCCCTCAGAGGCACTTACCCACCTCTCTGATTTCCATTTCCTTACCTTTAAAATGGGGAGGGTATACTTATACAGTAGGATGTTATAAGAATTAAATTTGAAAAATATGAGAAATGCACAGTAAAGACCATCTGTTAATTATGAAGTTGAAAATAATTGTCCATTTACAAATTATTATTTAGTGAGTATTTAGTGATAAAATGTAAGCATGGAGTGAGACAAAAGAGACCCGGTCTCTGCATCCTGTTCTACAGAATTCTTACACAGCATACATATGGGTTTTATGGATTTGTTTCATTTTCAACTTACACGAAATCTATAGCAATGGTATTCAATTTCTTTATAACAACCAGAGCAAGTTTATTAGATAATCTTTGCATATAGGTATGAAAATAGCTGTTTGAAAGAACATTCTCCACAATAGGTAGCCTGAACTTTATGGAATATATCAAATTACCAACAGGATTACTTTCTCTTAAATTCTATTGAAGTTAGAGAGCCTGGAAACTTCAGATGCTCATTTGATTTTTCCATGTTTATTTTTAAAACTAATAAATTATTCTTCTGCAGCCTCTACCTTGCCTTCATCTAATTAGTATTGAGGCACAGGGAAAAGTAAAGTCAGAAAGAAGATTCAAGAATTGATGTAAGCGTATCTAAACTAAAGAAATTCAAACTAAAGGGAACAGATATGTCTTCTCACATAGCCCACAGAATTCCTCTCAGTTCTTTTATACAAATTTGACTAGATGATATTTTGGTGATTTTAATTCCCATGTTCAAGCCCACAGTGGGGCATAAAATTTACTTCTAGATGAGACAATGGAAACTTTGGGGTCACACTATCATGAAGCTGGATGTCATGACTACTCATTCATAGACAGTCTAGCATTGTATGAAATTCCTAAAATTATAGGAAAGATGCAATATGTTTTGGAGATACATACTTGAACACCTAATACCTTATCCATATTTGTGAGAGAATTCTTCCTCAATTCTAGGAAAAAGTATGTATGTGGCCTAAAAGAATAGTAGCTCCTTGAGGAAGGTGAGAGCTGTGGAATACACAGAAAAACTGTTCCAAGTGGAAGCAGTATTCAGATTCATGTGGCTCCTTATTTAGCAGCCACTATCCAAGTGGTTGTCTTACTTGGAAGTGATTCTGATCTCACATATCTGGTTTTATCTAAATATAGATACAGGTTATATCAAAAATTTATACTGTACCTCTGTTTTTCTTTGTAAAATAGAATCTCCACCTGACAATGAGGAAACCTCCAAAATTTAAATATACTGGGAATGGTGATAGTAGAATGAAAAAAGGAGATTTCTTTAACTGTATTTCACTTAAGTTTTCTGGACAGTCTGACCCATAACATGGCATTATTAAATACTGGTTCAATGTGCTCCTTTAATTTTTATCACTTAGTAAGTTCTACTCTGTTCAGGACACTTTGAACATGTTATTTAACTAGTAAAATGCACAATTATGTATCCTTATTTTTATTTATAGAGGCTCACCTATGTCCACCTGGCAGAAGGCAAAAATGGGTACTCCACTCAAACCACAGTCTAACCTACTGCCCTTTTTGGTCTATCCCATGGCTGCTTCCTGAACATCTCCTAATATTGTTAGATAATGCAGTGATCCCACCTCAAAGTAATGATTTGCAAGTTGGAGATTATTGCAGGTATTTAAAAACTTCTATTGCTACAGAAGCCAAGAATCCTATTCTCCCACTGGTTCCAAATGGTGATTAAGAGACATGACTACCTTGGAAACTTTCCCAGGTCTTAAACTAGAGCAAAAAGTCCCATTTGATTTCTCTTGATTTATCTTTTGATTTGGGGCTATGACAAATGAATGACTCACCTGTTTAACATAGTATCTTGGTACACATGACTTTCTTTCTTACTATGATCCTGAACTTATTTGTTATACTGGAGCCTCACTGCAGGATTAAGCTATCAAAAAGATCAGTGCCTCTCTGTCTCCACCCCCACATACGAAGTTTTTATAAGAAATTGTCTAAATCTATGAATCCCTGGTATCTTAAATGGATCACAACAATGTAGGGTTCTCTTTGCACTACAGGAGAAACAATTTCTAAGATGTTCTGAAAAGGATCAGAAATGTGTAAGGAGTTACTGGCAAAACTGAACACTGACTATTCCAAAGAATGTCTAAGAGCAGTGCTTATTCATTTTCTCATCCAGATAGTATAAAATAATTGTAATCTCTTCAGGTTGTATCTGCACAAAATTTCCTTCTTTTTTTAAAAAAAAAAAAAATATATATATATATATATATATATATATATATATATATATATATATATATATATACTCTTGAGAATTGCTTTTCCCAAAAGACTACTTCTTATTCATAGTTTTATGGTATTGGGACCTGAAATATAAAGTGGTGTTCAAATTCTTTTTGAGTTCAAAAAAATGAATATATATATAAAAGTTTAACTTTCATCACTCTGCAAAGAGTTTACAAAATCAACAGAGTAGTTACTTCTTTCCAACCACCAGAAACTCTGGGAAATTTTTTAAGAAATCATTTTGTTTTTGTTGAGCAAGTCAATTCCCACACAGAGGATGAGAATTGAGACCCTTGTCAATACCAGCATTTCTAACAGTACTGCCACTCTTCTCTCAGTCACTCATTACTTCAGGTTTTAGAGCCATTATTGCATTTTCTCTCTTCCACTTGTATCCCATTGTATTTGTATCTCTTGAAACTATATTTTATATAAAGGGATTTGTAAATGCTGAAAAATGATGATATACTAAGTATTTTGAAGTAATTGATAATGGAAGCTTCTAGGGGCCAAGATAAATGTTATGGAAATTAGAAGTTTGAGAGCAAAGAATCATTTTTGATAGAGTTTATGTTATCTGGGCTGTTCTAACTCTTGTTCACCTTACATAGTTTTCTCAGGTTGGGTTTTTCATTTAGAGTTTGTCTTAGGACTTTTTTTTTCTGTCTTCCTACACACACACACACACATACACACTCTCTTTCTGTCACTATTCTTATAAAATTTTCCCATCCTTTGCATTACCTAGCTTAGTCCATGACATCACCATGCACTTAATTATATAAATTAGAAAAAATCAATTTCAAAACCCTTTTTCCCCCCTTTCACTTGCAATATGCAAACTTGTACACAAAGTGCAATTGATTTATTCCAAAGCAGCTCTAGAATCTCTTAGTTCCACTCTATTACCTCTGTCTTAGAAACCCAGGACCTAATCAAAACAAAAGAAAAAAAAGCCCCAAAACTCCAAAGCTAACAAATTTAATCTGCTCCCTTTTTGCAGTCTGACTATTACCTGTGCTGTCATCAAATCTACCCTACCTTTGTATTTTAATCTTGCATTCCAGATTCAGTAAATGAGACATTATTTTCATGTTTTCCCAGAGTCAACTTTTTTCCTTAAATTTGTTTCCTTGAATGGCTTTAGTGCCTGAAAAAGTCTTGGGGATCTTTTAAGATTCACTCAAAGTGTCATTCCTTGAAATAATTGTGCATAGCTAACTTCTCTGCCGGCTTCTACAAAACTTAATGCACCATGCTGCAATTATTTCTTCACCTGCCTTATTCTCTTGTAACTTTGGGGCTCCTTAAATAGACAATAGAGACTATGTTCTTATTCATCTTCAAATTTCCAAGCACTAAGTGCTATATAATGCAAATTTGGTGCTCAGTACATTTTTGTTGAATGAACTGATTGATAGTCAAAACTATCTTCATTCTATCACTAAACCATACTTTAGATTCCCCCCCCCTCTGCTGTAGCTCTACCATGTATTTTCTTTTTTTATGCATGCTGGAAAGAGCATTCTCCTGAGAAAATGAAGTGAATGCAATTAGTTTCCCTATTAAATTCCTACTTATTGGTAGACCCACATCAAGTAGTTAGTCCAACATACACTGTAGAGCACAATTCTGAAATATGGTAAAACAGTCTTTTATATATTCCATATTTGAGAAATGTCTTTGCTAGCTAATTATAGGTCAGTTTTACAATATAGACAAAAAAAGTAGAATTTACTTGGAAAAATTTGCTGCACACCAGCAAGTTTCTCAACTTGAGAATTGAGACCCTCAACAATATATTTTTTTCTCTTGTGAAATTTCCGCCCATGCAGTTGTGAGATGTTAAGCACTACTCAGCATCTTTCTTATTTTATGTATTGATTATGTTCCCACTGTGTAAGAGATATGATCTTGGTCCAGCAATCATAATCTATTACTTTACAGGAATATATTTAGTTAGCATTTTAATTGACTATATTAGCTTTAACTGACTCAGAAGAATTTTCCTCTTATGCAGATGGACTCTAGATAATTAAAAGAAAGTAATCTGAGTTTACTTAATTTTTCCAAAGATATTGTGGATTCCTAATGTTTATATAATGGACAAAGCAATTACATGTTCTTTCCCCTATAATTAACAAACTTTGGTTTGGAGTTGGGGTGCTATAGATCTCACTTCTGCCTATCTGGCTTCACTACTTATTTTGCAACAGGGTAGTTACTTATAGAATGGCCTGGGTATTTCTAAATGTCTTTGTTTTTTTCTCTTGAGCCATGTCATGTCTCAGAATCAGGTTCTTGTTAATTGGCCATGTGGAATTTTTATATCTGGGCATAGTGTAGAGATTGAGTACATGTTTTGATGTTAAAACTATATCACTTGAATTCTGGATCCTCACTTTACCAACCATATACAAATTACTTAAACTTTGAATTTCAATCACTTCATTAACAAAATGGTGAGAAAACAATTATCTAATTGTATTATTGTACCAATTAAAGATACAGAGCACATTACTATTTAAAATATTTAATAGCTGATAGCTCTTCCTGTTATTGTAAGTAGATATATCTGCCCTTGTCAAAAATCTGAGTGACATTCATCTGCAGTGTCAACAGACCAAATTCAAAAGAATTCCACACTGAGGAAGGAAAAGGTATCTATCAGATCCACAGTGAAGGGCACCTAAAAGGTAACAAGAGGGATTTACAGCATCATGTAAGGCAAGCCAGGGGGAATCAGGGTTACGCTACTATAGCTTAACCTTTCCAAGGTTGTTGAAAGCTAGAAACCTACTGAAGTGAAGCACACCCTTCTTTCAAATAAGAGTAATTCCTGCACCATAATGCCCCTAGGTGGGAAGCAAAGAGGGAAGACATACAAATCACCGCCCGAGCAAAGTACACTGACAGGATCCAACTTGTAGATAAAGATGTTGTGTGTTTTAAGTAGTAATGTCAGTTATCATGTGAATGTGACAAAAATCTGTGGATCTGATAAATTTTTTTCTTATAGGCAAATTCTCTAAATTTAAACAGAAGAGAAAGAAATTTAACTGCCAGACATTCACTTATGTATTTCAATTTAATGAGCCTATTAGTGCTTCTCAGTACTGGCTGCAGGAATGAACCATCTCTCCTCCAGAGATCACAGGTGAATGACAATAAACCACAATAGTAGTAGCATGTGGTGAGAACTATTGCACTTAGGATGCCAAACAAGATGGATGGAAAGGAAAAGGAGGAACAGCTGCAAGTGGTTGCAATAAGGAGCTTCCTAGGGGAGGAGATACATTAGCTAAACAGATGAGATGGGGCAGAATACATGAATGTGTTTTACAAATGTCCTTCTAATTGTGAAAAGAGAAAAATAATATCATGAGCAAATGCATTGCTCAAAAGAGAAAAGTTAATCAAAAGTAATCCTTGATATTCAAAAAGAAGTGAACTCTTATTCTAAGCTATTTATTTATATTAATCATATTTAATATAAAGTTATAGTTAAGTCATCCTGGTAAATTAATTTACATTCACTGATTTATAAAACACTCTAAAACAATAAAAACATATAGATGTCTTAAAATATAAGAAAATATTTTATATCATCATCTTCTTAACCATAAATTTTACAGAATTAAAAAACATATTCCTTTAGAATACATTAAAAAAACCCACAATTGCTCAAGTGTCAGAGAAGTTATTAACCTTGGAAAGGAAACACAACAGAAATGTTCACTACTTATAATAACCCTACTTTTTGGTTTTGAATTTGCAGTGTTTTATTTTGACTAATTGAAAAGGTATGAGAATAAGCCATAAATGACATATTGTGCAGTGACTGCACAGTATATCTGTATAGAAAATATATAAAATTATAGACACAGCAATTTAAATCAATACATATCTATTAGAATCCATTAAGTTTGCAAAAATGTATTCTATAATTTGACAATTTCCAAACCATATAAGACTATTTAAGTACATCTAATAACTAAAGAACTAGTATTTTAAATATGATGTGACAATTGAGAATGTAATATAAAGGGAGGATTCTGAGTGAAACACATTATTCACATGTGAGCATTACAATGTTTATTAGTAACTGCTGAGGATACATAAAATAACTGCTGTACATTGAGATGAGTGTTTTGGCTCTTGCCAAGAAGTCAGTTATTAAAAAAAGGAAATTTGCTCAAGTTTAAAGTATAGAAAGAATAGCCATTCCTTTCTCTACTAAAGCAGAAACTTTGATCATATTCTCATTGTGATTTTTTTATCTGTTGCATAGCTAACCTTGGCACATACAGTCTATGCTACAGGAAAAAAAATGTATTATTTAAGCTATCAGGCACTGACAATTCTTAATTTACACAAAAATACTTAAAAACAAAAGTCTTAAGAAATAATTATAGTATAGAGTTTATTATTGCCTATGATATGTGTGCTTTTTCTCCTGATAACAATACTCTAACTCCTATCAAAATTTATTACTCAATTAAATTCAAATTTTAGTAGGATATATCTTATTCCAAGACAGTCAATCAAAGAAGTTCAAACACTACATAGTTACAAATAGTCTCATAATAATTTAAAATCCACACTAATTTGGATTTTCCCATCAAATTTTCCAAGAAAAGGGATTCTGGCTACAAAATTCAGATATTCTACAAAATATTCTTCATTTTATATTTCCTTTATCTGATTTGTAAAATATTATTTTAAAAATCAGTGTCTTAGGAAGCTGAGCCAGGGTGCTTGTGAGTTCAAAGTGAGCTTCAGCAACTTAGTAGGGCCCTAAGTAACTTAGCAAGACCCTGTCTCTTAATAGAATATTTTAAACAACGGGGGCCCGGGGATGTGACTCAGTGGTTAAGTGCCCCTGTGTTTAATCCCTAATACCAAAAAATAAAAATAAAATAGAGGACTAGTTAGTAAAGTTCTTGCCTTATTGACAAATTATATTCATTCAAATAAATGAAAGAAAAGGGATTTAAAAAATCAGAGTAAAAATATTCTAAGTCAAATTATTATTATTATTTCTTTAACTGAGCTCAATGTTCTATGAAAGTATAATAAATGAATGAATATATTGCCTTTTCTGTAATGATACTTAAATACATTTTAGTTATTTTAAATTTGTTAAAGATCAGTTAAACCTTTTTGATAAAGGCAGCTTTCAATCCTAGGGGGAAAAAAAAGCAAAAAAAATAAGATATGGCTTAAGGGAACTGCAAAACAGTATGTTCCAGTGTCAAAATTACCAGTTCACAGAGCAAAGTAATTAACAATCTTCTCAAAATCACTAGAGTGCAGAGAAATGAGCAATCTTCCAAAGGACTAATTCTATTTTATTGTCAGAAAAATATACTCGGTGATAACATAAAGCAGCTATTTGTAGGGGCTGTATAAAAAGAAAAAAAATGTTATATCATTTATATAAACTAAGGTTTTCTCAGAAAATCTCAAATAGATAATGTCACCAAAATATTTGGGACTTGAACAAATGTGAGAACTATGATGACTATACCTTTCAAATAGAGTGGCATCACTTCTTCTGCATCTAATCTTCCTCTATTAAGTTGGTTTAATTTATGGTTGAGATTTCTCCTTAGTATATAATCTCTGTAATCTTAGAATCACATGTTCTAGTTTTCCATTTGCTATGAAAGTTGTTTCACTAAATACATAAGTGGTTTTTAATTGTGCCCAATTTTCTTCTTGTTTCCCTTTATTTTAGGCATTTCATTTTTATATTTTACTTGTTCTCATATTTTGGAATATATTCTTTTTTTTAAAAAAAAATATTTTACTGGGGATTGAACCCAGGGGCACTTTAACACTGAGCCACAACCCATATCCATTTTTATTTTTTTATTGTGAGACAAGGTCTTGCTAAGTAGCTTAGGTCCTCATTTCTTAGAATTTTAATAGTTTAAGAATTCTTTTTAGCTTACAGTTAATCATAAAGCATATACTAGAAATCGGATCCACATGTCTTATAGCTCTTGAGGATCAATATATGCTCCTAAAACATTTATGATCTAAGTTTTTCATACATTGTAAGGCAATAGTATTTATGTGAAGAGGTTTATTTTTGTTGTTGTTTTTGTTTTTGGTAATGAAATGGAAAAAAACAAATACTGAATCAAAATGCTATGTGAGGTTCTTTGGAGAATAAAATAAATATTTACTTAAGATATATGCTGGCTCATTTTAAAAAGGCTTTGCAAGAGTTTACAGAAACTAAGAGAGCTTGAAAAAAGAAAAAAATAAATATTGAGAGAGTGAAAAATAAAGTTAGGAAAAGTAACACAAAAGAAAAAATAAAACCAAAAGAGCAATAATATCAGCAAATGTTACTACTAATATTGCTAATATTTATTAAGTGCCTCAGGCATCCCAGGTAACTTTAAAAAGCGTTCTATATATATTTATTGATTTTTAATTAAAATACACAATGCTGCATATATTTAGATAAAGGCATATTGCAGATTTGGTTCAGCTTTGGCCAGATTATGCATACATAGAAAGAGATCAGTAATCAAGGTCATCATCCAAAATGTAAAAACAAATAATGCCTCAGACAGAATGTTTGAGATGATGAAGACAGTAAAGATAAGGGGTGGGGCAGAACCAAGAGCAGGACAGTATAATAAGAGGAAATATTTCAAATAATGCCAGAGAACAGACACTGTTTGAGGGATAATCAAGTAGGGAAGGTATCCAGAATAACAATCTATAATGTTTGCCAACAATCTATTTAAAATGCAATAAATTAGGAAGTTATCAGAGTGTGCTTTCCCCAGAGTTCTTTTAGATAACGGTACTGAATTGAAGATTAATATTGGTAACCTATTTAGAGATTATATGTGTTAGGGTTTAGACATGAGGTATTCCATAAAAGCTCATGTGTGGAACAATGCAAAAATTTTCAGAGGCAAAAGATCAGATGATGATGTATGACCAAATCAGTAGATTAATCCATTGACATCGACTAACAAGGTGGTATTTTAGGCAGGTAGGGTGTGGCCGGGGAAGTAGGTCACTGTGCATGTGCCTTTGAGGTTTATATTTGTCCATGATGAGCACAGCTCTCCTCCCCACCTCTACCCTTATTTCTCTCTCTGCTTCCTGTTTGCCATGTCCTGAGCTGCTTTCCTGCTCCATGCCCTTCCACCATGATGTTCTGCATCACTTTAGGCCAAGAACTATGGAGTCCAGAACTATGTACTGACCCTCTAAAACTGTGAGTCAAAATAAGCTTTTTCTACTCTAAGTTTTTGTCAGGTCTTTTGGTCATAGTGACAAAAAGCTAACTAAAAGAATGTGTATGATGAAAAAGCCTCCTATTCAAAACACTCCAGTAAGTAATATCTCAGATGCCTGTAGAGGAAAATGGACTATTCACAGTACTTTCGTATTGTGGGTGCTTACATGGGATACATGTGGAAGAGATGACCTGTTTTAGAGTCTGGATATAAGAGGTCTTCTGCAATCCTTTCTTGAAGAACTCATCCTCTGTTTAAAGGGATTAAATAGAGGATGTAAAGGGATTTCATGTCTCCTCATATAATAATAAATAATATATTATTCTAATATTAGCTATTTATTATCCTGAATCATGGTGCTCCTTTCTCTGGGTTTAGCCCTACTAGAGAGACATTTCAATCATGGCTCTTTAAAAGCATATTGTGTGGTACAGCAAAATAAATCTTCAACAATTTTAGAACACTGTAACATGACAGTAGATTTTGTGTGACTACTTTTTGGTTTTGTTTATTCTCTTTTTTTAGTGTTTCCTCATGTTAAAGCAATACCAAATATCAAAGTCAGTAACAGTCAGTAACATCTGAACTGCCCGCAGAGGAGGATTATTTAACTGTAATTTTTGTATTGATGTTCTCAATCTAAACCAATACCAAGTGTCAAGAGAATGGTGTTTGGTGTTTGGGCGGGTGGCTAAATTTAAATGTTTGAGTGGAGAGAGCAATCATTAGCTGGATAAATGCTAACTGTGGTCATTCTGTTGAGAATGAATGGTAGGGTGTTAGGAAGAAAGGGAAGAGAACCGTTAGATGGCTGGTACAACAGTGCTGGAGGCAAAATGTGAGGGCTGGGCATGATAGAGCAGAGGTGGATGTGTCTGGATATATGCTAGATGTGGACATATGTGGACATGAAGAAGATAGAGGATAGAGAAAAAGTAAAGTCATGGCTGTGGTGACTGCTGGGTCAAAAATTTTAGAAGTTCTAGTATTAGGAATGAGAAGAAAGATAGGAAGAGGAAGTCAACGCTAGAATGTGTGAGATGATGAAGACAGTAATGATAAGGGGGAGGGGTAGAAACAAGAGCAGGACAGTAAAATAAGAGGAATATTTCAAGAACCTGTGAAGACATAAAAAATGGAAAGATCATATACATCTATATTGAAATCATCAAAATGTTTCAAGAAGTAATCTGGAGAGTATAACCATGAATGGGTACTAAAGTCTTCAATGAATGAATAGGAGGGCCCAAGAGCTTGTAGAAGGTTCACAGAAAACCTCAACAAGAGGAAATGGGCAGGTAAATTGAGGCTTTGAGATGCCAAACAGGCCTTCTGCGGCTGGAGAGGAGAATGTCCTGAAGGAAGCAGGGAGGACTTGGCTATGGAAGGAGCATCAAGAAAACTGGGCAAGGCAAATGTGGTGTCTGAGCTGAGACCACTTAGGTGATGAGAGGGCTGAAGGACAGAAGCATAAGCAAGAGGAACAACAGAAAGTCTGATTGGGGGAAACGTAGAAAAATGGTTATAGTTGAGATAAAATATGAGGAACAAGCTGGGAAGAGTTAAACATCATAAAATAAAATGCTTAAGTAAGTTTTTTTTTTTAATTTGGAGTTAGTAATAATATTAAGATTTGTAGGCGTTCTTAACCTATTTGGTGTGTCAAACTACTTAACCTATTTAGTAGTTTGTGAAACTGAGAATATTGGAAATATTGCTTTTATATGAATAAAATACAATATAGAGCTAAAAGAAAACCAATTATATTGAAATGCACTTATACAAAGATTAGAAAGCCAAATATATGTTTTCTAGCACATTATAATAACATGTTTATTGGCATATTTAAATAATGAGACCTAGAACTAGGTCTAATAATATTTTGAATTGCTACATCAACAGTTGAAATAAGTTATGAGACTATCTTCAGTTACTCTTGGTGAAAGTGATTTTATATTTGAAGGAATGTTAAAGTTCTACTAGAAATTATTGAACTTTACAATGTAATTGTTTTCCTCATTCCAATTTCAGGGACTACTCAAACTCTAATTCACATTCTGGATGTGGTCCTGTTGAGATTGTGATTATAAGTGGGTCGTTGAGAAAGGGGAGAGGATAAGATCCTCAGGAAAGAGAAGGTCAATGAATTGGGAGGCCAGGGCATTATTGGAGGAATCACCTACATCTATAACAGTATTCTAAGAATTTGCCACGAGCAGGCATAGCTGGATTCTGAAGTATCTCTGGGCTTAGTGTCTTGTGGAGCCACTCCTCTGTAATCTATACACCTGGGAATGGTCTTGCTTCTCTGTGGTGCTTGGCTTTTGGTAAGAGTCAAGTGTGCAGGGTCTGATGGTAGAAGCAAGACAACTGGCTGGAAAATTCATACTCTTGAAATATGCTCCAAATTATTTATTTACTTTTGGTCTGGCTCTATAAAATCTAACTCTGGAATGCCATCTGCTTCACTGAACTGCTTCCATACTGTGCATGGCCCACCTAGAGGCCCACCTTCTCTCCTTACCAGAATATGGGAAGTACTTTGAGCCCTGAAAATTCCTTCATAAATCATCAAAGCTGGTCCCTAATGTAATATCGAATGGACCATTTAGATTTGTTGGCATATTACTTTTCAGTTTAAGTGTTTTATGCTCCTCTTATGATAGCATTAAAGTTTTTAGTTACATTTGTGAGAAATTTCCAGGCTCTTATTTTTTAACAATGATAAATTCATTTTCTTTTATAAACATTTTTCACATTATGTTATAATCAATTCATGTCAAATCTCAGGAGAGAAAATTTAAAACCCAACTCCCCTTCTCAACATAGGCAATTATCCTTATATTTTCCTAAGATGGCTATAAAGTTTCCGAGGAAAATGAATTTTGAAATAGTATTTTTATAGTTTTTGCATACATTGATTACAGACCATTTAATTGCTTTACCTCACATATTTATTGATGCTGTATCAATACAGAATACAAAGTAATAAAATGATGATTTGAGGGGAGAAATAACTATCCTGATATTACATCTTTAGGAATATAGGCTGTTTCTAATCCTTCTAAGTATAAAAAAGAGATATATTAATATTATTTTGTGCCATTAACATATTAACTTTTACAAATACAAATGTGAGCTTGTTAATAATTATAATTAGATACCTAAGATATATCATTATATAAGATTATCCATTTTCTCATTACCAATATTTGAAGCAAATTATTATCCATAATCATTTTGAAAACTTTATGGCCAAATTTCTCATAGTTTGGTATTATACAAAGTGAGACAACCAAATTACTATTTAGTGAACCTGGAATTTTTCTGATACTCAAGATTTACAGAAACAAAACTTATTTATGAATCAAGATATCTCCTTTAGGCTCATTTCCTGTAACTTTTTTGATGCAATTATACTGTTTTAAAATGGTACATTCTTCTAATTTCCAATCTGGTTTTCTAAAGCAGTGATCATATGAGTCACTGCTCATGCTAGGGAGCAATTTTAGTTTCTTTAGTAATATTTCTTCCAGACTACACATTCACAGTGTATCTTTCTGATTTCAGTGCACACCCCAAAATGCAGCTTTTAAAGGGAAAGTATTGTCTCAAAGATTTCAGCATTGTAAAATATCTAATCCAAAATAGAAAACAGAACAAAAAAACTTTCATAATTTTCTTATAGTAGTAATGACTGAAACTGTTCCTTAAATATGTCTCTCCACTTGCCTATGCGAATATTTGAATAGATCCAAATGTATATTTGCAAATGATAAACTTGTGTTTACTTACTTTGTTTGGATTAGAGTTCTTTCAACTTAAGTGTTGACATAATCTTGGATAACTTGCTCAGTATTATAAATTCTTATTTTAATCTCAGCACCTACACTTCTTGGCCATACCTTATTGCTTCAACTAAAAATAACCCTGCCTTTTGAAGATAATGTCCTAGCATATCCATAACTTTCCAACCCTCTTCCTCTGAGTTTTTACAAAGTTTATCTCTGACCTAATTCCCTCTTTTTCCTCACTTTTAATATTAAGCAGAAATCTTTTTCCTTTCTGCTCTCTTGTTTATCCACTGTTCATTTTTTTTTTTGTTGTTGAGATATTCTTTCTCCAGAAAGGTTTTGTCATCCTCAGATCAACAATAAATATTGATCATTTGGGGCAATCATAGAAATTTCATTCTATTAATTTAGGGATAGACTTATGACTTGGTTCTGAATATCATGGGAGAGTGCTTTTGGAGTGGCTTTTGGAAAAGATCCATAATTTAAATATTGACTTCCAAAAGAGATGGAGCCTCTTGTTCATGGTATTAATTATAATATCTATATGTGAGGGATAATCCCTAATGCTTCTTCAGCATTTTGCATAAATGGAAGCTTTTGAATAAGGCCAATACTGGGGCCTCTCAAGTGGAGAGAGAAGAAAACCTGTTTCATGATTATATTTTTGAGACCCTGATCATATCAGGACTAATTGTATCTATTTTCTCAAATAATTTTGAATTGAGAATTTATGACTGACCACCAAAATTGTTGTGATTGTATGCAGACTCTGTTTTGCTCTTTATTTTTTAACTAGAAGTTATGAATCTTGGTTTTCCTTGATCTTCTATTATATCCTATTATTCTGAAGTTCTCTTTAATTTTCCTATTGTCAGTAAATGGTTCTGTTTCATGAATCTGTTGGTCATGTTGGTATATGATTCTTCTGGTCAATCTAAATGTTTAGTCATACCAAATCCCCAAACTTCTCTCATCAAATCATCAAAAAATACTTCTGGGTCTTCTTTCAAATAGTCTTGAATAATACTGCTTCTTCCATCTTCTACTATTAGCACACTAGTCAAAGCTGATTTCATGTTTTGCTTGGACTATCATCACTAGGCTCCTCACAACTCTGTTTCCAGAGATGCACAGAAATTTTTCCCACCATTCACAATATGTCTGCTTCCTAGCATATGCTTCTCAAACTAGTGCTCAAAGCTTCTGAAAGACAAGTGAGACTCTGGGTGCTCCCTGAGCTGTGAGCTAACCATCCACTACTGGAGCAAGGCTGGGTCATTCACAGGGTGAGGTTACTAATCATCAGGGCTGTGCATTTCTTCTTGAAGTCTAATTCACAAGATATTACATTATATAAAAACTTTCCTTCATTTTTCTTTCTTGCCACAAAACTAGAAATTCTGTACAGGTGTTGGGGAAAGGCTTTGAGATGTCACAATTCACTGAAAATAAAGGTGATTCATATTTAGAAGTGACATAAATTAAGCTATTTGTGAACCTAGATCTATGTAGACTAGATTTATCCACTTGAAATCTCAACATGAGCATGCACAAAATATAAAAGAAAACCAAATATTTGGCTATATCAAAATGGTTGCAGAGGTAGCATTCCTTAATAGTATCTAATTGCCTTTATTGAAAATGTAAATTTATTAAATTATGATGATGGATTTATAAAAATGGCATTCAACTGCAGTATTACTGTCAAATAATATGCATTCACAATATTCACATGGTCACTTTATTCATAGAAATCTACTTCTCCTGAAAGATAGAAGACTTTTACAAAGTTGCTGATGTAGGGATCACTGAATCATATATAGTATCCTGTCATAAGGAAAGCAGGATAAAGTAAGCTTAAAACCACCATATGTATTACCTTCCCTTTCCTTCCATTTAGAGCTTATAGTGTAAGACTAGAAGCTCAGAACTTTAGGTTTGAAAATGCCTATAAAAGACATCGCAAGGATGATGATGTCAATATTGCACTTTCATTTAATAACATGTGAATTAACTATGAACATTCAATCTGTCACCTTGTCACTTTTATAGTGCACTATTAAGGCACCAGAGAAGGGCACATGGGAATTAAGGAGTTAAATGTCCAAAAGTTCTAATCATAAAATGATTTTTTTACCCCTCTTTCTTCGACTGGAGAGTAAAGGACAAATGAAAGACAAAACATGTTTTTAATCACAGTGTTTAAGTCAGTGGCTATTGTTATATAGTTTAACTTAATAGCTTGGAGTTAAAAAAATAGTAGATTAAATGTTTACATTACATCATCTGTGGTAACATCAGGATAAATTACAGATTTATTAGAAGACATAAAGTCCACAAAATAAATACACAGTAACTTTAAGTCAAATGGAAAAGAGGGCCTGTTCTTTTAGTATCCACCCTAGACTTCAATCACCCCATCTTTCTGGTGTAAAACATCAATATCTTTTAATCATCTTATGGCAATAAGCCCTGCAATTCCTCTCCTTACTTCTAACTGCCTGGCTGTATATATTTTCCACAATCACCAATATGATTTTTGCAAGTGAGAAAATCGGATCATTTTAATCCTATGTCAAAGGTATCATATGACTAACTATTTCTGTCCTTAGGAAGAAGTCCAGCCTCTGAAATGTCCTTAAAAGTCCTCCTTGGTTTGGCTGAGGTATCTATTGCCTGTTTGAAACTAAATAAAAAAAAATAAGGGCTTAGAATAGGCACGCTTACACATATATGACAAATGTATGATTCTCTGTGGATATTTATGAACAAAGATCCTTGTTATCTGATAGCCTAAGTTTTATAGCAAATATGAATTAAACCAAATTAGCTTACCTAAATTAATACTCAAAACACTATAGCTATCTGTACATTCTCTTAATTTAGCTCCTAATGATTAGAAACAACTAAAGGTTATAAGAAGACAATTCATAATTTCTTAGAGATTTTTTTTTGTGCTGAAACATTTGAGGTGTTACATTTGTCTTGATGTGCACTGTAAATATTCCATAAGGAATCATGTAAGACAGCAAGTAGTATTAAGGGCAGAAAGAAGTAGAATTACAGATTACTATGCCTAGTAAAATTTCCAAGATTCAAATTTGTAGATCAAAGGCTATTCAAAGACTCAAATTTGTAGATCAGCACCTGACATATAATGCCTGTACCTAATGGGGAAATATATCAATTTTTCTGAAGATCTAATCATAACCTTAAGTTGCCCAAATTATTCTTGTAACTATATTTTTCTCTATGTGGAATTCATAAATGATTCAGCATTCATTTACTAAATGCTGTTACATGCCAAATAGTTCCCTAGGTGCTAGAGATCCCCAAGTCGAACAAAGCAGATAAGAGCTTGCTCTCATAGGGCTTAGATTCAGGAAAGACTGGAGACAGACAATGAACAACTGTTTGATTTTACTACGCACTGAACACTTTTAAATGGTTATAAATATTATGAAGAAAATAAGACAGTGTTGTGATATGTGACTAACAGTTACTCAGAGTGAGGGGGCACAGCATAAACTGGTGGTGATAATCTCAGAGCAGAAACAAATGGTAAGAAAGAGCCTGGGTTGCCAAAATGCAAAGATCTTCAGGCAGTAGGTGGAGCAAGTACAATGCCTCAACCAGGAGTGACACCTCTGTGTCCACGTAGATATGGAGGTCAGTGGAGAAGGGAGAAATCACTTAATGGAGATGAGTTTGGCCAGGTCACACAGGGCCTAAGGGCCATGAGAAGGAACTTAGACATTACTCTATGGGACCTCTTTCTAAGAGGAGACTCACATGATTTGAGTATGTTTGAAAAGACCTCTCTGAGTGTGCATACACTCAACTGCAGGAGACTAAGATTGGAAATGCAGTATGACCGGAGAGGAATGTAGAAATGTAAAGACCTTAGCAGGTTTTAAGTATGTGAACTGAGCCCACTGTACTGTATCTAATTGTATATTTGTTGAATGAATGAATTAATAGCAAAATGGTTACAAACATTAAATCTAGCAGTATATTAAAATTCTTGGCTACATATTTTGTACACAAAACTGCAATAAAATATTAAAGTATTAAAATTCTTCAAATTTGCAGGAAGGTTTAACATTTCCAGCTACATGCTTTTTTTTCATTACAAATAAATTAAGCAATTTGCAAATAAATCCAAACTCAAACAACAAAATACTAAAATGTTACTATTCCCTAAATATCTGACATTTCATAATGTTAATTCTACAGTTTCTTTGTGCACTTATGGTTGGACTAAGATAAATAATAGAAGTTTTGCAAGTAAGAATTGTCCATTAGTTAGGAAACAGAGAGAGGGATGTCAAGGGGAGAGGAGAGAAGGGAGGGGAGCGGAAGGAAGGGAAGAAGGTAGGGAGGGAGGGGAAGACACCAATTATGTTTCTAAACAAGCATACAATGTATCTTCTATACATAGGCTATTTACACTGGAATGTCCAATTACTTCTATGGCTTACTGAAATTGGCCCATACCACCTTTTGAGAGCCAACTGTTTTCAGGAACTTTATGAGCATTTGTTAAAAACACCATTATTAAAAGTCAAATTAAATAAACTTATTAAAAAACTTAAAACAAAGGTAGCAAATATTCAAAATCCATCACCTCCTGATTATTTTACTACTCTTCAATGTCACCAGTGCTCTTGAAGTTATGCCCCTCACATCTGCAGAGGGTAGTACTTTACACTTAGTGGGTACTAAGTAAAATCATGTGGGAAGCTTGCAATCGGACATGGTGAGAATATTTACACCACAGATGTAAACAAAGGGATTTCCACCATCCCCAGAAAGTCTGTTATTGAGCAATTACCAACATATCACTTTTATAAGCATGTTGACATTGCTGGCTTGACTATAGCATTACCAGTTACAGACTGTGAGTCCAAATCCCAGAAACTACATTCAGTTTAAACTGAGGAATGAATGCCAGATTAAAAAACAAATGAAGGTGTTGGTTATCATAGTTCATAATATAGAAAAAGCTTTAAAAACAAAATGATACCATTTTCTTTTATCAAATTTGTAATGACTGAAGAGAAAGACAATAATGTTAGAGTATTAAGTGAGAACAAACACATTAAATGACATAGGAAGATAAACAGATAAATGTTTTCAAAGAACTGCAAAATGAAGTAAAATTTTAGTTTCATTATTTAAATTTAACCTGTGGAAAAATCAGTTTACAAACATACTCTCAAAAACTGATCACTTATGATTGGAAAAACTGAACGGAGTAGAAGTGCTTAAAAGAATATTATGTGTAATTTTAAATAAAATTTTCAAAATCTTGAATGAGAAACAGAATATTTGTGTAACAATCAATGAAAGGTGGATATGGCATTTAATAAAGTTAAAACATAAAATTATATATGTACATAGAGTAACTAGAAATAAATTCAATTAAACATTAACTATAATTATTACAGGGTACTTTGAATATAAATGAATATTTTCTGTTACTTTTAGATTTTTCGAATTTCTAAATATTCGAAAAAGGCAAAATACTAATGTTTAAAATTAAAATGAAAAATTTAAATTCACTATTCAATAAATTTTTGATTTGAAAAAAGTATGCATGTGTTATGGTAAATTGCATGAAAATGTAGCTAATAGGAAGATAGTACTTAAATTATTAAATTGTCTGATATTGTATTAAGGATGTGTTATTGGTTTAATATGTAACATATCATTAATTTAGCTATTCATCACTACTCTTATAACCCAGTTATTCCTGCCTGATTTAGCATTATGTAGTATTTTATATTCTCTCATAAAATTCTCAAATTAACATTAGTTTTAATTCAGCTCAATGAAACCATGAAGATAAAAAAAAGTCTCAACTATTAAACAAATCATAAGAGTGCAATCAAAAAAGAGAAAAAACCCTCTGTCTCAAATATATATTCAAAATTAATCAATGATGTGAGAAAAAGAGTTTGCAGAAAAAAAATAGGCTAACACAAAAGGAAACAGAGATCAAGGTACAGGATCTGTTTTATTATATCAACACGGGCAGACAAGAAAAAGGAGTTGTGCAGAGAATTAAAAATCATTCTTTAGATTTCCTTTTGATATGAGAGAAGTTTGGATCTTATTAAATTATGGTCTAGAATTAACCATTTTAATATCTTATATTTTAAAAATACTTTTATATTTTAAAATATTTGGTTTGAAATCACGAATAGAATCTATGTAAGGTACGAAATATAATTGTAGTGGCTGGGGTTGTGGCACAGTGGTAGAGTGTTCACGGAGCATGAGTGAGGCACTGGGTTCCATCCTCAGCACCACATAAAAAAAATAAGTAAAAAAAAAAGTATTGTGTCCATCTACAACTAAAAAGAAAAAGAAAAAGGAAAACATGATTGCATTCACATACCTAGTATATAGTAATTATCACAATCAAATTAACACATCTATAACCATCTGTGGTATACGTTAGATCCCCAGAATTTGTTCATTCTATAACTGAAAGTTTTTAACTATGCTTTGACACCTAGATAATAATCAACAAACTCATGGTATGTTGTAACTTTACTTTTGTGACACATAAGGAAAAAATATCAAGTTTCAGGTTTCTTTGATAATTCAAAACTACTTAGGGAAATGTTGATAGTGGTATGAATATCAGTTCTACCTTTACTCTTGGGAAGCCATATGGCATAGAAACTTATAAGTATTTAACTGAAATGACTGGCTTACCTGAAATTTTGACTTGAGACACCACTCCATCTCCCCCATCACTGTGTGCTCGAACCTCTACAACATACTCTCCATCTCTGGGGATGGGAACCTCTATGGAGTGTTTATGAGTTGAATACAGCTTGCCATCATGCTGTCCATCAGGTCTATAGAGTACCTGATAAAGTCCAAAGACATTCCTATTAATAAATTCAAACTAATTAGCAAATGCCCTAATACTAAAATCAGAATGAAAGTACTTACCCTTGCATTTATTAAAAACAAACGAACAAACAAAATACATTAGCACTTTCACACCTGGAAAAATTTAATGTTATTTTCATTCACAGAACTTGATTTCTGCTTCTGGGGGAAGATTATACAATAGGTTTGCCATCAGAATCTGAATTTTATTTTTTGATATAATAGAAAACAAAGAGATCGGAATTATATGTCTTTTTAAGGGAAAAAACATAAAATGAAAGTTCTTTCAATATATTGAAATAGTCTAAACATACTCTCTCTTACTTTAACCTTTTTTCATACTATTCCTAAAATTTAGTATCTGATGAATGTGAAATATATGATAGCATGTGATATAGAGAATACATAGTAAAAATCTTTTCTCTTTTACTTTGCTGTGTGTTTAGCAACACTAAGATAAACATTGTCAAACAAAACTGAATTCATTATGTCTTTCCTCATTAAGCTATAATTACTCTAACAATTATATTCTTTAAAAAACAGTTATTTTATGTATCTTGATCACTTAACATAGCATTTCCCTAAAATTCCTTGAAGATGTTTTCTCATTTCAAAAAATTTCAGACTATGCCATCTAATGTTGCTATACAGGTAAAATAAGAAAGCTGAATGGAATTCACTGAAATGGAAAAAATTACACACATCAATAAACATCTGTAAGAATGAAACCTGTATGAGGAACATTTTAGTACTCTTGTATACCTTATATCCCGTCACTGTAGATTCATTTGATAGAGCAACAACATGATCCCAGGTAATTATGTAGCGTGAACCGGACCTTACTGAACTGATGATTCTTGGTGGCTGGCTAGGAGCTGTGGAAAGCAGCAATAGGTAATCAGTGGTCACCATATCCAAACTCAGGTCTGCAATCTCATTGCATCAGGAAGTATACTACTGATGATAGCAATGATGACAACACCACCACCACCCAATTTGGAAAAGTGCTTCCTATAGTGCCGGAAAGACACTAGGCTAAGCACTTGATAGCCATGATTTCTTTTAGTGTAAGGTAGAGAATATAACTATGTTGTATTCTTTTCTCTCACACTCCACTTGAGTTTCTTTCTCCACCACTTTTTTGCAACTGCAATTTTCAAGGTCACCAATCACCTCAAGTAGGCCAAATCTAATGTCGCTGTCCTATTCTTTTCAAACTTAACATCCTTGGAATAGTTCACAGAGCTGTACCACTTTTCTTTTTCTTGAATCTCTTGTTTTTTTCTTAAATGCATGGTATCTTACCTTGATATTCTTTCTACCTTGGTCAGAATTCTTTCTCATTAATTTTCATGACCTAGATCGAGGTCTTCTGTTCAACTTCTAAATGATGTCATTACTTACAACTTGATCCTGCACATCCTTCTCTCCTCTGTGTCTAAATCTTTCCAAAGTACCAAAATCAAGTCAATGGTTTTAAATACAATTCTAATTATAGCCCTCTTTTCTCTCTTGGACTTCTAGACAGATGTGCCCAAATGCCTATCTCTACTTGAACATCTGGAAGACTTCTTGAGTGTAATGTAACCAAGATGGAACACTTGTTGTGTACCTCCAAACCTGACTCTTGTAAGTCATTCCTATTCTTTTTTTTTTTTTTGAATGACACAACCAAATTCCCAATTTGTAAGGCAAAAATTTATTCAGACCAGCTATCTCACCCACGGCAACGCAAATTTACAGGAAGAAGTCAACTCTACCTACAGAGAACGTACCACTTCTGTCCTCGTTACCACTCCATGCTAGCCAACCACAATCCTCCTCAACTATTGATATGGCCTTCTGATTGGCTTTTCTGTTTTCTCTTAACACTAATCATTTTATACCCCAAAACCAGAATGATATTTTTTAATTACTCTCTGCCTTAAAATCTTGCAATGTATTCATACAACACATAGAACCCAAACTTCTTCCTGTGGTCTGTAAGATCCTCCATAGTTTGATAAGTAGAACAAGCACATTTCTGAATAAGATTACTGTTTATTTATTCCTCTGCAATGTTTTTATTTTGTTTACTAATGCTAAACTTTTCTGATACAATAGTATATTTTTCTAATGACTGTAACAGACACTCCTTGACATTTTCATCATCAGACCAGAAGGAAATTCTCAGATTGAGAAAGGTACACAGAGGTTTGGAAAGCAGCTGTTAGCTGGCAGAAACTTCCTGGTCTTCTAGATAGGACAAGAGTCTTCTGGTGGAGGCCTGGGTTTCTCAGGCTCTAAGAACACTCATCTGATCAGAAGCAAAAGGCCTTGATCTAAGTGAGTGGTTAAGACAGACAATACATAAGGCCTATTCCTTACTAAGCAGAAAAGAAATAAAATGAACATTTAGGTTCTAAGGAAATGTCAGGCACTGCATTAGCATCATCCACACACACTGTCTTATCAACAAACATCTGATGGTCGAATTTACCCCATCTTACAGCAACTACAATGGAGGCCTCCGTGATTCCTGGATTTTTATAAATGTGCTTATTGACTGAGATGCATACCACATTTTAAAACATCTTTCCTTTAGAAGAACCCAGTTTAAAGAGGAGAAGCTTTTGAACCAGATGACTATAATGAAGGCAGTTTCCATGTTTTATACTAAAATGAGTCATCTTATTCAAATTTCATGATACATTTGGCACAACAAAAGGAAAAATAAAAACCTTTCTTAATGTATTCTTTGTAACTTATCCTGAATGACCAATTCCTTTATTCCTCTGACTCTGGCAAGAAGCTGTGTAATAACAGTCTCCACTGAAACTCATGGCCAATTGAAGCAGTGACTTAGCTATTCCCTTGTAACTTGGGAGCAGAAAGAATCACTTTGTGTGCCAAGTAGTACTTCCTTATTTCCTAGTTTCCAAATATGAGAGTTACATAGCATTTTCACATGTACACTCAACCTTTACAAATGAAAGACCTGACACAGAATGATTTGTTTGCATAATCAGCCTCTTAAGTATATATGAACATACTTATGACTTATGTTTTCAAATAATTCTAAAATAAATAGAAGTGGATGGATATGTGTAAAACATGGCATTATGATTTCTGTCTGAACTAGATGCTGACTATGAAATTGGAATGAATTTCCAAGTAGATGATAAGTTTGGTCTCTTGCATCTTGATCTTCATGCTGAGTTTTTCATTGTGGTGAAGAAACAACAATAATTTGTGTGAAAATTTGTTTGGCAGGGAGTGGGAGGGGTCTACAACCTGAACCATAAAATAGAACAAATGTAATGCTCTTGGCTAATCAGTAGGGAGACCAAAAGAGACTCTATATGAATTAATGGGAGGTTACATTATCATTATTAGAAAAGCAAGGAAGTAAATAAACAAAGCAGGTCTACACTTTTTTGATAGTTGACCTTAAATTTCATTTTCATTTGCTGGAGTAACAAAAGTTGTATTTAATTTTTTAAATATTTATTAATACATTTTAATGTATTACATACATTGGGTGTTATATTCATACATGCATAAAACATATTTTGATTATTGCTATCCCACCACTACCCACCCTCCACCACCCCTCCCCACCCTCCACCACCCCTCTCATCTCCCCCAATTCCCCCCTCATCATTAAGCCTCCCTTCTATATTCTTGTCTATTTTTTTCTAGATTTCACATATGAGAGAAAACATGTGATTCTTTCTGAGTTGTATATTTATTTCTATTTAATGCATGGCATTTAACACTTATCTACATGTTGTTAAAAGCCCCACCATACTCAGTGTCTAGTGCTCACTCATAATAGCATATTAAACCATTATAGAATTGCCTCATTACTTGTCTCTCTGCTCGTATAGATTATAAGCTTAGTGATGGGAGGTGTATTATTTTTGAACACATTATATGCTAAAATTGAGATCTAAAAAGTGTATGTAATACTTTGTTTTACCTGTGGTACTTACTCATTCATTGAACAAATATTCATTAGATTCCCAGTTTGTACCAGATAATGTACTAAATGCTGATCATGCAGTAGAGAACCAAAGAAATGTGTTCTCCTTCATATTTCTTATTTAAATGTTAAGCAAGGAATAAAAGTGCTTAAGTTCATATATAATTATTAAAATCATTGATAGATCAGTGTTTAATTTTGTTTCAAGAAAATGTACTCTTCATAAAAGTATTAAGAAGCGAAAAAAAAATGCCTCAGAAAAAAACTAACTCCCATTTTTAATAATGAATAATTATAATACATTTATGAGCTACAATAGTGTCACAAAATAGTGACAATCATGTTACAAAAGCAACAATTATATCCCTTCTACACCTTTGTGAAGTTCTCCTACACCTTTGTGAAGCTTTACTTAGGGGAGATACAGACTAAGACAGATGCCTTCTCCAAAATAAGAACATGAAGCACTTCCTAAACATCATTTTGTGCTCACTCAAAAAAGCAACAATTATATCCCTTCCCAGAAAAAAATGAGAAATTTGTAAGAAAAGCAGCCCTTTAACCTCATTTACTTCAAAGAGGATCAGAATAAAATAATACATGCTACCAGTTATGGAGTGCTTGAAGATATTTAGCATTTCCAAAAACTAGCTTTGTATCATTTTATTATTTGCTAATTCTGTAAACTTTCATATCAATTTCCAAGTACCCTCCTTTAAATTGAAAATTTTATCTATCCAAAAGTAATCGCTGACATGTGAATATTCCTCTACTTAATATAAGAATTGGTATCTTTTTACTAAAAAAAACAATCTACAGATGGTATTTAAGTGGAAAAATAAGAGTAACAAAAAAGGACTAAATCTCTAAAGAGATATGATGACTTTAAATTATCCAGGTCCCAGATCAAGTATTAGCACAGTTTATGACTATGAATGGCAATGATATAAATCTTTCAAAATCTATTTGCATACCACTTGGGAACTACTCAAAGTTCCCTTTCATTTCAGCCACTGGTACAGAGATAAAACAGAGCTGAGCAGGTTTCAAGCAGCTTTCCACAAACACAGGACAACACTTCATCTCCTCAGAGCTCCCAACATCACACTCCCTGCCTAGGGTCAACCTGCACCTCAGGGTGAAGCTCAGTAGGCCCCAAAGAAAGAGGAGACAATGCCTATGGCTCCACCTTAACCCAGGGGAAAAGGGTGCCTCAGTGCTTCCCCTTTCATCTCAGGCAGGGCAGTCCTGAGCCACATTTGTGAAGTTTCTTAAAGATCTCAATGCTGTCCACAGTGGCTGCCAACAAGATAAAGCTCCTTTGTTTTTAAGTTCTCTCCTGTCCTGTTTTCTTTTCCTTTCCCTCCTGTCTGCTCCGGTTGCATCTTATGTAAAATAAATAAATAACAATAATAAAAAGTCCCCTTCTTCTACACCTTTGTGAAGTTTTGCTCAGGGGAGATACAGACTAAGACAGACGCCTTCTCCAAAATAAGAACATGAAGCACTTCCTAAACATCATTTTTTGTTCACTCATAACAACTTAACCAGTAAGAACACTTTAGAAGAATATTTGGGACCGTTAATCTTTTATGATGATTGCACAATCAATTATCTGCATTAATCTCCAATTCAGCAACCAAGAGTTTTTGCATTCATTATTTCTGATAGCCTATTTTTGCTTATTTTCATTAAATTAATTAAGTGAATATTTTACCTGCTGAGTGAGTAAATTAAGGCTTTTGTGGATTTCTGGGAAGGAGACCAAAGTTACTGAAATGACTTTGAGAAGGAATTTTTGTGGTTTTCTAGCTCACCTATTCTATAGAAAAACTCACTGGGTAATTAAATTGGAAATGGGGAACTTTTTAACCTGACTGCCCCTCCCCCAAAAAAACATGTGTGACCTTTCAATTTCTACTGAGACAAACTTTAAAACTACAAAGAAAAGACTAATTTTGGATCCAATTGCCTGCAGTGCTCATTGAAATCTCAGCCTTGAGATGCGGTTGATCACCAGGACTCAACTTTCTCAACATTATAATTTATTTGGTATTTTAACATGTTGCTTTTTGCATATGCATATTTGTAACTTAGATCCATCATAGGTTTTCATAGAAAGTGCAGTGGGGGTATTGATTTTCCTGATCATCTACCTTTCTAAACTACTGGCTTCTTTCCTATTTTTAAAATAGAAATAATAGCCATATTATAGTCAGTAAAAATTTCCCCCCATATATTCATGGGACATTTCTCATGGGAGAAATAAATGATACTGATTTTTCTCTTTTAAGATCTGTGCTTATCTTTGATATTTGAGGTTCTGTGTGAAAGGCTTAAAAGGATTTCAAGAAAGACTGAATAGAAACAATAATTGAACAATTTACTTCTAGCTTTTTAAATCTTCTATTCTCTGGAGATTCAAAACAATTATTATAAATGTTTGGAAGACTCGAGACCCTCATCTTTAAAATGGAGAAAACAAAAGCGGCTGTCCCCTAAGGTTGTGTAGATTCAATACAATGAGCTGAGGTTCAGTATACAAGGACTTAACAGGTGCTGTCTTTTTCAATATCATCCCAATCATCTCATCATTGCCATAGTCATTTTCAGAATACCCAATGGCAAAGAACAGGAAAACTCTTAAATGTGGATTATTCATTTCCTCCAAGCAACAATCTTATGAGGCAGTGGTGACTCTCTCAAATTTATAGGTGAGGAAACTAAGGAAGTTCAAATAAATCTCCCACTAAATTCCTAAGTAACAGAGCTGTAATGTAAGCCTGTGTCTGGTGTTAGACCAGGACGCAAGAAAAGACCACTGACTCCAATTAAAATCAAATTAAAGCAAGCTTATTATTTCGACCGGCCGGACTGCCTTTTCCTCCCAAAACAGCAGGAACAAGACAGCAGCCCCACCTTTCCTGCAGCCCAGCTTTATAGCCCAGAAAGTTACACAAAAGGGGGGTTACAGATAACAGGACTCTGACAAGCATCACACTAATGGTAGTTTACATTTTTTGCTGGCCCCAACATCAGAATTTATGAAGCCCATTAGAGCCTCAGAGAGGGTCGTTGTCTGGCCAGGGAAGGCCAATATTTATGAGGTGTCACTAAAGTTTCAGAGAGGGATGCTATCTGGTCAGAGAGCCAGGCATGGGTGAGTTCAAGGCACGGGCAGGCATTCCAAGCAGGTTCAGAATTTGCAGTAATTTATAGTAAAGCCAAAATTAGCTTTTCATGGCTTTGTGGTGAGAGGGCTCCCAATTTAATAAAAGATCAGGTTGGGTTTATCACTGGTCAGCAACAAAGCTCATAACTTTCTACTTGATGTGGTTCTGCAAAATGTCAGAAGTCTATGAAACCAAATTCCCCACGGCACACACTTTTTTTTTTTTTTGAAATTCCCATTTCATAAAATCTGATTTTCTATTATTTGAGAATCTTTAATCCAGGGTTACTTCCCAATCAAAGCTTATATTCTGATTATTGTCTGAATTATTGGTATCAATATATGGTTACTTACTTTATATTTCTTTTGTATTCTCTATGTTGAAAATAATAACATAGTCAATATAGAATTACTGGAATAGGGAACGATAGTATATAATTCTATAGGGTATCCTTTAATAAAGTAAAATATATATTTAACACTTTATCTCAATGAGATGGATTATATATTAAATTTCATTCTCATTAAATTTTTCATTTGTTAAAAATGAATAATATAAAGAATGAAAAAATCCTGCGGTATAAAATCGGATGTTTTAAGCACCAATCATTGATGCCTTCTCCCAGTGATATCTTGGATTTACTTATTATGAGGATTTGTGACATCTACAAAATTTCTCTCTCTCTCTCTTTCCCTCTCAACCTCTCTCTCTTTCTTTTTCCCTCTACCTCACTCTCTCTCTCCTTTTGTACTATGTATAATTGTCGAGTTAGTAAATCATGAGAACTGTGTATTCCCAGTCTGTCTGCTCCTTTCATTCCTAGTCCCCTCTTATCTGCTATCTTTATTATAATTTCAGTTGAACCCTTGCAAAAATTACCTGAAGGTGCTTTGAAATCTAGCCAAATCATGAACCACGGTGTCAAAATAAAACAACAACAACAACAGAAAAGCAATTCCTATTAGTCTGGGTGTTTCTGCTTAAAGGCTTGGGTTGCTTATGTGTCTGCATTACAGAAACATGATCTTCAGAGAGCCAAAGGTTAACATTGTATTCAATCATACCTCATTATTCCTATCAGTACTCAATGAACATCTATTTAGTGTCTGATATGTGCACAGCATTATTCTCAGTACTGAGAATAGAATATATAAAAGCCTGCCCTTATGGATCTGATAGTCTATTCACAGATGGAAAAGCAAAGCACAAGAATTGAGAGGATAAGCTAGCTGGTGAGCACCTCCAGAATAGCAGTCCTTTCTACTCACTGGGCAAAACAAAAGGAGATCTGTGGTATGGCATCAAGCCCTAACCTTAAGTCAGAAAATCTGAGTTCTAGACACTGCCCTGCCACTGCTTGTTAAGAACAACAGAGGAAACATGTCGAATCTTTTTGGAATCTAGTATTTATTCACTCATCTGTGAAGGCAGTTGATGCCAATCCTTTTGTTCACTTATCCTACGTAACCGAGCCTGAATTGTTTTAGCTTTGTGTTGAAGACCCCAACTACCTTTCTAGTTTCCCATTTCCAGTTTTCACTCCCTTATGAAGACAAACCTTCCCCTTCCTACCTGGCTAATTCCTACCAGTTCTCTAAGCCTGGCTTCATTAATTTCTTTGGGACATTTTGATTGTTGGCAATTCCCTGCCATCATAGATAACATTGTAAGACACATATCTGGTAAATTTATAATGGTATCTTTTAAAGAAACTTTTAGACGTGGAACTGCTTAAGTGAAATAAGATGACCATGTTGAGGAGGCTGATATAAATTACTAAAATGCTTTCCAAAAAAACTTGATATTCACCAGCATTTTATGAGAATGTTTGTTTTAAAATACCTTGGCTAACCATGAGTGTTATTACTTTAGGTTTTGTTTCAGCCAGTGGTTTGCTAGCACATAGGTCTCTATATCCCTTCTGTATTAGCCAGTTAGGAACACTGTCTTATTCTTTTCTTTTACTTTTTATTGATACATAATATTTTAATATTTGTACATCTTTATGTGGTACAGTGTGGTAATTTAATACATATAGATAATGTGTAATAATCATCTCAGGATATTAACTAGTTTACTCTTGACAATTAGCTTATAAGCGCCCAAAACACTAAATACCCAAAATATAATGTTAGTTGCTCTACCAATTAGTGGGACCCAGGACATTATAACATGCAATTATTTAAATGTATGCTCATATGTTTATGAATAAATGCAATGTTTGACAAAAATTGAGCTCACCTGATAACTTTCCACTATTTTTTCTAATACATGCTTCCAATGTACTGAGATCTCAGAAGATGATAAGACTTTTACACCTACTTCTGTGGGGGCTTCACTGGGAGCTGAAATTTGATGAGAACATTACATTTTAGATACTTACATAAAGAGATTTGAATAAAACTGTTTGCTATATGAATGAATTAGAACTATCACATTTGAAAAATAAATTAGTTTTACTATATCTTCCTTTATTTTTATTATGTTTATTATTACTATGTACACACATTTTCTTACACATGAATGATAATGTAGACATACAATTATTCATGTACTTTTACAAATTATAGAAAGCTTTGTGGATTTCCAGGATACCTTTGAACAAGAAATACATTAATTTGTTTTTATTTCACCCAACTGATATTTTTAAGAAGGCCTCCTTATGTAAATTAAAACTATATTTATCTATTCTACCTTACCAAAAGAACTTCAGTATTTACTATACAAATTATTCATTATAATGAGTTTTCTCCTACTTGTTATTCATAATTAACAATACATAGCAATATAATTAATAAAACTTTCTTCTTTTATGTTCAAGCTAAGAGTTAAAAAAAAAAGAATGTATGATCCTTTGAAACAAGTTGTGACATCCACTGTTTCTTGGGCTCAGGAAAGCTTTTATATGTCTAATCTTACAACTGGGCATCAAGTCAAATATGTATCAAAAAGCCTCTGTTCAGGGACAAAAAGTAATTTACATCCATTATGAAATTTACACAAAGAAACCAGGGAAACATTTAAGCAGGGGTGATCAATTTTTATTGTCTTTCATTAAAAAGGCATAATCCTATTTAATGTTAAAAAATGTTCTGCATATGAACACTGTTGCCTTTCCAAATCAAGGTAAACACGTAGCACTGTGATTGATTTCCTAGAAGTAGAAGATTAACAACTTATGCAAGTTTCAGCACATGCAAGTTTTATGAGACTCATGAAATATTTAGGAAAGAAATATAATTAAACACAAATGGCCATGACTCCATAGATGACAAGCATGGCCTTTTGCCTAGAAGCTTACTTTAGCATCAAATACAGCAGTAAAAAATGATATTGGATGAGAAGATAACTTGTAAAATACTTTTAACTTTCATTTTCTCCAGGAGATGTAGTCATGTTTTTCAAGTTATTAAAACTGAGTCAAGTTATCACATTTCTACTGAATAAGTACAGGAATAGAGAATGTAAGATTTGTCATCAGGACTTTTCCATGGCTTGATTATAAACAAATTATTTCTGCTTTTTATTCTTTCAAGGTATTTAGCTGAGCTAAATGACTCATATGGCTGCCTTTCACATGTGCATTCTTGAATACATATTATATATATTTAGAGTATGCAACATGATGTTATGAGATACTACATATACAATGGAATAACAGAATTGGTAAGATTATTTGAATATATATTACATTTTTTAACAAATATGAAAGCTAATGAGTCTATGACTGAGGATCATATTAGAGAAGTTCAGTTGAATTCTAAGGGACATTTCTGTTTATTTTGAAGTAACAATAATGCAAATTGGATAAACCATTAGATGGAGCCTTTTTTCCTCTAAGAGAGTAGAAGAATACCTCACACAGTTCTAGTTTTCAAAATCTTCCACTTGAGTGTTTGCAAGGGGAAATTGTCTAAGGGTAAATGTGTTAGATCAGAAGTCAATAAAATCTCTATTTGCTTCATTAGTCATTAATTATTTACACAGTGCATATGAGTAAGAAGACATAATGTGGACATTTTATCACTTTTTAACAGGAATATAAATTTAAAAATCTTAGCAGCTTAAATAGGAAATCATAGGAAATAAGGTAACTATGTTAAAAACTGTATGTCATTTACCATAAAAGTCCTCTATAAGCACGATTAATTTAGTTTCTAGAAAAACAGAGAGCCAGTATCAATATTTTTTCCCTAAATGGCCTATAGGACAAAAATTTTCCTTTAAAAGAAAAAAATTTCAACTGATTTTCTGATTCCTCTTTTATATAATCATGTTTAGATACCCACTAATAAAATTTCAGCATGCTATTATAATTAAAAAGAAAACTTACTTGAATGCTGCAGTCACACAAATTTTGTGATATAATTTTGAGCAATTTTATAAGCAATACATATGTTCTAGAGTCTTATGTAGTAGTATGCACAAAGATAAGTTCCAATCCAGTTTTGGAGAATTTTGACAACCACGTTATAATTAAGAGGCAAGGAACAGAAGTCTAGTCAACTACATTGGACTTGATCTAAAGGATGAACAAAAGCATGAGTAACACTCTTGTCATTTACGTGGAGAGACTGGCATTTTATTTTGGCTCAAAATTTGTGAAAGGTGTAGTACTATAGAAGGATCTTCATAAGTAAGACCTGACAGAAAACAAACTGAATGCTAAAGAATTAGATTCCATCTGCCTCACCACATTGGCAAGGCCTCTGTCTTACCGTCTTGTGCTGAATTAATGACTGCTATGAGGCTGTAGGGTCCATCTCCTTTGTTGTTGAAGGCTTTCACTTTGACTTGAAACGCAGTGGAAGGGCTCATGGTTTCATCTTTATGGACATATCGGCCAGTGTCTGGATTAGTAACTGTGATTTTTTCCATTCTTCTCCGTCAAATGGTTTAAATGCCACTATGTAACCAAAATTGTTACCATAGTGGTATTCTCTTGATAAAGGCTAAATAGAGGTTAAAATATTAAATAGGTTTTAGTGATAAAGTTAGCAGTGAGAAAAATCCTGTGAGAATAAATATTCACATAGAAGCATGCTTTCCCTTAAAATGTATTTGCTCATAAGTTAGTACTGGGGGAACATGCCAGAGAAAAATCATGCTCAACATGTGATGACCTCATTGACCAAGAGGCATCCTTGCTATTTCTCAAACATCCCAGGGGCTCCTGCCTTGGACCTTCCCATTTTCAATTTCTCTGCCTGAGATGCAAATAAATTCCTCCCAAGCTTTCTTGAGCCTTCAAGAACACTGATTCTCAGGCCCTATCCTTAGAAACTTGATTTTGAATTTTAGGAGAATTTCTAATTCGAAATTTTTTCACAAAGCTCATTTTATTGGGAAGCAGATATCCACAGGGTTTACAAAAACCATGCCATATGGAAAAGAGTACAATGTCCTGATTTTTATATTTTTATTTTGAGACATTACATTGACAGTAAAACTCGGGAATAAATAATTGGAGACTCAGACAAGCAAAAGGCAGGGTTTTTTCTTTTTCTTTCTTTTTTTCTTTTCCTTTCTTTCATTGTTTCTTTTTTTAAAATCTTGCTTAAAAATCTATTTAAGTGCCAAACATAATATGTGACTACAGAGGACAGAATAAAGTCACCTGAATATGCTCTTACTTAATAAATCAGTCTAATTCATGTAAAGACTAAAACCTGTCTTTTTTCTTGTGGTCCTCAAATCCTTTGGAGCCTAAATTGTGTTCCTCAAATATCTGCAGTACTTAAACATTAAAAATCTGGACCGTATAAATGAATTTATGGAGTGTTACCTGGATAAGTGCCAGATGCCTACTTCAGGTAATTCTGTGCTATCACAGTTTTCCCCACACCCTCCCAATTTCCCTCCCACCTCAAAAATCAACAAATACTATATCTGATATAGAAGTTCTCCTTTGGATAAAGAAAATGTAATAAACTGTTTGGATTACTCAGTAACAGTCCCCTGGATGACTTCTAAGACTCATCTATCATGATGGATTACACTAGTAAGAAACAATCTCCAATTTAAAAAATGGGTTTGGATAGAACGTCTGCAAATTGAATCTTTGGAGTTCAGATTGTCCAGAGAAAAAGTTATAAATTATAACTGGGTTACCAGACCACAATGAATTTAAAATATTTCTGGAATCAGAGAGTTGAATATTTAATAATCTAGGCTACTGCATCCCTTGGTGTTCAGGACCCTTTTTTTTGCATAGGATCTGCCCACCTTAGCCTTTGCAAGCCAGAGAAAGAAAAAGAAGTAATTCACTCTTGTTTGTGGATTGAGAATTCTGCTTTGTTTTGAATTTATTTCAGAAAATAAAATGTGTTTGCAGTTCAGTATAGAAGTACCCTATAATATGTTCAATTCAATCAATACTTACTGCCCATGTTATTGTCAGCTCTCTGTTGCTTCCACCTCCACCTCCCACATCTGAAGGAGCCACATTTGGTGCTGAAACAAACAAACAAACATATGAAACAACAAAAACAGAGACTATGTAATTTTTTTTTCTGATGATAGTGTTCTTATTTACCTCAGAAAACATGATTTTTTTCTTTCACTAGGAAAAACAAGCTGCCTGCATGATCCCACTCAATTATAATAACAATGGCTCACAGTAGCTGTAATAATCTGTTTTACTGCCAAGATAAAAATTGACTCTGTGCCATAGGAAATGTGCTGGTTTCCTTCAGCAAAGGAGAATGAAGCAAACTGGCCTCATCCATCTTTTGTGTGATGTGTCCTTCCATTTAAAATGACTTTTTAAGAATATATATATTCTATTGGAAAATATTTTAGAGCTCTCACTTGAAACCCTACAAATTTCCCACAACTTACTGTTTTGCCAGTTTTATACTTCATTCTACAAAATAAATATTAAGATTCCATACATTTATATTAACATTGGATAATGTTTCCCCAAATATGTGGATATAAGAAAAATGCAATAAATCTAATATTATCTCTTATGCTCTCATTTCCAATTCCTAAGTCTCTTTTGGAAGCTTGCCCCATCAGTGACTCCAATCCTTCTGTTCTGGAACCTCTTACATCATCTTTCAGTCTCAATCTCTGCTGGAGAGTTTTCTCACTGTGCAGTCTCTCCTCTCTTAAGAACTTTCTTGTAATGCTGCTTCCCTCTTAATCCCCAACCCATCACACCCTTTCCTGTCACTGAAGTGTGTGAAAGAACGAACACATGACTGTCTTTTGTATTCATTACATAATCACTTTTTAACAACCCTCAATCTGTTTCCACTTCTTCATATTCCTAAAATCCCTATTTCACAAAATTGATCTTAACTGCCAAGTCCAATGGGTTCCTTTTTTTTTTTTTTTTTTTTTTTTGATTTTCTCATTCCTTGAAATCCCTTCAGGGTAGACACTGTATCTTGTTAGAAGTGTAGACATGGCCTCTAACTGGAGATGTGCAGATGAATGATGCTTTGTCTGTTTTGAGCATGCCCCAGCTACTGGCTGCCTAGGAAGAGGTCTGGGTTTCCATAAGCTGTGTACATTCCCCATGCAAATGTGTTGGCTCAGTGGGAGATATTATTCCCAAATTGGTTAACCCTTCCAAGAGATGAACTGTCATTTCTTCTCAATTCCCTTCCCAAGGTGACATGGTCATATCTTCCTCAGAATCGTCTTAGCAAGGTAACATTTACTGAAGTACAGAACCTAACAAATAATTATGATTAAAAAAGACAAGCCTCAAAACATCATGTTAGCTATGTAAGTTCTTAGAAGAAATATGTAGATTTATTGCACAGAAACAAAATGCATGCTTTCCCTTATATTTATAAAACTATATGATGATTTCCTTTTCTCATGAAAAAAACCTGAGTGATTTCAATTCATTATTCAACTGTTACCACAGTGAATGTCAGAAGGTAAAATTCAGTGCACAGGGTTGTTAAAAGTGAAGTTGTTTGTAGCTCTTTAAAACACATATTGAAGACTAGGATATTAAAATAACTCTGGAAACACTTCTAACTCCATAACTCATGTTCTGAAGTTAAAATTCCACATGCTATAGAAAAACAAAAAAGGTTATTGTCTAATAATCAATGAGTAAAGGTTTTTTTTGCAAATAATTGCAAAAATACCTCTAAAATAATAAACTATACCACAATTCGTTGAATCAAACACTGCCTTCCTTGGGACAAGTATATTAGTTAGGATGTTACATTATAATTTATAATGTAATTAATGCATTTCATTATAATCATTTTTAACCTTATGATAAGAACAGAGCGAAAGATAGAGTGTGTTTACATTGCCACTTTATGTTTAAGTGCTTTTTAACATGCTTCAAACAAATAATTCAGAATTGATTTGCTCCTCAAATATTGCCTGTTGGGCTCATGTTGCTGAAAACAAGACAATGAAGAAAAGCACAGAAGTAAAAGTAATAAAAAGTAGCTTTGTTTTGATATCTTACTTAGATTATTGACTTAATTTCCCCCATGTTGCCTTAAATATTCACCAGTAGCCTTAGCAGATTTGGGGAATTTTTCACAGATGCAGTTAGCACATAGCCTACTCATCTAACTTGAATCTGAGAACAGAGCAGTTAGATGCTGTTTGGTTTTGTTTTCCTCCTGTTGGCCCTGGTAACACAGGAGGACCTGGCCACATGGTGACTTTTTTAGGCAAGTAAATCACCATAAGCACAAGGAAGTCTGTTTAGCTCCAGGCTTCAGCACACTGAACAGAAAACAAATTGACATTCTTTAAATAATAAATCATTAAAACGAATTTAAGCTAATATTTTTAAAAATGCTAAAATATTAATAATGAATAAGCAATATTTATAATTTTACTATGAAAGGTAAAAACAGTGGGATATTTTAACACATTCTTTTGCCATCATTTCAGTCTAACTGCGATTCCCTTGAGGTTTTTTATAAGAGTGCCTCTGTATTACAGTCACAGGTTTAGAAAACTTAAAAAAGAAAATCAAGTTATTGCCATGATTATCTTTCCTATGAAAAGAAGCTAATACTGCCAATCTCCCTTTTATATTTCAATATAAAACAATTTGTATATAAACATCACTTAAACAATTTGTATATAAATATCATTTTGGGCTTTGATGTTTTATGTAACAGTGTTGAAACTGGCTTGTAACAAAACCAAAATTATGAAAATAGAATATATAAAGATTGGATCTTGACTCAGAATATATTAACTACTTATTTGTTGCTAATTATTTCCTTGACTTGAAAAGTCACTTTTAGACAAAAAATTTAAACATGAATGTAAATTTTCAGCTTAAGTTGCATCAAAAGTCCAATATGATTTAAAACAAATATCTTAGTAAGAGATTTTAAATGGTTCCATAAGTATTATTCTAAGAGATTACAATTTAACACCTAGTTTTATTCTATTTTTATGTCTTTATGTTTAAGCACTTAAATATATAATTCTGAAAAACTCTTTTTTCTATGTTTTTTACATTTTTAAATCTTTTATTGACTTTATTTTTTTAATACACAACAGCAGTGGAATGCATTACAATTCTTATTACCTATATAGAGCACAATTTTTTGTATCTCTCTATATAAGGTATGTTCACACCAATTTATGCCTTTATACATGTACTTTGTTTGTTTTTTTGCATTACAATTCTTAATACACATATACACCACAATTTTTCATATCTCTGTATATAAAGTATGTTGACATCCAATTCAAGTCTTCATACATGTACTTTGTATAATGATGTCCTTCACATTCCACCATCTTTGCTAATCCCCTGCCCCCTCTTTTTTCCTCCCACCCCTCTTCCATATCTAGTGAAAAATAAAATGAAACAAATTGTAGAATATTTGGATATTCAAATAGAAGTAGTTCTTTGTAACTCGTGAGATCCTACATTGATGGTGGAGCAGATTGCTAGCAGTTCTAATGCACCTACTATATTAAATTGATATTCTTTCATTATAGATAAAAATAAAGAAATTTCAAGACAGCTCTCAAAAATATTAATGTTTCAGCATCTTATCAGGCAGAGATCGGAGGTTTGTTTGTTATTATAGGCTTTGTTTTCAAATAGGAAATTATAACAGGAGAGTAGAGTAAGTATATTAATTGCTCAATGCAATGATCCTATAAGAAAAGTCAGTTGTAGATAGTGGTTAGATAGGCAAAAAAGAATGCTATAAATTGAAATAATTATATGCAGAATAAAATTCATAAGTAAAATCCAAACCAGTAATGGATTATTTCTTTAAATAAAGTAAAATATTTGTTACTTTCTAGTTTACCTTTCTGTGTGTATGAAAACCAAAATCATCTAATACAGATGTTAAGCTTGTTTTCAAACAAAACAAAATATATTTGGTAGTAGATACTTCTAAATCATAATATGTAAATCCCACTGTTGCTTTGATCACACCTTCCTTTCACCATCTGCTATTAATGACTGGTAGTTAGTACTGCCAGCTTATCCTCCTTATTTCTCCATTTTTTCTTATACAAATAATTTTGAGTAACTATGGACAATATGCTGTGTTAAGCACTAAAGATAACAATATAAATACAATTTGCTTCAAGTCCCGAAGATGTTCTTTATGATGGTAGAGGTTAAGTGCACACTACTAGTTTTAATTCATTGTGTTAATTGTCCAAAATTTATAAAAGTGCTGAATGAATAAAATGATCCGTGTTTAACAACAGACTTATCTACAACTTTTGAATTATTTTTACTTATCTCACCTAATTGGACACTCACACAACACTTTAAAGTACAAAAAAGGCAAATGAATCCCAAAGAAGCTAATTGTCCAGGTTATACTACTCACAAGTAGAGAAGCTGCCAACTTTAATTTGGGTCTCCTGATGGCTTAAAAATCAATCTATATTCTTTGATTCTTTTAAAATGATTTATCTACTTAATTATTAATGACAACTTACTCTCACATAGTAGTTTCTTACTAGCTATAAAATATGTTCTTAGTGGCATTCCTGTCTTTTATTAAATAAGGAAAAGAAGAAAAAAACAACAGAAAGAAAAAAAGAAATGGAAAAATCTAAATGAAAGAAATACTAGCTTTGTTGGACATGAAATTCAGACTTAATACATAACATGAAAGTGTTTATTCTGGTTTTGTTATTTTTCCTCTTTTCCTCTTCAAACTGGCTTGAACTGGCAAATAAACACAAAGCTGTCAAAATAAACCTGATTGCACCATTTGAGGCTATCAATTCACCAACTGCACCTGCAGAGCTATTAGCTGTGGGAATATATCTTACAATGACTCATTATTTCAAAGGATGTTTTTATTATCTCTTTCTTACAGTCAAAATTAAAAGGGCTAAAATGAATTACAAACATGCCTTCTAATTCTTCATTTGGGAGCATCCATTTTATAATACACTTGTCTGAATCCAAAGAATACACTCAACTGTTCTCTGAGATCTTGACATTAAGTAATTGGACAGAACAGGGCATGTGCAGCATTGGATAATGTCACCTCTCTTCAGTTAGCATAATGAGGCACAGATCAACTTTTCCATCAAATGGAAACTAGCCTTTATCCCACATAACATATGCTGGCATCTCTTAGAGTCGTTATAATTGCACATGACAAGACAAATATCTCTCATTTAGAAAGTCTTTTTACTTTTCTGTAAGAATGAAAAATGTAAATGTCCAATTTTATGTATATTCATTTTTAATAAAGTAGATGAAAGGAAAAACAAAAAAGAGAAATTCTGTTGAATTTTATTTTGTGAATACATAAAATCATTCTTTTAAGATGATAAAAAATTCTATGAAATAATATGATCTGTTATGCTTTTAAAAATGGAAATATGTTACCAAGTGAGATGATCAATTACAAAGTAGACAGGAGACCATATTTTTATAAGCATATTAAATTTTAAAATTAACATTAATAGCATAGTAAATATGTATTGAGCAAATATTATGTACCACAATGCTGCTATCCTGTGTTTTTAAATCATAAAAGTAATCCCATAAGACAATTGATTCCCATATAAAGATGAGACTGTGTGGCTCCAAGAGATTAAGTAATGTGTTCCAGATCCTAGAGCTTCCAAATGATGATGCTATGATTCCATAGAGGATCAATGGCTTGGAACTTCAGTACTGTGCACTGTCTTCAGATAGAATTTAGGAGCAAAACATTTAGAATTTGGAAGAATTGGATTCGAATTCCAACTCTGCCTCCCATTAGCTGGGTACAATCTTCCTCATGTCAGACCAGGAATAATCATAATTTTGTAAAGCTGTCATGAAAATTAAGAGAAGCAATATAAGCAGAGACTGGGTAGGATGGTGTAAGTCTGTAATCCCAGCAGCTGAGAAGGCTGAGGCAGGAAGATCCTGAGTTCAAAGCCAGCCTCAGCAAAAAAGTGAGGCACTAAGCAACTTAGTGAGACCCTGTCTCTAAATAAAATACAAAATAAGGCTGGGGATGTGGCTCAGTGGTTGAGTGCCCCTGAGTTCAATCAGCATATTAAAAAAACAAAAGAACAAAAAAATATATATATATTTAAGCAGAGAGTGAAGCATTATATCTGATAACCTATGTCCCATATGTGAATGGTGGCAACCTAAAAGTTGACTAATCAAAATTCCTAAAGCATTTTCTGATGATAGATTAATAAATGTGTTATAGGTTACAGGATTTAGTTTTTCACAATGTAAATGAATCATCCCCTGTGACTACAGGGCTTCACCTTGTTCTGAGATTAAGACCTTTATCATTTCATAGTTGTGTTTGCTCTTCTGCCTATGATGTCATTTAAAATAATTTATTTTCTAAGCACACTAGACAGAAAGTTAAATCCTTAATAAAATACCATTTGAGTAAAAATAAAGTAAGAGATGATGCCAAAAATAAGTTGGTTGCCACAATTTGGGGTTTGATATTACTTTGAAACATTTTTTCCCCTAGAATTTAAGAAGAAGAAAACATTGAAGTAGAAAATTCTTCAGAGGTACATACCACTAGTATTAAGCAAGGGACTTCTAGGCATTATATTAAATACAAACTATATTCATAGACCCAGATATGAAACAATTAAATTGAATCTGAGACATTGGTATTTTTATTGTTGCTCTTAAAAATATTTAATTTCATTACTTCTACTTGGGAATTTAAAAATAAGCCTAAGACAAATCCTATGGCAATCATGTCCAGATGATGAACTTATGTAACAAATCCTTCTCTGATAAAAATATTAAAGTTATTGTTTTTAATAAAATTTGTAAAAAGAGGGAGGTCTACTTCTATTCTCAGTGCCAAAGGAAAGCATCCTCCTGTCTGTGAACCATTTTTACTTCAAGAAACAGTGTGCAGATAAGACTTGGTTTATATGACATTAATCAAGAGATTGCAGAAAATTAATAAAATTCAATGAGATTTTTGTTTAAAAAGGTTTGTATTTGAGGTAGGTATGTTACAGTGTTGTAACTGAAATGCTTGCTTAGACCAATTTAATCATTCTGTATTTTTCTCCAACTTTATTTTGAAAATGAAAATGCTTGTTAAATCAGATCAAGTGCATGATCTCTCAGTGTAAAATTATGTGGTCAAAACCACTGGTTCAGTCATGCCCCATTTTCCTTTCTTTGTATTTTTCAAGAAAGAACAACTGTGTTCAGCCTGCCAAACAGTAGCCTCCATTGCAAACATAGGTGACTCTAGGGAATAATAATAATAAAAATAAACACAGGGGTGCTGGCTCTGTACAACTGTGCTTCAGACAGCTTTGGCTTAGATGACTTCTATATCCTAAGAGATTTCTATGAGGTAGAGAAGAGGGAACACTTTTTGTTTCCTAGGTGAACACACTAAAACAAATAAAAATAATACTTAGGACATCTCTAACATCTTAGTTAAGGATTAAATAAATTCAAACTTCTAATGCAATTCTAATACAGCTTCACATAAGCAAATAAATTTTTAGGATCCTGCTTGAGATATTGCTTTTATCAGAAAAGCTCAATATATCAGTGGAATCAGACAGATCTGAATTTGAATTCTGAATCGCACAAGTAGGTGTATTAACTTAGGCAAACTACCCAGTGTCCCCGAGTCTACTGCTTATTAACAATCATAAGGACTGTTCTCCTATATGGAAATATTATCATGAGGTTAAATGAAATTTAGGTGAAAATACTCCCCACAGACCATATATCTTAATCCTATTTTCTTCACTTAAGGGTCATCGTTTTCATCAGATAAATTTGATGAAATTATATAAAACTGTGAAAGACAGCTTATTGATGGTTATCTCTGGGAATCAGTTTGTTTTAAAAACTAAAGACATTAGAAATAGAAGTTCAGAAATTATACCATGTAACTGAGATAGCCAGAAACATGGATAAGTGGTATTAAGAGAACACAGCAGGATTATATGATTATATTCTAGTCTGTTATCTGCTTAAAATCTTTTCCCCAACAGCACGCCTGTAATCCCAGAGACTCGGGAAACTGAGGCAGGAGGCTCTTGAGTTCAAAACCAGCCTCAGCAAAAGCAAGGCGCTAAGCAACTCAGTGAGATCCTGTCTCTAAATAAAATACAAAATTGGACTGGGGATGTGGCTCAGTGGTCAAGTGTCTTCTAGTTGATCCGTGGTACCCACTCCCCCTCAAAAACCCCAACTTTTTCCCAAAATAAAGTGCTGAAGTTTAGCAGAGTATAGTCAAAATAAAAATAAAGGAACTCAGAGAGCTTACAAAAACAAAATCCTTTTGATATACAGGAATGATAAATGAAGAGCTATCATTAGAATCAAAATTACAGTTTGCTTAGAAATTCAGGGTGTGGGGAGAAGGGAGGGGGCATGCAGGTAAGAAAGATGGTGGAATGGGATGAACATCATTACCCTAAATACATGTATGAAAACAAGAATGGTGTTACTCTGCTTTGTGTACAACCAGAGACAATGAAAAATTGTGCTCAATATGTGTACTATGAATTGAAATGCATTCTGCTGTCATGTATAACAAATTTGAAGAAAGAAATAAGTTATTTAATTAATTAATTCAGGGGGAAAGGGGAAAAGAGTGCTTCTTTCAGTAAAAGCTACTTAAATGGAGTTGGTAATTAGCATAAAAATGCCAACCTGAATTTGAAGAACAGCCAAAGTTGAACTATGATAAAAGAGAACTTGAGTTATACCTAATGTTAAAAGAACACATCCTGGCTATGTCTTGGGGATGCTATGACTCCCCATGTGGCACTGATCTGAGAAGTCCTCAGTAAATTCTCTCCATGCCCTGCTCTCTCTCTGCCCACACCCTCCATCTGCAAGGACATTCAATTATAAATGCCTCAGAAGTGAAAAAAAAATCACTAACCTTCTATATTAAATTCTAAATTAAATCCTGGAACCTGTTTAATCCAGAATCTGCCTGGTTAAAATTCAGAATGTACATTACAGTCTATCTTCTAAATGCCAACTTCATTTACATAGTGTCTGGTAGACTGTGCAGTGGTTTCCATTTACTTCTTTCCTAAATTAATTATGCAACAATATTCAAAACTTAATATTTCCTGTTTTTGAGTTTTGGCCGGCCACCTTGATATAGAATACACACATGTGTGAAATACATACACACATACATGTTTTGATGAATCTCTTACCTTAGAGCATTATTTATTTCCAAATACTTTCCTCTACTTATTAGACTGAGATCACATTTATAAACATTTTGGAATTTAGTTTCTTGTACATACCTGCGCCATCTGTTTTAATCCTGTTCGATGGTAAACTGGGCTCTCCTATACCCAACGTGTTAGTAGCTATCACTCGAAATTCATACTCCATCCATGGGATTAGGTCCACTGCTCTTGCTGCCTCCATATTTCCTTCAATAATTGGGGGATCTAAATAAAATAAATATTGAATGGAGATTATTAGTTGCCTAAATTGTTATTTGTATCACTCTTCATTTTCATTTCATTTTCTTGAAGAGAATGTACATATTATGTGGAATTAAAATAAAAATGATAACTAGGAATGTGAAGTTCAAGTAAGAGAAGAAGTTATTATAAATAATGCACTAGAAAAAGACATGCAACATAAGAAGTTTGAGGTAGGGCACCGAATTCTGTATTTCTCAGGAAGGCTCAGGTCATGCTGATGCTGCTGGTCCAGGAACTATAGCTTGAGGAACAAGAAGCAGTGTTCTTGAGGTGAAACCTAGAAAGATTTCCAGAGGCAAAGGTAAAACTAGCACAAAAAGTTTATGCGCTGCCACAGGTGTAGTCTACACATAGCAAAAGATTTATTAATAGGGTAAAAAAGGATAATGATTATGACCTTTTTTTTGTTGGTGTTACAGTTGTGTACTTAGATCATCTGGGGCAGTGATAATAAATATTATACTAGTAAAGTACTCAGAATTCATGTTACTAAATACTAATAGGCAATTATAAATTATGAGTAGGATAAGACCTTAGCTTGCTTATTTAATTGAAATATGATAAGATATACAATCAAGATAGGTTCATGCCTTACTTTAAGCTCTCTGAAAATATTTCTACAGGATTTTTATAATTAACTTACACATACATATGCATACAAATGCATATACACTACCTCTTTGGAAATTTTTTTCTTTTGGCTTGTCTTGTGACTCATTATGTTAATATTTAGGGAATTTTCAGCCTGCAATGCAAACTATGAATATGCAGCTTCTTAAGATGTTGTACCCATTACCATAATAAATGCAAAGCATCTTGGTGTTCAGTTTTACTTTTAGAAAAATTCTTCTATAGCTCAGACTGTTTCATTTCTCACTCTGCTGCAAGTTTTGCTATTTATTCTCTTATTTCATTATACATTTGTTCTATAGACTTGACATGATTTTTTAAAGAATTTTTTAATAACTTTCTTTTATTTATTTATTTTTAATGTGGTGCTGAGGATTGCCAGTGCCTCACACGTGCTAGGCGAGTGCTCTACCACTGAGCCACAACCCCAGCCCATAGACTTGACATAAATTTTTGATATTCTGATTAAAAATGTGGCTGTCCCTCTTGTTTTTGTTCTGCTTCTTTATTTCCTATCTATTCCACTCTTCCCTTGCATAACATCAGAATCTGTTTGTTTTATTTGATATACTTAGGTACTTTCTTTTTAGGTAATTAGAAGAGGAAAAGTGAAATTCTGGATTGCAAAGGGCCCTTCATGGAGTAAAGGGGAAATAGAATGAGTTGTTATGACCCTGGGTTGGGCAGTCCTTCATCCTCACTGGATGCATTTCAGTCGTCTTGAGCCCCCTATGGAAAAAGACACTATGAGGCTACAGTGGTTTACATCATATCCCTGACAAAAAAAAAAAAAAAGATAAGTCCCTGTCTAAATCTCAATTACCTGAACCTGTGCATGCTACCTTACTGGAAAGAAGGTCTTGGCAAACCCTTTTCAGTTTAAGTTAAGGCTGTAATTAAGTAAAAGGTATTGGATGAGATCATTCTGGGTTATTTGAATGGGTCCCAATTTAATGATGAGTGTCCTTATAAGAGACACAGAGGAAAAACTCTTAAAGAGCTGAAGGCAGTATGACCATAAGTATTGAAGTGATGCAGTCATATGGCAAGAAACACTTGGAGCCATCAGAAACCAAAGAGACAGGAAATAAATTGTTCCCTGGGGCCTTTGGAGGGGGCGCAGCCCAGCCAAAACTCCAGCCAACATAATCCCCTATATTCTAGACTTTTGAAAGTTGCCTGAGTGAGTCCTGATATTTCCTTAAGGATTCAATTGGAAATGTTAGGATCCTTCATCTCAATCTAAAACCCAAATATTTGAAACTACCTGGAAACAACTTCCCACTCAGCATAGACTGTAACATAGTATTCCAAGTATGACCTGAGCATCTTGTAGAAATCTGGAAATGATACCAAAGTGTTCATTCTCTTAAAAAAAAAAACTGAGAGTAATAGTTATAGTAGATTGTTTTCAAAATCCACATTTTCCTTCTCTTTTTTCCTAATATCATTATTCTAAATTAAAATTTAATCTTTGAACTGGTAAGAGCTGATAACTTGAAAAATATTTATTGGATATTCAAAATAATTACCTTTATAAACTTATTTCATCCTATACTTTAATTTTTATTGAACACTAGCATAACTTTAAAAATCCATGATTTTTATTTACAGATGTTTGCCAAAAGTATATTTTTTATTTCTACTGAGGGTATAGTCACTAGAAATCTTCATTTGTACACTAAAGTAAGTAAAACAGATAGTCTACAAAGGCACTTAGAGTTGAGTTTGTGAAGAAATACAATGGAATAAATCTCATCTTTGGTAGAGCACGGAGGAAAGGAGGTCATCATCACAGATGTCAGAGCAATGACCAGCAATCCAGCCTAAAGCTCCAGAGGGACAACCATGAACCAAGTGAAAGAAAGGAAACATTTCAAGCTACCACCCCAGCCCCTGTCCTTTCTTCTCTTCAAGAGGTAGTGGCTGATAATTTTCCAAAGTTGAAATGTCAATCCAAGGACACAAGAAGCCAGCAAACCCCATTCAGGATACATCTTGCCAAGCTAAAAAGAAAATTTGTAGAGAAATATGGACAGAATTCACAGAAAATGGACATATTAAGTATAGAGAAAGAAGCTAATCAACAGCTAATTTCATTAAAAAACAGTGCAGGTCAAAGACAATGGAACAATATTCTTAAAGTTCTCAAAGAAAATAAAATAACTCAGAATTTATATTGAACAAAAACACCACTTAAATATAAAACAACAACAAAAAAGACTGTTTCTAATGGAAAAAATGCTGAAGGTCTTTGACTCCAGTAACCTGAAATATGTGTTCTAAGAAGTTCTATATTTATGGAATTGTACCAGAAAAAAAAAATCCAGTTTTACAAAAAGGAATGAAAATTCAGAAATAAATATATATATAAACATAAAGGGATTTTTAAAACATCTTTCAGAAAACTAATAGGAAAGTGCTTTCTCAGCCTGATAGAAAACATCTAAGATAGCATGTTCTGAGCATTGAAAAGAAAAAAAATATGAACCAAGAATATTATATGACCAATATGATTCTACAATATGTATACTCAGAAAAATGAGAAATTCTATCCCATCTATGTATGATATCTCAACAAATATAAGTGCATTCTACTGTCATGTATAAATAATTAAAACAAATACAAACTTAATTAAAAAAATAAATAAAATGAACTTGCACAGCCCAACAAAAGAGAGTCTATAAACAGAATAATTATATATATATATATATATATATATATATATATATATATATATATATGTATATAATATATAACTTATATATTATTTATATATAAATTCTGTTAATTTAAAGGTATGTAAAAATAGCAGGACACGGTTTTGGGATAAGTGGTTTTCCACTGAGACCCCTACTATATTCTCAGGAATAAACACCAAACAGTTTAAAGACGGGGAAACCATCTGTAAACATAGTTGCCGGGAAGATAAGAGCCACATTTTTGCCCTTTGAAGATGAGGAAGAACTTCCCAAGCAAGAAATAAAGCTGGATGCTCTGACAGAGACAGGCAAGGGGTCACCAAATTATTCTGTTTCTCCTAGGCACGCTTGCTCCTCCCTTTATCTGGATGGGAAGATGTGGGTGAGTTCTGGTTGGTGGAAAGTAATGATGTGGCCATTTATAGTCTGGTTTCTGCTGACTTCTGAGCAGAACCAACCATTTGGTTTCCCATTCTCCTTCTGAAGTGAAGGCTTGTGGGACAACAGAGATGCTAATGGAGGGACTTCAGACCCCGCATCACTGCCGGGAGAGAACAGCCAAACAGAGTGATGAAGGAGTGACATCTGCCCCAGAAATGAAAAAGACTATGTGTGTGTGAGATGGAAGCTTGCATATAAACCCACCGTCAGCACTAATCATAGATATCATAAGGGAAAGATGGTCAGACTTAGCCACAAGAGAATTTAAAAGTATGTATAGTAAAAATAGATGATAAGTAAAGTTCAAAGACAAACGACTGATTGGTAGGAACTATTTGCAATTTATTGAAAACATGAAATGCTGGTAAACAGAAAGTGCTGCTATAAATAAATAATGAAAGGTAAAACAGTTCAATTGAAAAAAAAATAAGTGAAGGATAAGAGAACTATATCAACAGAAGAAAATGTCAAGGACAAACATGAAAAGTTGCCCTTTAATTTGCAGCTAAAACCAAAACCTACCAGTATTTCTTCATTTAATTTTTAGATTATATTCAATATATATTTGGGGAACAAGGCATCCATAGGTTGTTTGTTTTTTTCTAAATTATTTTGGCAACATAAGGTAAAATATACTGTCCTTGAATTTATTTCAGCATAAGATGAAATAAATTTTGGAATACAACGTCTTGACTTAAAATAATCAATTATAAGCAAAATCAGAGTTCATTGACCTGTATTATATAAAATATCTACATAAAATATCATACACTATTATTTGTGTAGAATGGTTCCAATCATGTAACTGTTTCCCCAAATGTCTTTGGTTGAGTATGTACGTAATGTGCATGGACAGAAGCACAAAGAATGTGTGGGGATGTCCCCTGAGTAGGGACAGTAGGGGGCAGGACTGGGGGGAGGGAGTGTAGCAGAGTCTGTACACTCTGGATTGCTTGAATCTTGCTACAAGAATCAGATGATGTATCACTTATAAAATAAAAAAAAAAAGAAAAGAAAAATACTATCAGCACTGAAATATTCACGGGAATGAAAAATGAGCAAGGAAGAGAACTGGTATTAAAATGGTAATGAAAGCCTTGTAGGGACATAGAAAAAGCTGTGTAGTGATATGATTTGAAAAACATTGAAATTACAGATACATTGTGATGGTTGGAAGGAAAATACAAGTTTCTCTAGGGGAAAAAATCTAGGTGGATATTGGGGGGTGTCGACTGAGTTTTTAAGTAGATTTTTAAAATTTTATTTGGGTACAGTCATGCATCACTGAATGCCAGAGACACATTCTGACAAATGTCTTGTAGGTGATTTTGTTGTGCAGTCATCCTGGTGTGTGCTTACACAACCTAAGACGGTTGTGATGTCACCGTGTGGTATGATCTTATGGACCACCATTCTCAGTGTGACCCCTCGTTGACTGAAATGTCAGGTGGCCCATGACTGTTTTAGAATAGAGTTCTACCCCCCTACACCTGGGTTCTTGAAGGAGGGCAGAGGTCTTGTGTTAAGTGTTGAATGTGAGGGACAGTCCTGATTTGCTGCATCTGTCAATTTCTCTGTTATGTAACTATCGACACTAGGGCTCATGTCAAACACCACCTCAATGTCAGCCAGCTCCCTGCCTTCCTGACACATTAAAAATCAGGTCTCACCCAATGATACGAGAGAGCACACTCCTGGAGACCACACAGGGATGCACAGCGCGTCCTTTAGTGAGGTAGAAGAAATTGACACAGGGAAAAGTACTTGTGATGTGAGTGGGTTTTATTAGCAAAATGTCACCAATTCCTTCAAGTCTGAAGAACTTAAGCTTCCCTTCCACTGAAGTCAACCCTGGAAGACTGCTCCTTGTCAATGTCCTATTCTACTGAGTGGGACCATAGGTTTATTTGACTGAGATTTGGGAGGTTGAAGAGAGGACAGAGGGACAAAAAGCCAGATGCATGTGGGGAAGGGAATCAAGGTGAAAAAACAGCAAGAAGAACTCCCTTTTGATCCAACATGACACAAGCGAAGATCGAGGAGTATTTACCAGCATCCTCTGGCTTCTGAAAGAGGAGGTCCAGAGAATGGAGCTCAGTTTTTCTAGACAGCTGTTCCCTAGACGCATGGTACCCTGAGAATGGAAGGAGAGGAGGAACAACTTGAGTAAGATGCTAGAGGGGGATGCGGGAAGGGGACACCTCTGGATCGCAAGCCTCAGAACTTTTGGTGGAGCTTTCTAGAGGTTTCATTCTCGTGGCAGTCAATGACACAAGCACTGGATTTTGAAATTCAAATTAATGTCCTCGTCAAGTCTAAGGTAATGTGAATCTGGGATTGTGAATCATCATAAGAAACCCAGGAAAGTCCATGTGTGCCTAGACCACGGAGCCAACCGTCTAAGACAGATGAATGCCATAGCCCAGCTTTGGGCTGCAGGAGGTTGCCTTGTGGGAATGCTTGGTTTTGAGGGGTAGGAGGGAAAACACAACCTCTATTTTTTTCTGAATATGTCTACTCTTAGAGTTTCCACTTAGGAAGATGTATCAGGACCCTTTGGGAACCTTAAATAATTTACTAAGGCTATAATGAAGGGGTTGGGGAATGGCAAGTGTTGTAGGGGTTGGAGTATTTAGGCATGCAACAGGATTATAATTAAGAAAAGGTCTTCATGTCCAGCTTGTGAATGTTTTTTCCCTGAAGTTTTCAGTGAGTTTCAATGTGTTGGAGAAAGGATGAGGCCAGTTAGCTCACTTGAGACTATAGGTGATACTTCTGTGGATAAGGATGATGGTGATGGTGGTGATGGAGATGGTGATGGTGATGATGGTGGTGATGGTGATGGTGATGGTGATGGTGATGGTGATGGTGATGGTGATGATGGTGATGATGATGGTGATGATGATGG